>NC_056072.1:8787878-9090909 GCF_016772045.2 Ovis aries
AGTGGTGTCCTCTGCATATCTGAGGTTATTGATATTTCTCCCAGCAATCTTGATTCCAGCTTGTGCTTCTTCCAGCCCAGCGTTTCTCATGATGTACTCTGCATATAAGTTAAATAAGCAGGGTGACAATATACAGCCATGACATACTCCTTTTCCTATTTGGAACCAGTCTGTTCCATGTCCAGTTCTAACTGTTGCTTCCTGACCTGCATACAGATTTCTCAAGACGCAGGTTAGGTGGTCTCGTATTCCCATCTCTTTCAGAATTTTCCACAGTTTATTGTGATCCACACAGTCAAAGGCTTTGGCATATTCAAGAAAGCAGAAATAGATGTTTTTCTGGAACTCTCTTGCTTTTTCCATGATCCAGCAGATGTTGGCAATTTAATCTCTGGTTCCTCTGCCCTTTCTAAAACCAGCCTGAACATCAAGGAGTTCACGGTTCATGTATTGCTAAAGCCTGGCTTGGAGAATTTTGAGCATTACTTTACTAGCTTGTGAGATGAGTGAAATTGTGCAGTAGTTTGAGCATTCTTTGGCATTGCCTTTCTTTGGGATTGGAATGAAAACTGACCTTTTCCAGTCCTGTGGCCACTGCTGAGTTTTCCAAATTTGCTGGCATATTGAGTGCAACACTTTCACAGCATCATATTTCAGGATTTGAAATAGCTTAACTGGAATTCCATCACCTCCACTAGTTTTGTTCGTAGTGATGCTTTCTAAGGCCCACTTGACTTCACATTCCAAGTTGTCTGGCTCTGGATTAGTGATCACATCAGCATGATTATCTGGGTCATGAAGATCTTTTTTGTACAGTTCTTTCATTTATTCTTGCCTCCTCTTCTTAATATCTTCTCCTTCTGTTAGGTCCATACCATTTCTGTCCTTTATCAAGCCCATCTTTGCATGAAATGTTCCTTTGGTATCTCTAATTTTCTTGAAGAGATCTCTAGTCTTTCCCATTCTGTTCTTTTCCTCTATTTCTTTGCATTGATCACTGAAGAAGGCTTTCTTATCTCTTCTTGCTATTCTTTGGAACTCTGCATTCAGATGCTTATATCTTTCCTTTTCTCCTTTGCTTTTCACTTCTCTTCTTTTCACAGCTATTTGTAAGGCCTCCCCAGACAGCCATTTTGCTTTTTTGCATTTCTTATCCATGGGGATGGTCTTGATCCCTGTCTCCTGTACAATGTCACGAACCTCATTCCATAGTTCATCAGGCATTCTATCTATCAGATCTAGACCCTTAAATCTATTTCTCACTTCCACTGTATAATCATAAGGGATTTGATTTAGGTCATACCTGAATGGTCTAGCGGTTTTCTCTACTTTCTTCAATTGGAATCTGAATTTGGCAATAAGGAATTCATGATCTGAGCCACAGTCAGCTCCTGGTCTTGTTTTTGTTGACTGTATAGAGCTTCTCCATCTTTGGCTGCAAAGAATATAATCAATCTGATTTCAGTGTTGACCATCTGGTGACGTCCATGTGTAGAGTCTTCTCTTGTGTTGTTGGAAGAGGGTGTTTGCTGTGACCAGTGCATTTTCTTGGCAAAACTCTATTAGTCTTTGCCCTGCTTCATTCCACATTCCAAGGCTAAATTTGCCTGTTACTCCAGGTGTTTCTTGACTTCCTACTTTTGCATTCTAGTCCCCTATAATGAAAAGGACAACTTTTTTGGGTGTTAGTTCTAAAAGGTCTTGTAGGTCTTCATAAAACCGTTCAACTTCAGTTTCTTCAGCATTACTGGTTGGGGCATAGATTTGGATAACTGTGATATTGCATGGTTTGCCCTGGAGATGAACAGAGATCAGTCTGTCGTTTTTGAGATTGCACTCAATTACTGCATTTTGGACTTTTTTGTTGACCATGATGGCTACTCCATTTCTTCTGAGGGATTCCTGCCAGCAGTGGTATATATAATGGTCATCTGAGTTAAATTCACCCATTCCAGTCCATTTTAGTTCACTGATTCCTAGAATGTCGACATTCACCCTTGCCATCTCTTGTTTGACCACTTCCAATTTGCCTTGATTCATGGACCTGACATTCCAGGTTCCTATGCAATATTGCTCTTTACAGCATCAACCCTTGCTTCTATCACCAGTCACATCCGCAACTGGATATTGTTTTTGCTTTGGCTCCATCCCTTCATTCTTTCTGGAGTTATTTCTCCACTGATCTCCAGTAGCATATTGGGTACCTAATGACCTGGGGAGTATATCGCTCCCAAATTGCCTTACCAGCAGTCTTCCAGGTTTTTTATTTCCAAGGGATGGATGGACCCTGTGTTTACAGATCTGTGTGGGTCATTAGTTCTGCATGAAAAAAAGTGAAAGTGAAGTCGTTCAGTCGTGTCTGACTATTTGCGACCCCATGGACTGTAGCCTACCAGGCTCCTCTGCCCATGGGATTCTCCAAGCAAGAATACTGGAGTGGGTTGCCATTTCCTTCTCCAGAGGATCTTCCCAACTCAGGGACTGAACCCAGCTCTCCCGAATTGCAGGCAGATGCTTTACCGTCTGAGCCACCAGTAAAGTCCTGGTGTTACTTCTGCATACTTCCTTGCTTTGTAACCCTTACGTTTCTGCCTCCTAGGGATAGTTCTCTTTCCTGAACTCTTTCACATCCAGTCCACTGCTGAGTGTGGTTATCATGCCACAGCTGTCCATGTTCTCTTGTGGTGACACTTTCCATAAATCTTAAGTGTTTGATACTTGCAGACAAGTTTCTCAGTCTCAGCATTATTGTTTACTCTGGGTTGGCTCATTCTTTCCTGTGGGTGAGC
This sequence comes from Ovis aries, assembly GCF_016772045.2. Classification (NCBI taxonomy): domain Eukaryota; kingdom Metazoa; phylum Chordata; class Mammalia; order Artiodactyla; family Bovidae; genus Ovis; species Ovis aries. The sequence goes on from NC_056072.1 coordinate 8,790,668, forward strand.
TGTTTCTGTGCATTTTAGGGTGTTTAGCAGCATCCCTGCGTTCTACTCACTAGATGCCCACAGCACACCTTCCCCCGAATCATGACAACCAAAAGTGTAGCTGAACATTACCAAGTGTTCTTGTGGGAGGGCAAGATTACTCCCAGTTAAAGATGACTAAGGTCGGGTGACAATGCAAAATCATTTGACTAGGACGGTCTCGTTTCAGGCCTGTTGCCCTGGCCTGTTTTTTAGCTCAAATGTGTCCCTGTTTACGTGATAAATTATAGTTGCTCTAGTCAAATGAGACTCCCCATGAGATCAAACGTGTGGGTTGATGGCGGGGTGGTTTGTGCCTAGAGAAGTCATGCTGTGGATGTGAGACATCTGCTCATGGGACTTTCTCATGCTTCAGGAACTGCGTGGGTCCAGTCCTGCGCACACCTTCTCCATCTGATGAAGGTGTGTGCTGGTGTGTGAGTCTCGCTTCGCACCCCAGAGACTGTAGATAATGCACAGTCCAGGACATCTACCTGTTTGCACAGACATACAAATTAAGTGTCAACCAGAGCATAATCTCAGGCAAGAGTATTTTTCCAGGTAATACTTTGTAAAGAACATAGGGGATTTTAATTCGTAAAATCCCAAGAATTGTGCTTTTCCCATCAGGGTTGTCCCAGACCCCAGAGAGCATCCCCGTCTACCATGGATTCAAGGTGGCCTGGGTTCAGCTGAGCTGTGAGCCAAGTGGCAGGGCTGCTTGCATTGCAACTTGGATCAGCTGAAAGCTTCCTCTTGCTCTTGCACTTGCTCAGCACTGAATGTTTTTAATAACCTGGCAAATAGCCCGGAAAAGCACAACTAAATATGGTATATGTTGCCTATAAAACCCACAAGTCCACTTTGCCTCCTTTTTAGTGATGATAGGGAATGCAAGATTCAGGATCTTTTCTCCTAAGAAAGAATATCCTGGCTTGCCCCACATCACTGCACCCCCAGAAAGTAAAAGCATTCTGTGTTTGTAAGGAGTGTATTTTCTCAGAACTATTGTGCAAGTGTTTCCAAGACATTTGCTGAAGTTGCTATTTTTATCTTCCTAGTCTCATTCACATGATGAACCAGCATGATGTTTTCTGGGACGGTACAAAGATCATGGTCCCTGAAAGTGCGATTGTAAAACAGACACAGAATATCGAAATGATTTTAAGTCTGAAGGGTAAAGTTGTTTGGCTCTTTCTGCTAGATAAAAGCAATGGATCCTGGTGTCTCTTCTTTTGGGGGGTAAGACTAAATAATTGATTAGATTAATAGCAGGATGCTGGCTACTATAGAATATTTCTTCTGGTAAGCAGACCATATCTAGCAAACCAGTTGTAAGATGAGTCTCATCTACTTAAATATAAGAGTATTGCTTGTCACCCTTAAGGACTCATCTGTCTTTTGTATCAACCAAATTGGTGAGTCAGATGACTCCATGAGAAGAATCAACCCTCTAAAATCTTCTTTGGTCGCACATACTTCTGAGGTTTCCCCAGGGATGTCATTATATTTGGGTTTAGTGTTTTCATATGGAAATGGAGTTCTAGAAACTTTCATTCATCTTCCTGCCAAAATAAACCTTCCTCCATGGGTCAGATTACAACTGTGATTATGCCAGTTGCTGACAATAACTAGTTTAAAATATACTTGGGAACCAAGGAAATACACATGATGTAGATGAAGACCCAGCTGGGACTACTTTGCTGCTGCTGTTGCTGCTGCTAAGTCGCTTCAGTGTGTCCAACTCTGTGCGACCCCATAGACAGCAGCCCACCAGGCTCCCTCGTCCCTGAGATTCTCCAGGCACAAACACTCGAGTGGGTTGCCATTTCCTTCTCCAATGCATGAAAGTGAAAAGTGAAAGGGAAGTCGCTCAATCATATCTGACTCTTAGCAACCCCATGGACTGCAGCCTACCAGGCTCCTCCATCCATGGGGTTTTCCAGGGAAGAGTACTGGAGTGGGGTGCCATCACCTTCTCCGGGGACTATTTTGAGGTACAGTCAAGTCACAGTGTATTTAATACCTGACCTCTGTAAAGCCCTCATTAGTTCCTATGAATCACGATGACACTCTGGGTCCGTAGGGATAAGCTTTGATTTAAATTGAACTTCCCACAACCTCCTCATCTGGGTGAAACTACTCAATGTCTACTTAGCATGGCTAATGGCTATAAGACCCTTTGAGGAAGGCAAGGAGGAAGATTCAAGGTAACTACCTATTGTGTTATTACAGAATCCTCCCTCCTGGATATCTAGCCTTCTCCTAGAGGTCTGAATCTGGCAAGTAACTCGAGTGTAAAACGGTTCTATGTTGGTGGCTCAGGTATTTCTTCTGATGGACACAGAATATTGGAGGTTATGAATTTCAAGCAGAATGTCAGCGGGCTGCCTGCCTATCCTTTCCTGCCACACAGAACACCATTATCAATCAGCAATAGCCATCTATTCCTGTGGTTCAGACCACTGTCATCATTGTTTTACCACTACTGTTTATTGCAGCCATGCACACATTTCCCCTCAGGCAGATGCCTTCCTAAACAGCTATACCATCCAAGCATCCTCCAGCCCTACTAAAAGTCAAGTGGTCAATTTCAAAATCAGCATCTCCTACCAGCAATGTTAAGAATATATGATAGCAATGCTGGTTTTCTCTCCTCCCATTTCTTGAGTACTCGATGAAGGGAGTTCCTTCTGGTCCTTTTTATAGGATTTTGTAGGATACAGTTATGAGTGAGTGAACAGTTTGTATAAAATAAACCGACTTCCTCGTTTCTGTCTCCCAAAGCCTTTTTGATCACTAAGTGTTAATTTTGTTAAAGCTGTATCCATAAACTTTTTAATATCCATAGTATAAAATGCTTATGACAAAAATTAGCCGTTCTTTTTCTCACCCTTCCTACCTTTTATTCCTTCTCTTTTCAGGTTGGAGAAGCGGGGCTGGAAAGTCATGGAGGCAGAGACCTACGCCCATCCCTCTGTAGGAGTCACTGCTTAGCAAGTTATGCTAAGGGCATTCACCCCTGGAGCCACGTCACCACAGCTGAAAATATCACTGGAGCAGTGGCCATAGACCATGCACCATTGAGCTCTGCTGAAAAGGGTAATTGCTGCTTTGCTATTTGACTTTCAACTACATATGGAAGTCTAGGCGACTCATCTCCAACTGACCCTGTGCTTTTTACATCCTACCCTAGAGATTCAGGTTCACAAGCGAGAGCTGTGGACAGACCAGGGTTAAGAAATGTGTCTATATTTCCTATGCTAGGGGTTGGTGAAGGGAATGTCTCTTTTCTGGAACTTATAGATGGAAGGACCCTGCCTTCAACTTATGTTGAGATTTACCAGCTGGGAAGCAATGATGTCTGTGTGCATGAGTGCTAAGTCCTTTCAGTCGTGTCTGACTCTGTGCAACCCTATGGACTGCTGCCCACGAGGCTCCTCTGCAGGCAAAAATACTGAAGTGGAGTATCTCCTTCTCCAGGGGATCTGCCTGACCCAGGGATTGAACCCGAGTCTCTGACATCTACCTGCTTTGGCAGGTGGGTTCTTTACCACTAGCGCCACCTGAGAAGCCCCATGATGTTGTATATTCACAGTAAAAGGATCACTACGTTCCTTTTCTTGTTTCCCCAGTTTTCCCTCTAGCTGGGTGGAAAAGTGGACAATAATGAATGAGACTTTGTGGCTATTAATCCCTCTTCCTCATGCTGATGAATTAGTATGAACACTGAGAAGGTATGGAGTCCATCCCTCCAATCCAGGCAGTGCTGCAATCTTAGACTGAGAAGGGTGGGTTTCACCTGGTATTTGGCAACACTTGCATATTTCTTGCCTGGAAGAATTTGATAGTGACTCCAAACTTACACCTCCAGAGGAAATGGTTTCCTTTTAGTCATACACACCCTCGGGAGAAAGATGACTGGCCAGGGCAGGTCTGGATCCATGGCCTTGAACCTCCCACGTAGGGTTTGGAAACAGTATTGGCCGTAAATCACCTTGCTCTCACCAAATAATCTAGATATCCTGCTTGTAGCTAAACCCAGAAAGGCAAGAGGCTTCTGAATTGGCTTCAGCTTCTGGCTTCTCATATGCTCACCACTGAGGCATATAAAAACACAGAAACAGCCTCAGAGAGTCTAAGGGCTGTTTGGCTTTAAACATCTTTTATTTTCTAATTGCATTAGAGTAAAAACAGTAGTTAAAATATACCCTTGGCTGTTGTCATGAAAATCACAATAAAAAATTAGCCTAAAATAGCCAGTTTTCTGTGGTTTCCAAGGATACTACCACAGTTAGAATTGTTGCCTGCCAATCAATTTGTGTCTAATTTTGGGGGGACATTAAAACAAAACCATGGAAGGGGAAGGGCTAGAGGAAAAGTTGTTCTTGCTACATACATGTTAGAAGAGAAGGGGAAGGTTTCTAAAGCAGATTGTGTTGATTCTTTTCAGATCAGTTTAAGGAAAATGGCTAAACCAACTCTGGTCCCACGGAAGTGGCTTCATTGAAAGCAAAAGCTCACAGGTGCTGTTTTAAATAGTCAGTGGCTAAGTCCTCTAACTCACAGGACTGTACAATCTGCTTCCTAGTTTGTTTCAGTTCAGCTTTCATTTATTGGGTGCTCTGCCAACAAGCTCTTATTAACTCTTATTAACTTATAGCTACCTGAGGAGGATGTATTTTAGACCCCTAAACATCCATGGAACAACAGACTGGTTCCAAATAGGAAAAGGAGTATGCCAAGGCTGTATATTGTTACCCTGCTTATTTAACTTCTATGCAGAGTACATCATGAGAAACGCTGGGCTGGAAGAAACACAAGCTGGAATCCAGCTTGCCGGGAGAAATCTCAATAACCTCAGATATGCAGATGACACCACCCTTATGGCAGAAAGTGAAGAGGAACTAAAAGCCTCTTGATCAAAGTGAAAGAGGAGAGTGAAAAAGTTGGCTTATAGGTCAACATTCAGAAAACTAAGATCATGGCATCTGGTTCCATCACTTCATGGGAAATAGATGGGGAAACAGTGGAAACAGTGTCAGACTTTATTTTGGGGGGCTCCAAAATCACTGCAGATGGTCATTGCAGCCATGAAATTAAAAGACGCTTACTCCTTGGAAGAAAAGTTATGACCAACCTAGACAGCATATTGAAAAGCAGAGACATTACTTTGCCAACAAAGGTCCATCTAGTCAAGGCTATGGTTTTACCAGTGGTCATGTATGGGTGTGAGAGTTGGACTGTGAAGAAAGCTAAGTGCTGAAGAATTGATGCTTTTTCACCTGTGGTGTTGGAGAAGACTCTTGAGAGTCCCTTGGACTGCAAGGAGATCCAACCAGTCCATTCTAAAGGAGATCAATCAGCCCTGGGATTTCTTTGGAAGGAATGATGCTAAAGCTGCAACTCCAGTACTTTGGCCACCTCATGCGAAGAGTTGACTCATTGGAAAAAACTTTGATGCTGGGAGGGATTGGGGGCAGGAGGAGAAGAGGACGACAGAGGATGAGATGGCTGGATGGCATCACGAACTCCATGGACATGAGTCTGAGTGAACTATGGGAGATGGTGATGGACAGGGAGGCCTGGCGTACTGCAGTTCATGGGGTTGCAAAGAGTCAGACACAACTGAGTGACGGAACTGAACTGAACTGAACTGAAACATCCATTCCACCTTTTTAGGGGCACTAATTCCTTACTTCCTTTTAGCAAATTACCTTTTCCCAATTTTATACTATCCAGTTAGACAGTAATTTAAGATATCATAACCGTGTTAACATTGTGAACTCAATCAGGCCACTGACAGTTAACCCTGGGTAGATCAATCTTCAGCTGAGCTTTGCAGTTACTGAAAATTGTTAGTATTTGTTTCCTAGCAGTTCTCACTGAGGCTGTCCTGTTCCTGCTAACTTGCCCACAATGTTATCTTGTTTCCTGTGCTTCTTTGTTCATTCTGTAAAGTATTAATATCCTTCTAACAAGTGTGCATATCTGCTTACATTAGCCAGAACCCAAAAGTAATGCCAAGTGTTATTATTCTCATTTTAATTTGAGAAAACAGATACTCAATTAAATTAAATCTTTTGTCCAAGGCTAGTCAGGTGATGATAGAGTCTGAATTCAAAGTCATACATACTTCTCTCTCCTACCCCCTGCCTCCACCATCTATTTCTTCTTATGTGAATTAATAACTTATTTTCCCTGGCTCTCTCTCAAGTCAAGGACTTTCTTTTTCAACAGTGGAATCAAGGGTGACTCTTTGGGAGAAAATTTTCATTGTCCACACTTTCTCTTTCTTGATATGTTGCATCTTTACATGTATTTGATGGTTTTTCTCTGACCGTTCTTTTCATCTGTGTTAGGGGGAGTGGCAATGATTGTCTGAAGCACCTAGATCTTACATAGTTTCTTTCAGGCTGTGGGAGGATATCTCTTCCCTTCCTTCTTCTTCCCTTCTCATTTCTTTCTTTCTTCCAGAGTCCTTGGCCTTGAGCATCAGAAGAGAAGAAGAAATAGGAATATTTAAAGTGGAGAATATTGAAAAGAGCATGGGCTTAAGAATCAGGCAGAGCTGGGTTCACATTTCTAGCCCATGAATGTCTAGCGTATTATTGGGGAAATCACTGCATAGTTAGGAGCTGTTTAAATCCATTGTAATGTTCTGTTGCCAACTTAGAGATCCAGGATGATGGCTATGTTTGGAGGGAGGTGCCTCAACTGTCTAACTGCTGCATCTGGTCTGCCTTGATAGCACCAAGCTCCCTGGAGTGCCACTGCCTTTCCAAAGGCCCTCTGATACTTGGAAGAAGCCAGATTCAAAGTATAGCCTCTTCCCTGCACAGGAAGATCTGCTGAGGTGGGTTGCAAGCATAGGCTGTAAATATTATTACTCTTGAGTTTTTGTGCCAGGTGAATTTTGGTGACTAAGCTAGAGGCTCCAGGAACTCTGAGGTTTCCCCCTCAGCCACTTGCCCTTTGGTTTCTGGAATGCCAAACCCAGAGTGTTGGCCAGGCCTCCTTGGGGTCCCTTCCTGCCCCCCCACCATTTTTTCTTTCTTTCTTTTTTTTTTTTTTTACGGTTCTGCTCCACAGTGGGTTAGTGGCAGCTGGTAGGGATATTATTGTATCTTATGCTTTTCTTCCTGAAGTTCATTTAAGCTTTGGATGAGTGGCTAACACCCTTCACTAGTTCTGTAGTCATGTACCATTAGATTGAATTTATTTCACTGAGGTTTGGGGAGCTGTGAGCTATAGATTTGGATTGAGGTTTCTTGCATAGATGATATATCTCTTAATCCAGAGTTATTATTGAGCTTGCTTCTGGAATTAGAGAAATAAATACAATTACATGCATGTGAAAAAGCCTAAGACATTCCTTAGCTCAATTAATCCTAATTTTCCTTCCTTGCCACCCTGCATTGTCCTCATCCAGGATGTAAGCACCAGGATAGAAGGAAAAATGCAAATACTTAAAACACTCAGTATTTGAAGAAAGCATGACTGTGGGTGCCAAGCAGAGAGAGGTTTAAAGTCTAGCTCCACTTATTTCTAGCTTATTTTAGGGGGAAATTACTTCCCTTTTATGAACAGCAGTATTCTACTTTATTCTACTCTAAATTGTGACAGTACATACCTTTTGGTATTGTTTTTAGCCATAAATAATATTTATTATTGTACGTTGCACAGAGTAAGCAACTCTGCAACTCTGTGTAAGTCAACGGTAGATATGTAAGTCAAGCCAAAATTTGCCAGAAACCTACCCCTCCTTTGGGCTTCCCAGGTGGTGCTAGTGGTAAAGAGCCCACTGCCAATGCAGGAGATATAAGAGACACAGGTTCAATCCCTGGGTTGGGAAGATCCCCTGGAGAAGGGCCTGGCAACCTGCTCCAGTATTCTTGCCTGAAGAGTCCCCCGGACAGAGGAACCTTATGGGCTGCAGTTCATGGGGTCGCAAAGAGTCAGACACAACTGAAGCAACTTGGCACGCACGCACGCTCATGGGCTCTAGGGTATGCAGCCTTAAGTGGTAGCAGTTCATGGCCTCTAGAGCGTGGACTCAGTAGCTGTGGCTGGAGCTTAGTTGCCCCACACCACGTGGGATCTTCTCAGACCAGGGATTTTAACTCGTGTCCCCTGCACTGACAGGTAGATTCTTAACCACTGGACCACTGGGGAAGTATTTAAGAATCTCTATCCTTACTTTTCCCTCTGAATATGTACCAACTGCCTTACTTCTATAAGGACCTCTGTGATTACATTGGACACACCCAGAAAATTCAGGATGATCTTCTCATCTCAACATCTTCATCTGCAATATCTTTGAAATGTAATGTCATCTATTCACAAAGTCCCAGGATTAGGACATAGACATCTTCCAGGGGTGGTATTATTTACACTTCCACAGTATGCTACCTTGTAGCAGTTTAGTCCTTCTCTTGATAAAGTCAGTGTAATTTTGCCCCAGATTTGCCTTATTTAATATTAAGATCAAGCCCCAAGCTTTCTTGTTTTGGTTTGCAGTTGTCCTGCCTTGTCTGCTTGTTGATTTTTAGACTGTCTGATCATTTGGTGTTGGTGTCTCTTACATATCGCACAGAGAATTGTGACTTATTCTGTCACTCTACCTAAAAATTCATTTTCTTTAAGAGCCCGTTACATCATTGTCAATATTGTCTATTTTCTTTCTTGTTTTCTGTAATTGAGAAGTGTCTATTTGCATTTCATTTTGTAGTCCTTTGACTTATTCTTAATTCTCTATACAGATAAATACATTTAGTGTTCAGCATTGGTCATCTAACTAAAGATTTTCTTATCATTTAACTCCACATTCCTCAAAGTAGCATGTAGGTACAATATTTCTTGAGACTTTGCAAAGCCAAATTGCCTGTAGCTATTACTACTTGGCAGAATGTAAGACTCTTGGCTTACACATTCTCTTTTCTTTAGTTGGAAGGTGGTGTCCTAGTATCGCTTTAATATCTGATGGTTAACTCAATTTTATTTCTCTCAGAATAATGTGATCTTTGTGTCTCTGTGGTTATTCTTTATCTTTCAGGTTTAATACATTTGAATTATTTTTGTGTTGAATTCTGGGGCATCATTTTTCTTTGACTACAGTATACTCTTACTGTATATATATATTAGAAATCCCCTTTATTTTAGGAAAATTGTTTGGTTTAAATGCTGGCTCTGTGCTCTTATTTTGACTTTGGTCCTTCAGGAATCTGAGTCCTCAAGTCTCTGTGTTGCCTGCTTTGTATATTACTCTTCTGTCTCTTAAGCATTCTCTTCTTTCTTCAATTGGTTCCTTCTCTGTTGCTGTCTCTGTTCTCCTTGTCTTCTTTTGCAAATCTATTTCTTTTGTTTTTTCTTTTCTATTTTTTTAATTTATTGAAATATAGTTGCTTTACAATATTGTGTTAGTTTCTGCTGTGCAATGAAGTGAATCAACCATGTTTATAAATGTGTCCACTCCATCTTGGATTTCCCTCCCACTGCCCTGCCTCACCTCTCTCAGTCATCACAGAGCACAGAGCTGTGCTCCCTGTTATGGGGCACCTTCCCACTAGCTGCCTGTTTCATACACGGTAGTGTATGTATCTCAAACCTAATCTCCCAATTTCATCCCCGCTCCCCTCCCACTGTGTCTACATGTCCATTCTCTACGTCTGCGTCTCCAGTCTAGCCTTGCGAATAGGTTCATCTGTACCATTTTCCTAGACTCCACATTTATGTGTTAATATGTACTGTTTTTCTCTGACTTACTACACTCTGTATGACAGACTCTAGGTCCAACCATGTCTCTACAAATGACCCAATTTCATTCCTTTTATGGGTGAGTAAAATTCCACTGCATATATATATATATATATATATATATATATATATATATACACCACATCATTTTTATCCATTCATCTATCAATGGACATTTAGGTTGCTTCCATGTCCTAACTATTGTAAATAGCGCTGCAATGAACATTGGGGTGCATGTGTCCTTTTAAATTATGTGGTTTTGAGGGGCAGCTTTTTTTTGTCCCTTGTTTTCTTTTAAATGTGGTTGTCATTCTTAATTTTGATTAATTTTGTTTCCATTTCTCTTTTAAATTATTATCAGCTTCCACTTTACCTCCTACTTTTGACTGGTCATCATCTCTTTTTACATGGTTATTATTTTCCAAAGTTGTTATATTTCTGTTTTGTAGTCTCCTCATAGCTGAAATTCTTGAGAAAGTCAATTGTTTTTGTTGTTTTTCATGTTAAAATGTTAAGTTAAAGTTTTCTCTACTATATAGTGAGAGCTCTCTAAAAAGATGTTTTCCTGCTCATTTTTAGGTGGTTCTCTTATGGTATGTTATAGTGTGTTATAGCTTAAAAAAACTTATATAGAATTATTAAATGTGTTGAATTTTCCTTATCTAGCTGTTATATTCAGAAAAGGCAATGGCACCCCACTCCAGTACTCTTGCTTGGAAAATCCCACAGTTGGAGGAGCCTGGAAGGCTGCAGTCCATGGGGTTGCTAAGAGTAGGACATGATTGAGTGACTTCACTTTCACTTTTCACTTTCATGCATTGGAGAAGGAAATGGCAACCCACTCCAGTGTTCTTGCCTAGACAATCCCAGGGATGGGGGAGCCTGGTGGGCTGTCATCAGTGGAGTCGCAAAAAGTTGGACATGACTGAAGAGACTTAGCAGCAACAGCTGTTATATTAGAGAAGCTTACCCAAGTGGTTTCTTAATCAAAATTGCTTTTTTTTCCCTTTTCTTTTCTGTATGGCACCTTCTGCCTTAGAACCTGGTTTGAGATGGCGTCTACCACCTTTCTTGAATTTTCTAAATTCCTTTTACCAGCTGCTATTTCCAAGGAAGACTCCCACTGCCTTCCAGAGTTTCTTTCGCTCTTTTAGAAGGTGATCATTGCTGAGAACTGGCACCTCTGGGACTCCTGGAAACTTACTGTGTCATATCTCTCCCCAAATGCTCATGCTTTGTTCATTCACAGCCCAGTTCACAGCAGTTCTGAGTCAGGATTTGTCCTCTCTTTCAGTAGATAGATGTCACCAAGTGATGTATGGAACCTTCCATGACCAGGGCCATACCTGTGTCTAACTCTGTGACTTCTTGTGCTGTTTCTCTTGCATTCAAGAGCTTTTGAACTACTGGTCACCTAACCTGGAGGTTACAGAATTGCTCTGCCTCTTAACTTTTCCATCAATGTATTTTGGAGAAAAAATAGGAAATTGAAAATTAAGCTTCCACCACACTAAATTCTAAATGTATGTTCTCCAAATAATGCCTTGAACTTTCATTAGAGTCAATCCACTTGCTCAATATTAAATTTGTTTTTATGAAAGTCTGTAGTATTTAAGGGATACATTACTTGCCCTCAGAGACAAACCAGAAGATCTTGATGGCTTAACACAGTGGAAACTGAGTTCTTGGTCCTGTGAAGTTCACTGGCATGAGGGCGTGCCACAGCAGGGAAGCTTAGAGTCAGTCATCCAGGGGCTGACTTGATAGAGCCCTTGACATATTGAACACCTGGATTCCAGGATCACCCCAGGTCTTGGTGTTTAGTTGGAAGATGGAGTAGAGATAAAAGCTGGAGGTTCTTGTAGGAGATTTTCATGGGCAAGGTATGAAAGCACATATATGGCTTCTACATTTTCCCAGTGGCCACGTTCAAGCATAGAGCGACATCTAACTGAAAATGAGATTGAGAAATGGAATGCTGTCCTCTCCCCAAGAAGAAAAGGATTTAAATCTGGTAAGGAGCTAACTTATCTTTACCAAAAAGTATCTGTCTCTTTCCCCAGTTTACCGGCTTTGTCAAGACAGGGCTAGAGTGTTTTACTCATGATTATCCTCCACTTGTTTGCAAGTGTGCTCAGCCGATTCAGTCATGTCCAACTCTTTGCAATCCCGTGGACTATAGCCCACCAGGCTCCTCTGTCCATGGGATTCTCCAGGCAAGCATACTGGAGTGGGTTTTCATGCCCTCCTCCAGGGGATCTTCCCAACCCAGGGATCAAACCTGAGTTTCCTGTGTCTCCTGCATTGCAGGAGGATTCTTTACCACTCAGCCACCAGGGAAGCCTAGTTCTCCACTTACCCTAGCTTAAATAACAGAGGTGCAATGAACATTTGTGCAATTTAATGGAATTGAATTTGCATCCTGCAACTTTATCTGAACTATTTAAGAATTCTCTAATGTTGATATTAGCCAGTTCATGTCTACCTGGGACTTGCAATGGAAAGGGTGAAAATAAATCCAGAAAGAGATGACATACTGATAAAGTGAAACTGGTATGGAACAAATCCTTCCTTAATCTCTAACTGTTTCAAAATCCTGTTTTATTTTAATCTATCACATAAAGGGATATAGAGGTTTAGTTAGATTAGATCAGATTGTAGTCTATCATCTGACATGATCTTGGGCTCCATCATGGAGAGAAAATTCAAAGTAACATTAGAATCATGACTAGATTTATGCTTGGAAGAAGTTTCCAACAGATATAGCAGTGTGTGTGTGTGTGTTAACATTAAAGGAACTTCCTGTCAAAATCTCTAATATTTACAATTTTTTTTGTTGTGACATTATCATCTAAAATGCTGTGGCATGTCACAGAGTGTGTCATTATTTTTATTTTGTTTTATTATTTTTTATTTTATTTATTTTTTTACTTTACAATACTGTATTGGTTTTGCCATACATTGACATGAATCCACCACAGGTGTACATGAGTTCCCAACCCTGAACCCCCTTCCCACCACCTTCCCCATATCATTTCTCTGGGTCATCGCAGTGCACCAGCCGCAAGCATCCTGCATCCTGTATTGAACCTAGACTAGTGATTCTTTTCTTACATGATAGTATACATGTTTCAATGCAATTCTCCCAAATCATCCCACCTTCTCCCTCTCCCACAGAGTCCAAAAGTCTGTTCTTTACATCTGTGTCTCTTTTGCTGTCTCACATACAGGGTTATCATTACCATCTTTCTAAATTCCATATGTATGCGTTAGTATACTGTATTGGTGTTTTTCTTTCTGGCTTACTTCACTCTGTATAATCGGCTCCAGTTTCATCCACCTCATTAGAACTGATTCAAATGTATTCTTTTTAATGGCTGAGTAATACTCCATTGTGTATATGTACCACAGCTTTCTTATCCATTCATCTGCTGATGGACATCTAGGTTGTTTCCATGTCCTGGCTATTTTAAACAGTGCTGCAATGAACATTGGGGTACGCGTGTCTCTTTCAATTCTGGTTTCCTCAGTGTGTATGCCCAGCGGTGGGATTGCTGGGTCATAATGCAGTTCTATTTGCAGTTTTTAAAGGAATCTCCACACTGTTTTCCGTAGTGGCTGTACTAGTTTGCATTCCCACCAACAGTGTAAGAGGGTTCCCTTTTCTCCACACCCTCTCCAGCATTTATTGCTTGGAGACTTTTGGATCACAGCCTTTCTGACTGGTGTGAAATGGTACCTCATTGTGGTCTTGATTAGCATTTCTCTGATAATGAGTGATGTTGAGCATCTTTTCATGTGTTTGTTAGCCATCAGTATGTCTTCTTTGGAGAAATGTCTATTTAGTTCTTTAGCCCATTTTTTGATTGGGTCATTTATTTTTCTAGAATTGAGCTGTATAAGTTGCTTCTATATTTTTGAGATGAGTTGTTTGTCAGTTGCTTCCTTTGCTATTATTTTCTCCCATTCAGAAGGCTGTCTTTTCACCTTGCTTATAGTTTCCTTTGTTGTGCAGAAGCTTTTAATTTTAATTAGATCCCATTTGTTTATTTTTGCTTTTATTTCCAGTATTCTGGGAGGTGGATTCATTGAGGATCCTGCTATGATTTATCTTGGAGAGTGTTTTGCCTATGTTCTCCTCCAGGAGTTTTATAGTTTCTGGTCTTACATTTAGATCTTTAATCCATTTTGAGTTTATTTTTGTGAATGGTGTTAGAAAGTGTTCTAGTTTCATTCTTTTACAAGTGGTTGACCAGTTTTCCCAGCACCACTTGTTAAAGAGATTGTCTTTACTCCATTGTATATTCTTGCCTCCTTTGTCAAAGATAAGGTGTCCATAGGTGCGTGGATTTATCTCTGGGCTTTCTATTTTGTTCCATTGATTTATATTTCTGTCTTTGCGCCAGTACCATACTGTCTTGATGACTGTGGCTTTGTAGCAGAGCCTGAAGTCAGGCAGATTGGTTCCTCCAGTTCCATTCTTCTTTCTCAAGATTACTTTTGCTATTCAAGGTTTTTTGCATTTCCATACAAATTGTGAAATTATTTGTTCTAGCTCTGTGAAAAGTACGGCTGGTAGCTTGATAGGGATTGCATTGAATCTGTAGATTGCTTTGGGTAGTATACTCATTTTCACTATATTGATTCTTCTGATCCATGAACAGGGTATATTTCTCCATCTATTAGTGTCCACTTTGATTTCTTTCATCAGTGTTTTATAGTTTTCTATATATAGGTCTTTAGTTCCTTTAGGTAGATATATTCCTAAGTATTTTATTCTTTTCATTGCAATGGTGAATGGAATCGTTTCCTTAATTTCTTTTTCTACTTTCCCATTATTAGTGTATAAGAATGCAAGGGATTTCTGTGTGTTAATTTTATATCCTGCAACTTTTTTTTACTATATTCGTTGATTAGCTCTAGTAATTTTCTGGTGGAGTCTTTAGGGTTTTCTATGTAGAGGATCATGTCATCTGCAGACAGTGAGAGTTTTATTTCTTCTTTTCCAAATTGGATTCCATTTATTTCTTTTTCTGCTCTGATTGCTGTGGCCAAAACTTCCAGAACTATGTTGAATAAGTAGAGGTGAAAGTGGGCACCCTTGTCTTGTTCCTGACTTTAGGGGAAATGCTTTCAATTTCTCACCATTTAGGATAATGTTTGCTGTGGGTTTGTCATATGTAGCTTTTATTATGTTGCAGTATGTTCCTTCTATTCCTGCTTTCTGGAGAGTTTTTATCATAAATGGATGTTGAATTTTGTCAAAGGCCTTCTCTGCATCTATTGGGATAATCTTATGGCTTTTATTTTTCAATTTGTTTATGTGGTGAATTACATTGATTGGTTTGTGGATGTTGAAGAATCCTTGCATCCTTGGGATAAAGCCCACTTGGTCATGGTGTATGATCTTTTTAATGTGTTGTTGGATTCTGATTGCTAGAATTTTGTTAGATTTTTGCATCTATGTTCATCAGTGATATCGGCCTGTAGTTTTCTTTTCTTGTGGCATCTTTGTCAGGTTTTGGTATTAGGGTGATGGTGGCCTCATAGAATGAGTTTGGAAGTTTACCTTCCTCTGCAATTTTCTGGAAGAGTTTGAGTAGCATAGGTGTTAGCTCTTCTCTAAATTTTTGGTAGAATTCTGCTGTGAAGCCGTCTGGACCTTGGCTTTTGTTTGCTGGAAGATTTTTGATTACAGTTTCAATTTCCGTGCTTGTGATGGGTCTGTTAAGATTTTCTATTTCTTCCTGGTTCAGTTTTGGAAAGTTGTACTTTTCTAAGAATTTGTCCATTTCTTCCACTTTGTCCATTTTATTGACGTATAATGCTGACAGTAGTCTCTTATGATCCTTTGTATTTCTGTGTTGTCTGTTGTGATCTCTCCATTTTCATTTCTAATTTTGTTGATTTGATTTTTCTCCCTTTGTTTCTTGATGAGTCTTGCTAATGGTTTGTCAATTTTATTTATCCTTTCAAAGAGCCAGCTTTTGGCTTTGTTGATTTTTGCTATGGTCTCTTTTGTTTCTTTTGCATTTATTTCTGCCCTAATTTTTAAGAGTTCTTTCCTTCTACTAACCCTGGGGTTCTCCATTTCTTCCTTTTCTAGTTGCTTTAGGTGTAGAGTTAGGTTATTCATTTGACTTTTTTTCTTGTTTCTTGAGGTATGCCTGTATTGCTATGAACTTTCCCCTTAGCACTGCTTTTATAGTGTCCCACAGGTTTTTGGTTGTTGTGTTTTCATTTTCGTTCACTTCTATGCATATTTTAATTTCTTTTTTGATTTCTTTGATTTGTTGGTTTTTAGAAGCATGTTGTTCAGCCTCCATGTGTTGGAATTTTTAATAATTTTTCTCCTGTAATTGAGATCTAATCTCACTGCATTATGGTCAGAAAAGATGCTTGGAATTATTTCAGTTTTTTTGAATTTATCAAGACTAGATTTATGGCCCAGGATGTGATCTATCTTGGAGAAGGTTCCGTGAGCACTTGAGAAAAAGGTGAAATTCATTGTTTTGAGGTGAAATGTCCTATAGATATCAATTAGGTCTAACTGGTCTATTGTATCATTTAAAGTTTGTGTTTCTTTGTTAATTTTCTGTTTAGTTGATCAGTCCTTAAGTGTGAGTGGGGTGTTAAATTCTCCCACTATTATTGTGTTATTGTTAGTTTCCCCTTTCATACTTGTTAGCATTTGTCTTACATATTGCGGTGCTCCTATATTGGGTGCATATATATTTATAATTGTTATATCTTCTTCTTGGATTGATCCTTTGATCATTATGTAGTGGCCTTCTTTGTCTCTTTTCACAGCCTTTGTTTTAAAGTCTATTTTATCTGATATGAGTATTGCTACTCCTGCTTTCTTTTGGTCTCTATTTGCATGGAATATCTTTTTCCAGCCCTTCACTTTCAGTCTGTATGTGTCCCTAATTTTGAGGTGAGTCTCTTGTAGGCAGCATATATAGGGGTCTTATTTTTGTATCCATTCAGCCAGTCTTTTGGTGGGGGAATTCAACCTATTTACATTTAAGGTAATTATTGATAAGTATGATCCTGTTGTCTTTTACTTTATTGTTTTGGATTCGAGTTTATACTCCCCTTTTGTGTTTCCTGTCTAGAGACTATCCTTTAGCATTTGTTGGAGAGCTGGTTTGGTGGTGCTGAATTCTCTCAGCTTTTGCTTGTCTGTAAAGCTTTTGATTTCTCCTTCATATTTGAATGAGATCCTTGCTGGGTACAGTAATCTGGGCTGTAGGTTATTTTCTTTCATCACTTTAAGTATGTCTTGCCATTCCCTCCTGGTCTGAAGAGTTTCTATTGAAAGATCAGCAGTTATCCTTACGGGAATCCCCTTGTGTGTTATTTGTTGTTTTTCCCTTGCTGCTTTTAATATTTGTTCTTTATGTTTGATCTTTGTTGATTTGATTAATATGTGTCTTGGGGTGTTTCACCTTTGGTTTATCCTGTTTGGGACTCTCTGGGTTTCTTGGCCTTGGGTGATTATTTCCTTCCCCATTTTAGGGAAGTTTTCAACTATTATCTCCTCAAGTATTTTCTCATGGTCTTTCTTTTGTCTTCTTCTTCTGGAACTCCTATAATTCGAATGTTGGAGCGTTTCATATTGTCCTGGAGGCCTCTGAGATTGTCCTCATTTCTTTTAATTCATTTTTCTTTTTTCTTCTCTGATTCATTTATTTCTACCATTCTATCTTCTATTTCACTAATCCTATCTTCTGCCTCCGATATTCTACTCTTTGTTGCCTCCAGAGTGTTTCTGATCTCATTTATTGCATTATTCATTATATATTGGCTCTTTTTTAATTTCTTCTAGGTTCTTGTTAAACCTTTCTTGCATCTTCTCAATCCTTGTTTCCAGACTGTTTATCTGTGATTCCATTTTGATTTCAAATGATTTTGGATCATTTTCACTATCATTATTTGGAATTCTTTATCAGGTAGATTCCCTATCTCTTCCTTTTTTGTTTGGTTTGGTGGGCATTTATCCTGTTGCTTTACCTGCTGGATATCCCTCTGTCTCTTCATCTTGGTTATATTACTACGTTTGGGGTGGTCTTTCTGTATTCTGGCAGTTTGTGGAGTTCTCTTTATTATGGAGTTTCCTTGCTGTGGATGGGGTTGTATCAGTGGCTTGTCAAGGTTTCTTGGTTAGGGAAGCTTGTGTCGGAGTTCTGGTGGCTGGAGCTGGATTTCTTCTCCCTGGAGTGCAATGAAGTGTCCAGTATTGAGTTATGAGATGTCAGTGGTTATGAAGTAACTTGAGCTGCCTGTATATTGAAGCTCAGGGGTGTGTCCCTGTGTTGCTGGAGAATTTGCATGGTATGTCTTGCTCTGGAACTTGTTGGCCCTTGGGTGGTGCTTGGTTTCAGTGTAGTATTGAGGCATTTGATGAGTTCCTATTGATTAATGTTCCCTGGAGTCAGGAGTTCTCTGATGGTCTCAGGATTTGGACTAAAGCCTCCTGCTTCTGGTTTTCAGTTTTATTTTTTCAGTAGCCTCAAGACTTCTCCATCTATACAGCACCGATGATAAAACATCTAGGTTAGAGATGAAAAGTTTCTCCACATTGAGGGATAGCCAGAGAGGTTCACTGAGTTACATGGAGAAGAGAAGATGGAGGGGGGAGTTAGAGGTGACTGGAATGAGATGAGGTGGGATCAGAAGAAGAGGAAGCAAGCTAGCCAGTAATCACTTCCTTATGTGCATTCCACTGTCTGGACCACTCAGAGATGTTCATGGAGTTATACAGAGAAGAGGAGAGGGAGGAAGGAGACAGAGGTGGCCAGGAGGGTAAAAGAGGGAAATGTAAAGGAGAGAGACAAATCCAGCCAGTAACCAGTTCCCTAAGTGTTCTCCACCGTCTGGAACACACAGAGATTCACAGAGTTGGGTAGAGAAGAGAAGAAGGAGGGAGGAGACAGAGGCAACCTGGTGGAGAAAAAGGAGAGTCCAAAGGAGGAGAGAGCAGTCAAGCCAGTAATCTCACTCTCAAGTAAAAATGGGTACTGAAGATTGGGTTTTTAAAGGTACAAAATTGATAACAAATACCAAAAAGCAAAGATTAAAAATCTAGAGGTTGGATTTTCAAAAATACAATATTAAAGAAAAGAAGAAGAAAGAAAGGAAAAAAAAAGTCACAAGAATTATTAAAAACAACAACAACAACCACAAAAATATATATATGGTGTTTGCTTTAAGAACTTAAAAATTAAAAAATGTTAAAATAAAAATAAAAATAAAAGAAGAAAAAACAAAAACAACAAGAAAAGAATGATTGTAAAAATAGTAAATGTATATCTGGGACTTTCTCTGGTGGTGTTGTGGGCAGTGTGGGGTCAGTTCATTTTTGGATAGTTCCTTGGTCTGGCTTATATTTCTTAACATCTATACTTCCAGGGCGGTTTCCTCTGTTTTAGCTTCTTCTGTTTGCTGGTCTCTTCAGTGTCTATTTTCCATCCTGACACAAGGTGGACGGTCGTGGACACTTTTTTTTTTAGGCTCACTTGTTCAGTGGTGCTGTGGGGAGGGAGGTATGCTGCAAACAAATAACACTGGCGTGTGCTCGTAGTGTCTCAGCCATGCTGGGCCTGCCCCCGCTCATAGCGCACACCGCTCAGGCTCTAGGTTGCTCCGCCGGGAACCGTCTGAGGCCGGCCCTGGGCTGGATGCACCTCCCCGGTCTAAGCTGCTCAGGCTCAGGCACTCAGGTAGTCCTCAGAGGCGCAGACTCGGTTGGGCCTGCGTTTTGTGCCCTTCCCAGGTCCGAGCAACTCGGGTGTTTGGCGAGTGTGGTTGCTACGACTTATTGCCTTTCCCGTCACTGCTGCTCAGTTTTCTGGGTGTACAACTGGCACCCTTTCTTAGGCAGATGATGAGTGTCCAGAACCCCAAGAAGTCTTAGTTAGCAAAGAAGCTTGCTTGCAGTTTGGAAGTTAATGTGTCTCTGGGGTTGCGATTGCCCCCTTCTGGCCTTTCCAGCTCTGGCTGCCTGTCACTAGAGGGGGATGGTCTGCAGCCAGCTAATTCTGTTTTGTCCTTTGTTCTGTGCTTGGTCCTGGTGGTGTCTTATGTTAGAGCTTTTCACGTGGTAGCTATCCTTCAGTCTGGTTTGCTAGCCCAAGTTAGTTCGCTCTGGTTATGCTCGGGGCATTCCAGCATGATTCTTAAAAAGCACTGCAGCCTGCGCCTCCCTGCACAGCCCCTGCTTGCTAGTGGCAGATGCAGGCGTCTGTGCTGCTTCTCAGCTGGGAGAGTTACCGTTGGGCTCATAATCTGTTGCTTTTAGTTATTTACTTATTTTTCCTTCCTGTTGCCCTCTGTGCTTCCAAGGCTCGCCACAGACTCGGCAGTGAGAGTGTTTCCTGGTGTTTGGAAACTTTTATCTTTTTTAAGACTCCCTTCCCGGGATGGAGCTCCCTCCCTACCTCTTTTGTCTCTTTTTTCTGTCTTTTATATTTTTTCCTACCTGTTTTTGAAGACAATGATCTGCTTTTCTGGGTGCCTGATGTCCTCTGCCAGCATTCAGAAGTTGTTTTGTGAAGTTTGCTCAGCGTTGAAATGTTCTTTTGATGAATTTGTGAGGGAGAAAGTGGTCTCCCCATCCTATTCCTCCACCATCTTAGGACCGCCCCTCTATTTTTAATGCTGTACATAACCTCACCATTTAACATAGGCCCAATATGGGGCGACTTCAGCGTGATAAGCTCTCTCTTCAAAGACTAAATGCAAGCCATAAAAGTATAGAACATCTCAAAGAAATCTTCGTGATCTTTGGTTAGACAAAAAGTTCTTATATCAGATACCAAAAACATGATCTAGTAAAAAAATGATAAATTAGACATAATCAAAATGTAATGTTAGGCTTCCCAGATAGCTCACTGGTAAAGAATCTACCTGGCAAGCAGGAGACCCAAGTTTGATCCCTGGAGAAGGAAATAGCAACCCATTCCAGTATTCTTGCCTGGAAAATCCCATGGACAGAGGGTTTTATATATATATATATATATATCTCCACAAAAATATACCTTAATCGTTATTTATTATGGATTCCAAATCAAAGCCACAATGAGATAGCACTGCACAAATATTCAGCAGATGAAAAGGAAATAGAAAAACCAAAAAATTATGGAAAAAAAACCAAATGCTTCCAAGAAAACAGAGCAACTGAAATTCTCCTGTATTTTGTGGGAAATGCAAAATGAGAACAGCACAGGGGAAAACTGTTGGAAAGCTTTTTATAAAGTAAAACACGTCTTTTACCATATGATTCAGTGGCACCACTTTTATGTGTCTCTGTATGCTGATTGGGATATGTACTCATGGCTCTAAACATTAAGTAAAATTCACAGTGCTGCACAATAGTAATAAACTATGCTGTAGAATTTTTTGAAATATTTAAAAGCTTAAAAAATAGAATTTTTTCTAAAAAAAAAAAAAAAAAGGGCAAGCCCCTAATGCATGAGATGTGTTACCACAAGGTGACCTGTGCGTTACTTCTAAAGTGATGGGGACCTCCAGCCATTCTAGGTCCCCAAAGATGTACGTAAGATTCACAAATGTGATTATTAGGAAAAACAGACAGATAAACAAACAGACACATCTTCGTCAGAGAAGGATCACACACCCAAATGACCCAGAGCCTTCCCTTCTGGGCCATAAGCACAAGTTAGGAAGAAGGAGGACAGCTTTTGTTTCAAGAGATCAATTATGCTTAAATAATAGAGCTCCACCCTAAGCCCACAAACATGTCATAATCAGAGAACATTCAAGGGGTAGTGGGAGTAGCTTGGTATTTGGAGCTGCTGGCAGTAGCTTTCTAGCTCCAATGGAACCCATTAGTTGTATTTCTGGAGTTTTCTTTTTTTTTTTCCCCTGAAACTATCAGCATGTTCAGACCCAAAGCTAATAAATATGTGCATTATGACTTTGCTGGGTTTCAAGGCTTTTTCTCATTAAAATACATTGATATTGATTAAACATTTTCACCAAATATCAAGTCCTGTTGTCATGGAATAATTTTTGGCTTCCCTAATGGTAACCAGGGATTCCAAGACGATCATTCAAATTAATTTGAATAATTTGGAATGGAAAAGTTGATGGAGAAAGCAGGTTGCTTGAGGTATCAAAATAGGCTAGTACTGTCATTCTAACCCTCCCCCTTCCTATTCCTTTCTCCCCAAAGGCAGGGACTACAAAGAGAGGTTCTCAGCCCTTTCTTGCACTGGCCAGTGCAGGGCTTATTTCCTGTGCCCCTCCCCTATTGTGAACAGCCCCAGCAGGAGATGGGATAAGCTCAGGCTGGTGCTACAGGTGATGTCTTCAGTGTGTCGGCTCTTCTTCAGCCCAGACGTTTGTCAGGATCTCTGCTGTCATGAACTTGAACTAGACTTGAGATTTCCTTCTCCAGGGATAGTCCTCCCTAGCTGAGTATTTTGGGGCTTCCCTGGTGGCTCAGTGGTAAAGAATCTGTCTGCCAGTGCAGGGGCCATGGGTTCAATACATGAATCGGGAAGATCCCTGGAGGAGGAAGTGGCAACCCACTCCAGTATTCTTGACTGGAAAAATCCCATGGACAGAGGAACCTGGTGGGCTACAGTCCATGGGGTTATAAAGATTCGGACACAACTGAGTGACTAAAGGACAACAAAGTCGAGTGTTTTAGACCCTTGTCCTTCTCTTTCATTGGCTTCAGGTTACCGCCCACCTTGTGATTAGGGTATGACCCCACAAGGCACCCTTCTGCCTCTTCCTGATGCTTGGATGTACACTCAGTCACTCAGTCATGTCTGTCTCTTTGTGACCGCATGGACTGTAGCCCGCCAGGCTCCTCTGTCCATGGAATTTTCCAGGCAAGAATATTGGAGTGAGTTGCCATTTCCTACTCCAAATCCTAGGCAACCTGATCTCTGAATCACTTTCTCCTCTTAACTAGCAAAACTTTTCCTACCCTGTCTCAGGTACTATTTGAATTCTTTAGGAATAATAATTGATCTGGGCTCTAGTCTAACTACTCATATGGAACAGAGTAGAGAGTTCTGCTCTAGACAGCACACTGTTAGGGGCAGCTTGAAAAATCTCTGTAAACATCCTTTTGGGGATGGATGGAGGAAAAGAGGGAAAGCTCTGAGTCCTAGTACTGAGCTCAACGCCATCCCATAGATTGCTTCATTGCGATAATGAGTCAGGGACTTTCAAGGCCCTCAACAGAGAGGATGTCACCTTCTCATGTGAAACTGCATGTGGGAAAGTACCTGATCCCCAAGGCCAGCACCTGCTCCCATCCTCCAGCTATGTGAATATGGGCTGCTGATGACTTCCAGCTGCCTCCCCTCTGTGGTCAAACTGACCTCGACCAATGGAAAACTGGCTTACTGCTGGAGGTGATGTCCTGCCTCCAAACATAGGGACAACCAGTGGGCATGCATGAGTGATATGGAAGTTCATAACCCAAGCCCACAGTCTTGTGATTTACACTTTATGACTTTATCTCAGATCACAAGCTTGTTTGGTTCTTTCTCCATGCAGTTCCTTTCCCCATCACTCTCAAAGGGTTGTCCTGAAGGACATTTCCCTCAGCAAATCTTGTGAACTCATGTTTTTACATCAGGCTCTGCTTTCTCAGGAGCCCTGACAAACACCAACTCCTTGCAGCTACTGCCAGCATCTACCTTCTCCAGCCTTGACGTTCATGGCTTTTCTGATGCCATAGTTGTGAACAGCACGTTACTCCTGGATGTGGTCTGTTTGTCTTTCCTTTGGGCCAGATCTAGTCCCCTCAGGAGGCATCTCACTCAGACCAACCCAGACTCAAAGACAAGCTAATCTTCAGAGACCACATGGAGAAGTCTGAAGAAGAGGTAAAGGAGGCATTCTTCATTTTCACAATAAAAGAGAGGACACGAAACAAGTCTTTGTGGATAAACCCAGAGAATAATCAGCACATCTAGGAGCTATTCTGGAAGGTGTCAATCCTGAGAGAAGATGATCTCAAAGTGACATATAGAGAAAGGCTCCTGGTAGGCAAAGAAGATGCACAGTTGCTCACAAATAAAAATATATCACGATTCCTTTTACTTAAGGCACAGCAGGCTGACATTGTCTTAGGTTATTATTTATTGTGGATCCCTTCAAATCTCCACAAATCACTACTGATCCTTTATGTTGGCAGCCCTTCCAGATGAGATTTTTATTGATCTCTTTCCTTCCTCTTTCTCTGCACCCAAACAAAATGCTCTTTCTCACCCTGTGCATCTTGGTTGTTGTATTTTAAGCCTTTGCTAAAGTATTATATGGAAAAGACCCTGATGCTGGGAGGGATTGGGGGCAGGAGGAGAAGGGGACAACAGAGGATGAGATGGCTGGATGGCATCACCGACTCGATGGACATGAGTTTAAGTGAACTCTGGGAGCTGGTGATGGACAGGGAGGCCTGGTGTGCTGCAATTCATGGTGTTGCAAAGAGTCAGACACGACTGAGTGACTGAACTGAACTGAAAGTATTATATGAGGTTTGTATTCCTTACCCTTACATTCATTTGGACTTTCCTGAGTATGTTGTATTGACATATTTAGTATAGTATGTGCTTAACTGTAACTTGATAGGTCATTGGGGGAACCTAATTAGTGTCTTGTACATATATTTAAGAGACATCATTTAGATCAGAATCCAGATAGCATTCTTCATGTTACCCTCCACATTAGAAAACAGGACAGTGAGAGAAAATCCAGCATTAAAAAACAAACAGGAAAATATGTTAATATGTTGGAGACAGTCTTCTCTGGAGGAAAGAAGATGTGTGGGAAAGAGAAAAGGAGGAGAGGTTCAAAACCTGGCGTATCAGCAAGCAAGAAGCAGGAAACCTCAGCCAGTTATTACCCCAGTGATCAATTCTCAAGAATTAAAACAAATATGGAGTTTCAGATTCCATTTTTCCAACTGCTAACATGCTGTCTAGACCACTTTAGCATCCATCCTTCAACGGCAAGAAGATTATGAGTTTATGAGTATGTTTTTATGGTTGTCAACTCTTCATAATAATTGCGATAGAAGTATTTTCTTTTTCCTATATAAAAGGAACTAGACCATCAGTTTGCAGAAGATCAACAGAATTTGGAGAGATATTTCAGCAAAACAGTTGCATTATAGTATCATTAATATATATCCTCATTACAGAAGCATAAATGTGCTTAATGAAATAATTACTCCAAGATGGACATTGGTCAGAACCATAGACAGAAAAATCAGCACATATGCTTTGATTGGTGAATGAAAGGGAAAAAACATATATATATGTATTTATTGTTGTTCAGTTGCCTAGTCGTTTCTGACTCTTTGCAACCCCATAGACTGTGGCACGGCAGGCCTCTCTGTTCCTCACCATCTCCCAAAGTTTGCCCAAGTTCATGTCAATTACTTCAGTGATGCCATCCAACTATCTCATCCTCTGATGCCCTCTTCTCCTTCTGCCCTCAATCTTTCCCAACATCAGGGACTTTCCCAATGATTCAGCTTTTCACATCAGATGACCAAAATATTGGAGTTTCAGCATCAATCCTTCCAACCAATATTCAGGGTTGATTTACCTTAAGATCAACTGGTTTGATCTTACTGTCCAAGGGACTCTCAGGAGTCTTCTCCAGCACCATAGTTGAAGGCATCAATTCTTTGGCTCTCAGGCTTCTTTACCGTCCAGCTCTCACAACCATATGCGACCACTGGGAAGACCATAGCCTTAACTATCTGGACCTTTGTCAGCAGAGTAATGTCTCTGCTTTTCAACACACTGTCTAGGTTTTGTCATCACCCAGTTTCGATCCCTGGGTCAGGAAGATCCCCTGGAGAAGGAAATGGCAACCCACTACAGTATTCTTGCCTGGAGAATCCCATGGACAGAGGAGCCTGGTGGGCTACAGTCCATGGGGTAGCAAAGAGTCGGACACGACTGAGCGACTACACTTACTTACTTACTTACTTCCTGCCAAGAAGCAAACATCTTCTGATTTCATGGCTGCAGTCACCATCTGCAGTGACTTTAGAGACCAAGAAGAGGAAATCTGTCACTGCTTCCATCTTTTCCCCTTCTATTCACCATGAAGTAATGGAGCCAGATGCCATGATCTAAGTTTTTTTAGTATTTAGGTTTAAGCTGACTCTTTTACTCCTTCACCTGCATCAAGAGTCTCTTCAGTTCCTCTTTGCTTTCTGCTCTTAGAGTGGTATCATCCATATAGCTGAGGTTGTTGATGTTTCTCCTGCCTATCTTGATTCCAGCTTGTAACTTATCCACCCTAGCATTTCTCATGATGTGCTCAGCGTGTAGGTTAAACAAAGAGGGTGGCAGCAGATAGCCCTGTCGTACACCTTTTGAACCAATCAGTTTTTCCATACAGGGTTCTAACTGTTGCTTCTTGACCTGCATACAGATGTCTCAGGAGACAGGTAAGATGGTCTGGTATTCCGATCTCTTTAAGAGCTTTCCACAGTTTATTATGATAGTTGATGAAACAGAGGTAGATAAATTGCAATTCCCTAGCTTTGTCTATGATCCAGCGAATGTTGGCAATTTGATCTCTGGTTCTTCTTCCTTTTCTAAATCCAGCTTGGACATCTGGAAGTTCTTGGTTCACATAATGCTAAAGCCCAGCATGCAAGATTTTGGGCATGATATTACTAAAGTGGGAGATGAGTGCAATTGTCCAATGGTTAGCGCATTCTTTAGCACTACCCTTCTTGGGAATTGGGATGAGGATTGACCGTTTCCAGTCCTGTGGCAACTGCTGGGTGTCCAGATTTGCTGACATATTGAATGTAACACATTGATGGCATCGTCCTCTAGGGTTTTGAATAGTTCTCTTGGAATTCCATCGCATCCACTAACTTTATTTACAGCAGTGCTTCCTAAGACCTACTTGATTTCGTACTCCAGAATGTCTGGCTCTGGGTGGCTGACCACACCATTGCAGTCATCCAGTTCATTTGGGTATTTTTTATATAGTTCTTCTGTGTGTTCTTTTCATCCCAACTTGATCTCATCAGCAACTACTAAGTCTCTACCTTTTATATCCTTTATTGTGCCCATCTTTGGGCAAAATGTTCCCTTTATATTTCCAGTTTTCCTGAAGAGAGCTTTACTCTTTCCCCTTCTATTCTTTTCTTCTAGTTTTACACTGAAGGAGGAAGAAGGAAGGCCTTCTTGTTTATTGAAGAAGGAAGGCCTTGTCTCTCCATGCTGTTCTTGGGAAATCTGCATTTATTTGGCTATACCTTTCCTATTCTCCCATGCTTTTTGCTTCTCTTCTTTCTTTAGCTATTTGTAAGGCCTCCTCAGATAACCATTTTGCCTTTTTGCTTTTCTTTTTCTTTGGGATTTTTTTTTTTAACTGTCTCCTGTACAGTATTACGTACCCCCATCCATAGTTCTTCAGGCACACTGTCTACAAGTTCTAATCCCTTAAATCTGTTTGTTACCTCTCACTTCATATTCACAGGGGATTTGATTTCAGTCATACCTGGCTGGCCTAGTGGTTTTCCCATCTTTCTTTGGTTTAAACCTGAATTTTGCTATGAGAAGTTGGTGATCTGAGCCAGAGTCAGCTCCAGGTCTAGTTTTTGCTGACTGTATACAGCTTCTGCATCTTTGGCTACAGAGAACATAATCAATTTGATTTTGGTATTGGCCATTTGGTGACACCCATGTGTAAAGTCATCTCTTGTGCTATTGAAAAAAGATATTTGATATGACCAATGCATTCCCTTGGCAGAATTCAGTTAGTCTTTGCCCTGCTTCATTTTGTTCTCCAAGGCCAACTTGCCTATTACTCCAGGTATCTCTTGATTTCCTTCTTTTAGAATACTTATATATTCCTATACATACATATACATATATATATATATATATATACATATATATATATATATGAGAGAGAGAGAGAGAGAGAGAGAGAGAGAGAGAGAGCGAGAGAGCACGCGCACGCGCGAGAGAGAGCCAAAAAGTTCATTTGGGTTTTTTTCATACCATCTTATGGAAAAGTTGTGTACCAGACACAACTTGATTTTAGGTGTCCTCCAGCAGACAGTTCCTGTGGTCTCTGATGTACCTCATGTGGACAGCATTCCACCTTCAGGCTAGGCCACCTCATATTCCATAGTCCACCTCATATTCCACTTTATATTCCAGGTTTCTCTAACACTTCAGACACTGGCAGGAGTCTGTCAAATTTTGATCTGTGCGCAGTTTGGAAATGCAAGGAGTTGATGGCCCCAGGGTAACTTTTAATACATAGCTAATGGTATAGGAGCTGATGGCTGAGTTCTTCTGGGCAGTCCTCGGGTGGACAATTCTGAGAAGTGTCCTATGTATTCTTTAGAGGGTTCCAGAAAGAATCAAGCCCCAGTTACCCTCCGTGGTGACCTTCATATGGAGGTTTTTCTTTTTCCCTCTGTCTCTTGAGTCCTTTGCTCCTATCTCCTGGGAAAACTCCAAGTTAAATTACCTGCTCACAAATCCTTATGTCTGACCCTGCTTCTGGGAGAAATCCAATTAAGATAGTATCAAATGTGGCCCTAACAAATGGATTTGAGCCTAGCATTGTGTGTGTGTGTGTGTGTGTGTGTGTGTGTGTGTACACATGCTTGTGCTCAGTCATGTCTGACTCTTTGTGATCCCATGGACTGTAGCCCTCCACACTTCTGTCCATGGGGTTTCCCAGGCAAGAATACTGGAGTGAGTAGCCATTTTCTTCTCCAGGGGATCTTCCCAGACCAGGGATCATACTTGCACCTCCTGCATTGGCAGGTGGATCCTTTCCCAAAGAACCACCAGGGAAGCCCTCTAGCATCCCATAGCAGCAAACTAAGTCACATTTCCGTATATTATCTTTTCCTCCTTACTCGACCCTCCCCTGTTCTCACTTCTTTTCTGTGGGTCACTTAATCTTTGGACACAAGTTGTTGCTAACAGGGATTGAGCAGAAGTGATAAGAAAAGGAGAAAGCGATTTCACAAAAGCCAAAGGATGGATTGGGAAAGACTGAAGGCAGGAGGAGAAAGGGACGACAGAGGATGAGATAGTTGAATGGCATCACTGACTTAATGGACATGAGTTTGGGTAGGCTCCGGGAGTTGGTGATGGACAGGGAGGCCTGGTGTGCTGCAGCTCATGGGGTCACAAAGAGTCGCACATGACTAAGTGACTGAACTGAACTGAACTGAAAGGATGGACAAATTCCAAGAAAGAGACAGTGATCAATAGCATCAAGAACTAGAGAGAGGTCAAGTAAAATGAGAATTGAAAAGAATCAAATTGAGTAATTGGAAGGTTACAGGTAACCTTGGAATAGAACTGTCAATGCAATGAAGAAGGTAGATTTTTCTTGTTGAAATTTGCTCAAAACTTCTGTTCGTCTAGTTTTGAGCTACAAAATTCCTTATTATCTCCATCTACAGGCTATAAGCTTTAACATTTTTGATCCACTCAGAGAAGTCATCTGTTCAATATTTCAATAATTGTGAAACACAATTTAACCATATTCTTTTTGTCTCCCACATTTTATTTTGCCCCTTTTATGATAAAAACATGCCACTTTCTCAGGAGTTACTCACCAGCCCACTTCTCTGCCCTTATCTTATACTCCCTTCCAATTCCTTTTATTTATCTGTGAACCCCTAAATGTTTGATTCCTCTGACTTTACCCAGCAAACAATGACTAACTTCCAGCCTCATCAAAATTGGTTTTCTTGCCTTTTTTTGAGCATATAAACCATGCTTTTCTTCAAGGTATTATCAGTAAGCCTCCCTAAATTCCGGAGTTTGCTGTGCAAGTTAGATGGACATTAAAGGAAGGAAAGATACATTATTAACAATTTTGGTTCATTTTAAACAACAATGAAGGTAGTAGAAATCTTGTCATTCGTTAAAGGAATGGCACACTCAAT
Source organism: Ovis aries (assembly GCF_016772045.2). Taxonomy (NCBI): domain Eukaryota; kingdom Metazoa; phylum Chordata; class Mammalia; order Artiodactyla; family Bovidae; genus Ovis; species Ovis aries. Next base: position 8,820,393 of record NC_056072.1, read on the forward strand.
AAGAATAAAAATTATTTTGTGGGGATGGGAAAGGCAGCCTCCTCAGGGTTTTATTTTAATCTTTAAGTTTATGTAGTTTTTAATCTTCACGGTGTCCCAGGTGTTTTATATCAATGTTTGATTCATCCATAAATGCCTGCCATACCCTCTCCTCTGTGTGTACAAAGCCATTTCTACTGGCAATATGGATAATTATTCTGATTATTGTAAGTGGTTCTGCTCAATAAACTATTATCCAGGGCTGACTAATTTTCTGGGCACTCAGAGTGTGAAGTGAGGGGAATTCTGTGAGGAATCTCAAGATTGTTTTCTCTAAAGTCAAGATGGTGTTTAACCTTGAGAGGTGGGTGCTTGTGACTAAGAGACGTCTTGGGGGCTTCAGGCATCCTGTTAACATGCTGATTCTTCATCTGAGTGCTGATCACATAGGGGTGTTCCATTTTTAAAATTCAGCCAGCTTTATAATGATAGTTCATATACATTCACATATGTATCTTATTCTGCAATAGAAAGTTCAACAATTTAAACACAAAAATGAAAGCATAATGTTATCAGATGTAAACGCAAATTCTTTTCAGAATGTAGGAGTCTTTTTAAACCATCACTCATATAGCAGAAATCAGCTCAGAAATAATTGATTACATTGACTGTGGAAAGAAAACATACTAAACAGTGTCAACAGATAAATGTCACTGGAAAATATGTTCACAACTCACATCACAACAAATGTCCAATCTCCTAGTTCATAAAGAATGTCTAGAAATCAGAGCAGGTGTGGGATCTGCACTATTAATATTATCCTGGGGCTGCGAAATACTTGTCTCCAGACCTTGGGCCAGCTATTGTTACCAACTGCTTTGGAGTATAAACTTGGGAGATCTCAGAGGAGGTGGTCTGCTTGTACCCTCTTGGACTCCAGGCCAAGAATCAATCTAAGTGCCCCACTAGACAGATGACAAAAAGGCTTTTCTGAAATAAAATCTTTAAACTTTTCTATATGTGAGAATCCTCAGCACTTAGGGACCCTTAAGAGCAGAACAAAGCTGTCCATATGAAATGGGTTATGTATTTACCCACAGGACACCAGCAGCACAGAACATCAGAATACCATACTCACATGAGACACTAATGTACTGAATGTTATTTATTTTTTGTTCATTTTCTTGATTAGAAAGCAATATATGTTCAAAATGGAACATTTGAAAAAACTGAAAGGTAAATAAAAAAAAAAAAAAAGAAAATTCATTATCCTGTAACCAACTAGGGCTATTTGCTTTCAGAAATCCACTACAAAATTTTACAAAAAATTGTAATTATCTGATATAAAAATTTCATGTCTTTCTTAGTTGCTTAACAACATACATTGTAGCATATTCTCATATCTTTAAATAGTCTCGAAGAGTAGAATATTTTTCTGTGATTTTGCAGTATTTCATTATATGAATGCATGCTAATTTATTCTCAGTTCTTATTGGCTACTCATTTTTCAATGCTAATAGTCTGTTAATAAAAATACCAGTATAAATGATATTGTTGTTCATAATATGGTTGAGGCTGATGTCTACCTTTCAGGGTTGGAGAGTTATAGTGGGAATGTACAGAAAAGACCCTCATGTTCTCCATGTTCTCTGGCTCAAGGAGACATCATTCTGTGCCAGGCACTAATCTAAATGGGGTTACTTTTTTTTTTTTAACACCTGTGGATATATGGCAAAACTAATACAATATTGCAAAGTAATTAGCCTCCAATTAAAATAAATTTATATTTTAAAAAATACTCAGTTTTTTAATATCTTCCACATGCTTCCATTTTTTAAACCCTGATTTTTGAATTTAGTTTTTATCTAAACTAAAAGAGTCAGTTTGAGGACTTTCCTGGTGATCCAGTGGTTAAGCCTCTGTGCTTCCACTGCAGGAGACACGGGTTTGATCCCTGGTTGGGGCCTGCATGCCATTCAGTGTGGTCAGAGAAAAAAAGACTAAAAAGGTCAACTTGGTTGCAAATTGGTCTATATTTATGGAGAAAAGTGAGAAGTAAAGCTCAAAGTATGTGGTGACAGATAAGACATAATCTAGTAGCGCTATATTAAAATACAAAAGATGATAATCAACTTAAGTCATGAAATGGCATTTGTGTTCCAAAAAAGGGAAAAGAAGATGGACTGAGCATTAAAAAACTATTTAAAGATATAATAACCAAAGTAGTTCTAGGAAAAACTACCAAATGACCCAACAATCCCACTAGTGGGCATATACCCTGAGAAAACCATAATTGAAAGAGACACATGTACACCAATATTCGTTGCAGCACTCTTTACAATAGCTAGAACATGGCAACCTAGATGTCCATTGATAGATAAACGAATACAGAAATTGTGGTACATAGATACAATGGAATATTGTTGTTGTTGTTGTTCATTTGCTCAGTCATGTCTGACTCTTTTGTGACCCATGGGCTGCAGCACACCAGGCTTCCCTGTCCTTCAGCATCTCCCAGAGCTTGTTTAAACTCATCTCCATTAAGTCGGTGATGCCATCCAACCATCTTGTCCTCTGTCATCCCTTTCTCCTCTTGCCTTCAATCTTTCCCAGCATCAGGGTCTTTTCTAATGAGTTGGCTCTTCACATCAGGTGGCCAAAGTACTGGAGATTCAGCATCCATCCTTCCAATGAATATGCAGGGTTGATTTCCTTTAGGATTGACTGGTTTGATCTCCTTGCAGTCCAAGGGACTCTCAAGGGCCTTCTCTAGCACCACAGATCAAAGGCATCAGTATTACTCAGCTATAAAAAAGAATGCATTTGAATCAGTGCTAATGAGGTGGATGAACCTAGAGCCTGTTATACAGAGTGAATTAAGTCAGAAAGAGAAATATTGTATATTAACCCATGTGTATAGAATCTAGAAAGAAGGTGCTGATGAACCTGTTTGCAGAGTAGCAGTGGAGATGCAGACAGAGAAGAGACTTGTGGACACAGTGGGGGATATAGAGAGTGGGACAAATTGAGAGAATAGCGTAGAAACGTGTACATTACCAATATGTAAAGCAGATAGCAAGTGATAATTTGCTGTGCAAAACAGGGAGCTTAACCCAGTGTTCTGTGATAACCTAGAGGGGTAGCATGGGGAAGGAGGGCGGTTCAGGAAGGAGGGGACATATGTATATCTGTGGCTGATTCGTGTTGATGAGGCCAACACAATATTGTAGAGCAATTGTCCTCCAGTACTTTTATTTTGTTCTATACTTCTCAATCTTGTACAATTATAATCTTTGATGATTAAAAAAAAAAGAACAAGGGGAAAAAAACTATTTGAAGAAATAATGGCTAAAATAGCCCACATTTTTGAGAGATATAAGCCTGTCGGTTCAAGATGCTCAGCAAACTTCAAACAGGAAAAATGCAAAGAAATCAATACCAAGATATATTATTTAAAAAATGGTCAAAGATCAGAGGCAAAGAAAAATTCTAGACATAAGCTAGAAAGAACATGCCTCAGTTATAAATGAATAATGATTCAAATGAGTACAGAGTTCTCATAAAAAGGGATGGAGTCTGGAACAAAGTTAAATAACATTTTTAAGACGCTGAAAAAAACAATGAATGGTTCACCTCTAATTTTACATGCAGAAAAAGTATCCTTCAGGAATAAAGCTGAAATAAATACATCTTAGATGAAGGAAACCTAAAAGAAGTCCTTGCCATAGATGTACTCTAAAAAAGATGACTAAAGGAATTTCTTTAGACAGCAGATAAATGACATCAGAGAGTAAGAAACTAGGGACATCAGCAATAAAAGAAGAGAAATTTTAAAAAGATACATTTCTAAATATATGTAATAGAACTCTTCTGGAGTAATTTAACACGTGGATGACAGTTGAGAACAAAACTAGAAGGCTTCTCCTGGAGCTTTTCTGTTCACGTTGATGAGTATTTCTGCATTTGGGGCTGCTTTGAATGCAGACCTAGGAATACCAGAGTCAAGCGAGGGATGGTAAACTCACTCTAGGTTCAGGGGGATATTTTGGAATGAGTTTTCTTTTTCGATTTGGCTGTTATTATTTGCTTTTCAGAATTCCCTGCCTTCTATCTAAGTGTAGTGTCAGTCCTAGAATTAAAACCGATCAAACTCAGTTTAGATTAGACTCTAAACTGGTGTCTTGTCTTTTTCCCATCGTGCCATGATGCTTTTTTACAAGGCTTACTATGAAGATTTCCTTCCTTATTTAAGTGAAACTAGCCATAATCCTTTCTATCTTCTAAAGATTTAATTTTGAATTTCCTAAAGTTTGTCTAAATTAATCAATAATATCAGCTTTTAGCTATTCTTTCTTTTTCTTTTTTTTTTTTTTTTTTACAATACTGTATTGGTTTTGCCATACATCAACATGAATCCACCATGGGTGTACACGTGTTCCTGATCCTGTTAGAAAAGTACAACTTTCCAAAACTGAACCAGGAAGAAATAGAAAATCTTAACAGAGCCATCAGAAGCACAGAAATTGAAACTGTAATCAGAAATCTTCCAGCAAACAAAAGCCCAGGTCCAGACAGCTTAATAGCTGAATTCTACCAAAATTTAGGGAAGAGCTAACACCTATCCTACTCAAACTCTTCCAGAAAATTGCAGAGGAAGGTAAACTTCCAAACTCACTCTATGAGGCCACCATCACCCTAATACCAAAACCTGACAAAGATGCCACAAAAAAAAAAAAAAGAAAGAAAGAAAGAAAGAAAACTACAGGCCAATATCACTGATGAACATAGATGCAAAAATCCGCAACAAAATTCTAGCAATCAGAATCCAACAACACATTAAAAAGATCATACACCATGACCAAGTGGGCTTTATCCCAGGGATGCAAGGATTCTTCAATATCCGCAAATCAATCAAGGTAATTCACCGCATTAACAAATTGAAAAGTAAAAGCCATATGATTATCTCAATAGATGCAGAGAAAGCCTTTCACAAAATTCAACATCCATTTATAATAAAAACTCTCCAGAAAGCAGGAATAGAAGGAACATACCTCAACATAATAAAAGCTATCTATGACAAACCCACAGCAAACATTCTCCTCAATGGTGAAAAACTGAAAGCATTTCCCCTAAAGTCAGAAACAAGACAAAGGTGCCCACTTTCACCACTACTATTCAACATAGTTCTGGAAGTTTTGGCCACAGCAATCAGAGCAGAAAAAGAAATAAAAGGAATCCAGATTGGAATAGAAGAAGTAAAACTCTCACTGTTTGCAGATGACGTGATCCTCTACATAGAAAACCCTAAAGACTCCACCAGAAAATTACTAGAGCTCATCAATGAATATAGTAAAGTTGTAGGGTATAAAATCAACACACAGAAATCCCTTGCATTCCTATACATTAATAATGAGAAAGCTTTTAACTATTCTTATACATTCGTTTGGAGTCCCTAAAGTTGAAACCCTCAGGACCTCACCACTTCTTTCTCTAATACAGTGAGATAGAGGCAAAGGGCCAATGCTGTCTGAGCGATTGCTCATTCAGATGCCCTGTCTCACAAAACTGTCCTAACCTGCTTCTTTGAGTTGTTTTGTGTCTGATGGAATACAAAAGGTTTATTAAGTGCTGTTAGGCAGAGAAACCCTTTATTCACACCTACTAAAGTTATCTATCACAATATGGTATGTTAAAAATCTTATCAAAGAGCTTCCCAAACCAGCGAGCAAGATTAAGTTGGAAAAGTGAGTAGTATATCAACCTACCCTGCTTCGTATTCCAACACAACCCTAACCCACCCTATTTGTTGATATAATAACTAAAGAACACCTTTAATTTTTGTTTATCAAAATAACTAAACAACATATAATTTGTTTCATTTTGAGATTTTGCTCATAACAGAGTTAGTAATCCCTTATGACTTTGGTAAATTCTCCATCTTTCTTTATCTCTATGCCCTTTTCTTCAGTGACTTTGTAACTCCTCAAGAGCTGAAGTCATTTTCCCCACTGTTTAAATCCAGCCTGGCCCTGGGACTTGCATTGGCCCATGGAATGTGGTGGGTGGAATGCCTTGCCAGTTCCAAATCTGGGCCAAGAAACCTTGCATGCTTTGGTTCACTCCTGGAGAAACCTGCCAAGCTGCCAGCCTAATTAGCCCAAGCTAGCCTGTAGGAGGATGAAGTACCATATGGACTAGAGATGAGCCATCCAAGCTGAGCCCTATCTCCACTGGACCTAGTGGTGACTGCAAACTCATGAGTGGGCCCAGCCTTGGTTAGCTGAGCCAGGCTCGGATCAGCAGAATTACCCCATCACCTTATAGACATCAAAGTATTAATAAAGTGTTGTTGAGTCAAACCAGTTTGTTTGGGCTGGTGTGTTATACCACAAAACCAAACTGACACATGAGAAAAGAGCTAATTCTGTCTATCGACAGGTCTCTCCTTTCCTTCACACAGGGAGAGAGAGAGAGAGAGAGAGAGAGAGAGAGAGAGAGAGAGAGAGAGAGAGCAAGCAAGTTTCTACCAAGGCTGCATCCAGAAATCCCACTCTGTGGTTTCTAAGCAAATGGATGGCCATCCCAGCACCTTTAGGAGCCTGTCAGCAACCATGAGCTCAGCTCGAGGAAGCTGAGAAGTGTTTTCATACATTCTATGGCCCTCATTCTGCCTCTGCAGCCATCACTGACATCAGAATGCCACAGTGTATGGATCCCCATCTTCAGCGCACTTTTTCCGTTCAAGGAAAAAAAAAAAAGAGATTGACTTTCACAGAATGACTCTTTTGATGTGAAGGAGAAAAAGAAGCCTGCAATTGAGATGAGGCAAATGGTGCCATCCGGACTCCCATTTTGTATTCTCAGCCCTAATTAGCTCTTTTGGAGCAGATTGTTTGCAGTGAGCTCCAGAAAATTGAGTCTGATTTACTCGAGGCAAACAGGGTTCAGTTGTTAACCTTTCCGTCTTTAACGAGGCAGCATCTTAAGGATGAACAACAGTAAACAAGGAAGCTTGTCAATAAGAATCAAGACTGTGCCAAGATGCAATTTTATACCAAAAACAAATCTCTGGAGAAAAGTAACTTTTCTGGCATGAAGCGACAGTGTGGGAAATGCTATAAAAGAGTATCATTCCAACTCCAAGTGGATCATTTAACTTTGGGATGTGTAATATTGGGAGACACATAGACACATGTGAAGCCAACAGTATCCCCACTCTGCAGGAGAAAGTGAGGGATAAAATCGTAGACAGAACAATGTGGCAGCGGGGTACCTGCCTTCATAGAAACCTGAAGGTGTTCTGCTTGAATTGTGGGTTTTTCAATTGAACTGACTCATTTGAAAAGACCCTGGTGCTGGGAAAGATTGAAGGCAGGAGGAGAAGCAGGCAACAGAGGATGAGATGGTTGGATAACATCATTGACTCAATGGACATGAGCGTGAGCAAACTCCGGGATATGGTGAAGGACAGGGGAGACTGGCATGCTGCAGTCTATGGCATAGCAAAGAGTTGAACATGACTTAGTAGCTGAACAACAACAATATAGTCTCAGACATGAACTATGCCATTAATAAAACAAGTGGTCAGAGTGAGGTGTGGGAACCTGTGCAGACACTTTTGCATCTGGTGGGAGAGTCCTTGGTAAAAGTCTATAGCCAGTCTTTACTGCTTCTTGGGTTCTTATAGCTGAGCCTTCTGCACTGAATCACTCACCCTTTGCTGAGTACGATGTACTTGGTTATCTCTTACTACATTCTCCTCTTTATTGGGACTACCTTTCCTGATTTTAATGGTCTGGCAAATTCTGCTAATCCTTAAACTTGAATCATCATCTTATTGAAAGAGAATGGATCCCTATTTCATTTCTGTTTCCCAGGCACATTTTCCATCTGGGGTTCCCCAAAGACTCAAAACCACTAAAAGGCAACAACTGGGCATTCATTCTGTAGCTGTAGCTGCAAAATCATAGCTGTTTGGAATACATTCAGAGGAACATATGCACCTTCCATAAATCCCAGACCACTATTTTTCTCCATAGGTATGCAGAGAAAAATCTGCACAGAGAACAGGCAGTCACCAAAAAGCAATAAAAAACTATTTTTACTTTTTTAAAAATCATAGTTCCTGGGACAGTCTTCTACACAGGGTATAAATTCAGATTCTGCTTCTTGATTGTTTGAGGACATGAAGTCTTGTATTGATTCCAAAGATGGCTACAGTTATTTCCTGTCCTGTATCAATACCCCTTTGCACTGTGACTTTGCACTTCTCTCAGTAAGAGGTGAAGTCTGTTTCCCTGCTGTTTGAATCTGGGCTGAACTTGGAGCTTGCTTCACTAATAAAACACAGTGGAAGGACTTGAATTCTTGTGCTTGCTCTCTTGGGAAGTTGTCCAGCTGTTCTGTGAGTGATCTTGAGCGAGCCTTCTGGAAGATGAGGGACAACATAGACCAGAAGACATCTCAGCTGGAGCTGTCAGAGTCTTACCCACTCATTAGCCCTGGAGATGACCTTGCAGCTGAACATGTACGCATGATTAATGCAGATGAGACCAGAGAAACCATCCAGCTAAACCCAATCCAAATGGCTAATCCATGGATATGTCAACTAAATGAATGTTGTTTAAAGTCACTGTGTGTGCTTTTATTTTTTAACTTTTTATTTATATTAGAGTATAGATGATTAATAATAGTTGTGATAGTTTCAGATAGATAGCAAAGGGACTCAGCCATACACATACCTATATCCATTCTCCCCCAAACTCCCCTCCTGTTCAGGCTGCCATGTAACATTGAGCAGAGTTCCCAGTGCTATACAGTAAGTTGTTTTGAGATGGTTTGTACTCAGGGAAAAATTAACTGATGTAAGTAGTCAAATATACAAATCTTGGTCTGTTCTTCCCTAGATGGGCCCTGAAGGTTTTTCTTGACTCTTGGGCTGCTCAACTATCTTCCCCTGACCCTGCGCTTCCTGTTGCTCCCTCTTTTCTTTCCCAGAAGACATTCAGTATCTTAAATCTCTCTGCTCCTTCAGTCTCTGACCCACAGTTTAGCTCTCGGGTTCTGTTCTCGACTGTGTTTCAAATTGTGGTTTTTTCTTTCTCCTTGTACATTGTCACTGATGGTTTCCAATTTATTAGAATACAGGAGGGGGATAAATGAAAACTGACTATCCTGGGCCAAATAAATACAAGATGACTTTTCCTATTGCCAAGTATTTTATGCTAAAAAACAGAAGAGAAAACCAAAATAAAACAACAGTTACAAACTCCCCAATTCTTGGCTTTCATTTACATTGCAACTGTTATTCTGGCTGGTCTTGTATTTTGCCCCAGGAGGAGGTGGTAGAATATGGTCTTATTCCAGGAAGGCAATGAGGTAAGAGATAAAATGCATACTTGCCACACGGTAACCATTTTAAGTCATTAGAAGAAAGTGATTTTCATTTAATATGATTCCCCTTTCCTTGACACCCTTCACCCCAACCATTAGGCAGAAAGAGGTTGTGGTGAATCATTGAACTTTACACTCAAGGCTGTGCTTTTCCAGATTGTAAGTAACTTGGTATGTTTCTGGTCCTAATAATCTATCAAAAAAGAAAAATACATTGTGTCCATCCATAAATATTTCATATTTTGATAGTGACAAATTGTCCTCCAAGAAGTATCAAGAAGTACCTTCCTGTGTATTAATATTAATTTCTTCACCTTATAATAGCGCTGATTTTTTCCTCGAATTTTTATTATGTGGAAATATATATAACATACAATTTACCATTTTAAAGCAACAGTTTTGTGGCATTAGATATATCTACAATGCCCTACAACTATTGCCATTATGTTTCCAAAACTTTTTCATCACCCTGAACAGAAGCTCTCTAACTATTAAATAATACTCCTCATTCTCACATTACCCTAACCCCTGACAATCTCCACCCTGCTTTCCCTCTGTATGAATTTACCCATTCTAGATATTTCAGTTAATCTTGCAATATTTGACCTGTAACTGGCTTATTTCACTGAGTATGCATGTTCAGGATTCTGTGGTGTTGTAGCATGTATTACAACTTCTTTCCTTTTTACGGCTGTGCAGCCTTCCATTATATGTATGTACCATATTCTGTTTAGTTATCTGTTGATGGACACCTGGGTTGTTTCACATATTGGCTGTAGTGAACAGAGCTGCAGTCAATATTTGTGTACATTTTGAATCCCTGAATTCAGTTCTTCGGTGTATTAAGAGTGTGATTGTTGAATCTTATGGTAATTCTATGTTTAAGAATTTAATGCTTTTTAAGGAACTACCAAACTCTTTTCCACAGTAGCTGCATTTTACATTCCTACCAGCAAGGGCTGGGGTCCTAAATTCTCCACATCCTCACCAACATTTACTTCCACTTTTTAAAATTATAGTTATTCTAGCAGGTTCAAAGTGGTGTTTCACTGTGTTTTCTTTGCATTTGTCAAAGTATTGATTTTTTTTTCTTAATCAGCTTTTAATTTTGTTAGTTATCTCTTGTTTTTCTACTTTCCGTTAATTTATTTCTAATGTTTATTACTTCCTTCTGCTAACTGAGTTTCAGTTCAGTTCAGTTCAGTTCAGTCGCTCAGTCGTGTCCGACTCTTTGCGACCCCATGAATCGCAGCACGCCAGGCCTCCCTGTCGAGTTTAGTTTCTTCTTTTTTGATAAAGAAGATAGTGTATGCTCTGCGCACTTGAGAATGTGCATTCTACTGTAGTTGAAGGGAATATTCTATATATGTCTGGTAGATCTAATGATTTATAACATAGTGTCAAGTTTTCTACTTCCTTATTGATTTTCTATCTAGAACATCAACCCATTCTAGAAAGTATGGGCATCAAAGTCTCCAACTATTATTTTAGAAATGTTTGTTTCTAAATTCTGTTGTAATTCTCTCAATATGTGCTTCATATATTTTGAGGCTCAGTTATTTTGTGCATGTATATATTTTTAATTGTTGTATCTTCTTGAAGAATGGATTATTGAAGGCTGTCCTGATTCATTTACTAACTGGCTTTGCCAGACTATTTTTGCAAAGACTGTATTCCTTGTCATTTGAGGTCACTGATGTCTCTTTACTTTCTCTTGTATTTAAATAGTGTTTGACAGAAAATTTCGTAAATATCAGGAGCTACACAGAGAAAGAAAGAAATTTATGGTAGTCCTTATTGACAGTCTAGAGGATGAAAAAAACTATCTCATTGTTTTCATTTTATTTCCTTGGTAATTTGTACAGTTGCATTTTCTTACGTTTCCTAAGTAACTTTGCCAGGGACTTAGGTTTTTTTTTTCATTTATAGAATTTCTTCAAATAGGATTCATATAAATTATTTATTACATATATTGAGATTATATTCTCAGACCTACCAATTTTATCTTAATATTATTTTATGTATGATAAAATTCATAAGAGGATTTTATGACTTTTCTGAAATTAAACTTAAAAATATTTTTCCTAAGACCTTGCTTAATAAGACCTTTCCTATATTTTCTATAATAAATCTAATTTCTTATGTATTAGCTTATTAAATATTCTCTATTAAATAAATTCTATTTAAATAAACAAATTTTTATTAAAGTAGTAAATGAAATATCATTTATTTACATTTTCATTCCTTTGTGTCATACTCTTGGTTTTGTTCAAAATATGCTTTTTATATTTTTTCATCTTTTTTTCTGGAATTCCATTTCAGTTTAAACTAAAGCCTACTTATAGTGATTGTGGGTTTGTTATGGGTTAAGTGTATCCGTGTGAGTCACCAGTAGCTGGTAGCTTAAAAGAGCATGTTCTGTGCTCTTTCAGGATGTCACAGCCCATCTTGGTACTTTCTGGCTTCTCCCACACAAGTATCCACATCACTGCCCAAAACTGTCTGTTAAAAAAGTAGGAAAGATCAACAGCTATAAATTTAGTTCCGTGAAAAAATACCTTGACAGTTGTCCTTGGCATACTTTCTTGCTTCTTATATCTTTTACCTCTGACGTGACAAACCCCTAGAAATGCTCCTGCTTTAACAGCTGTCCTTTCTTTGCATTCTTTGATCAGTGGTCTTCATTATTAAGATCCTGGGTTGATAAGATCCCCTGGAGTAAGAGATGGCAACCCAATCCAGGCTTCTTGCCTGGAAACTTCAATGAACAGAGGAGCCTGATGGTCTACAGTCCATGGGGTCACAAAGAATCAGATGCCACTGAGCACACAACACACACTTCTTTGTCAAGCTAATTCTTCCTGCATTTTACTTTCAAGGATTCTTCAGCAAGTGTGATTCACTGAAGAGACTCTTTATTGTTTACTGCTAATGTTATAATTTTGCTTTCTCTAATAAAATTTTTTATGTCTCCTCTAGGGAAGTAAATGATAGAGGCATGTATTCTCAGACTATTACCCTAATCTAATTTCCTATGTATATTTTTGTTCTTATTATATATTTTTATAATAAGATTTTGAGGCCATTTGAAAGATTGCATTTAGTAAAAGATGATAAAAGTACATAAAGACATGAAAATAGGGGAATTAGTAAGAATAAGAAAAACAAAAAAGAAAAGAAAGCAAGAAAGTTTGATATTTGTAGAATTCAGGTCTTTGGCAGGCTTAGGGAGCCAATTTTGACTTATTCAGAGGTTAAATTTTTCAGGGTTGGTTTTCATAGTCACTAGAACCTGTTGATTAGAATGATGCTTAGCCAGATTTTTCAGATGATTATACATCTCCCTTGAGAATGGGAAAGTGGTGGTTCTCACTGTGGTCAGAACTTCATTTTACAAGGATGGAGTAAGGACAACTGGGCATCTAAGGGAGGACTGTAGGAATCACTTCTGCCTGGAAATATACAGCAAGGTCTCCTCATTGGTATGGTCTGTGTGTATCCTTTGGTTTTTTCATAACTGTCCATGATAAAACTATCTAAACCACTTAATATAAAACTCTCCTTTACAATAGAGGAAATAAAACTATGAATCTTATGTCCCTATTATTCAGAAAACTCACTTTCATGATAGAAACATAAGCTAGAAATAAAGTAATAATTCAGAATTTGACTCTTACTGAAAACAGAAACAAAGCACTTGATGTTTTAGAAACAAATCCCAACCGTGCAAATATTCTTTATAACTACAATGGTAGATACCTTGATATCTTCTCCTATGTTAGCTCTGAATCACACTCTGATATTTATGACACATTTAAGTGACTACTCTTACTAGTCTGTGTTCATGGTTCTCTATATTCTCTGGGTAACAGTTTGCCTCCACACTAGATTAGAAGTTCTGTTAGAGAAGGCCATGTATCAAATTTTCCTTTAAGTATTCTGGACAAGATTATGCCTGCGTCAGGGCTGGTGAAGTGATCAATAAGTAACCACTGAATTTTCTTGCCAGCAAATGAACGATTGATTATTTCACCCTTTTTTTTGAGTGTAAAGCTGAGGTTCTCCAGCTGCCTATCTGTTGTTGTTGTTCAGTAGGTAAGCCATGTCTGACTCTTTGTGACACCACCCCCCCCCCCATAGACTTCAGCATGGGCTTCCTAGGTTGCGCTAGTAGTAAAGAACCTGCCTGCTAATGCAGGAGACATAAGGGATGTGGGTTTTATCCCTGGGTCAGGAAGTTCCCCTGGAGGAGGGCATGGCAACCCACTCCAGTATTCTTGCCTGGAGAATCTCACAGACAGAGGAGCCTGGTGGGCTATGGTCCATAGGGTCACAAAGAGCTGGACGTGACTGAAGTGACTTAGCAGGCATGCATGCACAGAGTGCAGTTCGCCATGCTTCCCTGTCCTTCACTATCTCCCAGAGTTTGCTCAAACTCATGTCCAATTAGTCGGTGATGCCATCCAACCATCTCATCCTCTGTTGCCCCCTTCTAATGCTGTCCTCAATCTTTCCCAGCATCAAGATATTTTCTAGTGAGTTGGCTCTTCACATCAGGTGGTCAAAGTATTGGAGCTTCAGCTTCAGCATCAGTCCTTCCAGTTAACAATTCTAAGGCTTTTGACTTGACCTCTTCATGACCCAGATAATCACGATGGTGTGATCACTCACCTAGAGCCAGACATCCTGGAATGTGAAGTCAAGTGGGCCTTAGAAAGTATCACTACGAGTAAAGCCCGTGGAGGTGATGGGGCATTCCAGTTGAGCTATTTCAAATCCTGAAAGATGATGCTATGAAAGTGCTGTACTCAATATGCCAGCAAATGTGGAAAACTCAGCAGTGGCCACAGGACTGGAAAAGGTCAGTTTTCATTCCAATCCCAAAGAAAGGCAATGCCAAAGAATGCTCAAACTACCACACAATTGCACTCATCTCACATGCTAATAAAGTAATGCTCAAAAGTCTCCAAGCCATGCTTCAACAGTACATAAACCATGAACTTCCAGATGTACAAGCTGGTTTTAGAAAAGGCAGAGGAACCAGAGATCAAATTGCCAACATCCACTCTATCATGGAAAAAGCAAGAGAGTTCCAGAAAAACATCTATTTCTGCTTTCTTGAATATGCCAAAGCCTTTGACTGTGTGGATCACAATAAACTGGAAAATTCTGAAAGAGATGGGAATACCAGACCACCTGACCTGCCTCTTGAGAAACCTGTATGCAGGTCAGGAAGCAACAGTTAGAACTGAACATGCAACAACAGACTGGTTCCAAATGGGAGAAGGAGTATGTCAAGGCTGTATATTGTCACCCTGCTTATTTAACTTATATGCAGAGTGCATCATGAGAAATGCTGGGCTGGATGAAGCACAAGCTGGAATCAAGATTGCTGGGAGAAATATCAATAACCTCATATATGCAGATGACACCACCCTTATGGCAGAAAGTGAAGAAGAACTAAAGAGCCTCTTAATGAAAATGAAAGAGGAGAGTGAAAAAGTTGGCTTAAAGCTCAACATTCAGAAAACGAAGATCATGGCATCTGGTCCCATCACTTCATGGCAAATAGATGGGGAAATATTGGAAACAGTGACTTTATATTTTGGGCTCCAAAGTCACTGCAGATGGTGATTGCAGCCATGAAATTAAAAGACACTTGCTCCTTGGAAGGAGATCTATGACCAATCTAGACAGCTTATTAAAAAGCAGAGACATTACTTTGTGAACAATGGTCCATCTGTTCAAGGCTATGGTTTTTCCTGTGGTCAAGTATGGATGTGAGAGTTGGACTATAAGGAAAGCTTAGCACTGGAGAAGTGATGCTTTTGAACTGTGGTGTTGGAGAAGACTTTTGAGAGTCCCTTGGATGGCAAGGAGGTGCAACCAGCCCATCCTAAGGGAAATCAGTCCTGAGTGCTCATGAAGGACTGATGTTGAAGCTGAAACTCCAATACTTTGGTCACCTCATGCAAAGAGCTGACTCATTGGAAAAGACCCTGATGCTGGGAAAGACAGAAGGCAGGAAGAGAAGGGGACAACAGAAGATGAGATGGTTGGATGGCATCACCGACTCAATGGACATGAGTTTGGGTAAACTCCAGGAGTTGGTGATGGACATGGAGGCCTGGCGTGCTGCAGTCCATGGGGTCACAAAGAGTCAGACACGACTGAGCAACTGAACTGAACTGAACTTGTAAAGGTAACTAAGCTCTGATTAGCCACAGCTCTAGAGGCTGTATGGTATGAAAGAACAAGGAAAATGGCCATGATAAACTCCAGACTCCCAGGATCCTCTTAATAAGGCATGATAAATACAATGAATTAAGGACCCTTTAATCAGGAATTATCCATTCTAATTAAAAACCTTTAGTTATCTCCTGAATAACTTCTAGAAATTCAATTATCGTTTTATTTATTCATCTATAAAAGAGAGTGAAAGGCATGCTAATGTTTCCTTTAATAGGGTTAAAAATAGTTAAGAGTAAAATTAGAGGCAAAATAAGACTTCTCAAATTGGAAGTGACTCATATAGTTCTTGAAATACTCATGTTCATTTAACAATAGTTCACTGGTTCGAATCTCTGTCTAATTTCAAATATGGCTGTGTTTTTAGGACTCAGTAGCTTTATGATTTATTATTTTTCCAGGTTCTAATCCACATCATATTCCTGAGTCACTTCTGAGCAAATGTCTTTTCTGTTCTGTTCTTTAATAAATCCCACCACAGAATTGGGTCTGCAATAGGAACTGCTTGAAAGAAGAAATGAGTTCAAAAGTTGAATTAAGTTTTCTCAGGAAAAAACAAGTATTTTTTCCTCCCTAACGAACCTTGTTGAGCATGCGCCCACTCTTAGGACAAGTAAGCTTGGACTTGAAAATGATTGAATATGCTTGAAACTGAGGAACTGCAGGGACCCCAGAGGGAAATCAATCAAGGGCTGTCGTGAGATTGTGATGTGCTTACTTCTCTTGGGAGGCAGGGATGGTGTTTTCTGAATCATGGAGGGAGATCAGGATTTTGTTGTTCATCCTTTTGAGTGTCACTCTTTAGCAGAGGCATCACTTCGCCACCCTCCCTAAGCAGAATTAATCTGTCCTTCATTCACATTTACCCAGAACTTTGACCATCCCTTGTTTGGTCAAAGCCTTCTTGAGATGCAAGGACATGTATCAGAGACTGGGAAGCTTGGAGACAGAGACATGTGTCTTAAAGTCCTGCTTCTGCTATTGATTAACCATGTAACTAAGACAAATTGTTTTCTAGGTTTCATCAGTAGATTAGGGATCGTAACCACCTCTTAGGCTTGCTGTGATTGTTACATGTGCCAGTGAAGGATCTGTAGCTCATAAGCATACAGTCAAGATCAGGGTGGCATTTCTGCCTGAGGATGAATGAGAGAAGTTAGGTCACAACCTCCATCCATGTAGCCTAAAAGTCTAACAGAAGTGGATACCCCCTGTTGTATGGGCCACAGTCAAGGACAGGGAATGGCACAGCTCTGCACAACAGTCTGAAAAGTATAAGCCAGAGAAAGAAGAGTGCAAAAAAGCCCAAAGCTTGAAGATGTTCCTAATCATGTTTCCACCCCGTAAGCACTGCAAAGGGAAAGCAGGTGAGTGGGACAGAAAAGTAAAATAAAAAAGAAAAGAAAAACCTTGCCCATATGCTCTAACTTTAAAAAGTAATTTAAAGCCAGGTTGGCAAGGAGGTCAATATTATGACTATCACAGCTCTAAAAGTATTAGCTAGTGAAGTTACATGGGAGGAGAAGAACTATAAAGGTGAGAATAGAAGACATTAAATTATTGTTATTTGCAGACAATATGATTGCATACTATTAGAATTCATGAGAATTGTTTGAAAAAACTATTAGAAATAAAAAGGAGAATCCAGAAATTCCCTAGTTGCAAAATTTATATAAAAATCATTAGTTTTCTTATGTACCAACTATAAACAGGAAATTTAATGAAGGAAATAGCCCATTTACAATACCAAGAAAAACACATAAAAAAAAATCCTAAGAACAAGAAACAGTCAGGGTTTATGTAAGGGAAACTTTAAAACTCTTGTGAGGATTATAAAAAAAGACTTAGAAAAATAGTCATAACTTATTCTTAGATAAGTAATTTCAATATCATAAAGATATTATCTTCTAAAAGTAATCTGTGGAGCCTCTGCCAACCAAATTAGAATACCAATGAGATGTTTTGTGGAAGACTTTGCAAAATGAAGTTTTTTTGAGGAATTCATGTACAAAATTGCTACAATGATTTTGAAAAAAGAAAAATTAGTTTCAGTGAAACAAAATAAGGAATCTAGAAAATATTCATCCATATGTACATGAATATGTTATATATATTAAAGATGGTATTTTATTCAGTGGGAAAGATGTATTGGCTAAAAATAATGGTTATTGTGAAAGCGGAATTGACATTTGTAGAAGATAAACCTGGGTGGCTGCTTTAGTGCTAGTATGAATATGAGGTGTTTTAATTGTATAAAGGTAAAAACAAAAATCTTAAAAATACCATGGATGGTAAAAATATAATATTAAAAATATTAAGAACAGATGTGGGTGGTCAAAGAAAAGGTCATATAATTTATAAAGAAAAGTTGATAAAAATGGTTACTTAAAATAATAAAAAGCTAGATTATGGCAAAGCATGGTTATGTTGGAAAATCAAAATAAAGTGCCTAAAATATTTATATTTGTAATATATACAATAGCCTTGTAAGTGTGATTAAAATAATTAATACTATTTAATTATTGAATATTCTACTCATAAATGAATTCTTTTGCAGAAAGGCAGCTAATAAACATAAAAATACTTGGCCTCATTTATATTAAATGAGTAAAAATAAAATTATGCAGCATTTACACCTCTCTAATTGAAAAAAGTGAATATAATTGATAATACAATTGATATAGATAATATAATTCTAAGAAAGGTCTTGGAATATGGGCACTCTCATTTGACAAAAGTCCAAACTATACCATTTCAAAGAGTAATCTGGCAATATCTAAAACAATTTTAAATCTCTATGTCCTTCGATCCAAGAATTTCATTACCAGAATTTGCCGCAGGGACATTCTTTCAAAACTTCACCATGATATGGAATATAGAATATGGAGTCTATCATTTAAAAATCAATGTAATTATAATCTATAGGGTATTGGTTAAATAAAATATAATACATCCAAACAACAAAATTCTATACAGCTTTCAAAAGTGTGCTACATTGGTATCTAGTATTATTAATAGATTTTTCTAAATATATTAATAAATGATTTAAGCAAGGTACAGGTCACTTGCATTGACTGATCTCATTTGTTTAGATAAACTTTGTGTGACTGTGTGTATTTTGTACTTACATATTTTTAACTAGAAGAAAATTCAAGAAAAATTTGGAGCTCTCTTTATTTCAAGTGTTGGTGAGGGTCAGAAGAACAAGACACTAACTTCCCAAAAATATTTAGAATGTATTTTTTACAACAATTTTAGGTTCACAGCAAAACTGAATGAAAAGTCCCATTTACCCTCTTACCTCAAATACACACAATCTTCTCCCCCCATAATCATTTTGCATCAGAGTGATATGTTTGTTACACCGACACATCGTTATCAATCAAAGCTTATAGTTTACATTAGGGTTCACTCTCAGTGTTGGATGTTGTATGGATTGTATACAAACGTAACTGTCATGTGGGGTTCCCAGGTGGCACTAATGGTAAAGAACTACCTGTCAGTGCAAGAGATGCAAGAGACAGGGGTTTGATCCCTGGGTTGGGAAGATCCCCTGGAGGAGGACACGGCAACCTACTCCAGTATTCCTGCCTGGAGAATCCTACAAAGGAGCCTGGCGGGCTACCGTCCATAGGGTTGTGAAGAATTGGATACGATTGAAGAGACAGCATGCACGCACACATAATGACGTGTGTGCTATGTGTCCACAACTTCAGTGTCATGGAGAATAATTTCACTGCCATGAAAAACCCCTGGCATATAGTCCACCTACTCACCCCTCCCTGTCTATCAAACCCCTGGCAATCACAGATCATTTTACTGTCTCTATAGTTTTACCTTCTCCAGAATGTCTTATGGTTAGAATCACATAGTCTGTACTCTTCTGAGGTTGTTTTCTTTCTGTTTAAAATTTTTGCTCATTTTAAAATCATGTACTTCATTTTCTTAGATTTGGATTTTAAGAGTTCTTTGAATATTTCAGGTAACAGTCCTTTATCAGGATCTCTTTTGCAAATATTTTCTCTGAGTCTGTGGCTGGTCTTCTTATTCTGACAAAGTATCTTTCACAGAGCTTAAGTTTTAAATTTTAATGAACTCCACTTATCAATTCTTCTTTCATGGCTCAAGCCTTCAGTACTGTATCTAAAAAGTCATCACCAAACCCAAGGTTGTCTAGATTTTTTTTTTTTTTCACATAATCTTCAAGGAGTTTCATCGTTTTGCACTTTACATTTAAGTCCATTTTGAGTTAATTTATGTGAAGAGTCTAAGGTTTGTGACTAAATTCTTTTATTTCTTTGCGTGTGGATATCAAGTTGTCCCAGTACCATTTGTTAGGAGACTATCTTTCCTCCATTTATTTATCTTTGCTCTTTTGTCAAAGACCAGTTTACTCTATCTGTTTATCAATTTGAGTGCTATTTTTGTCCCATTGATCTATTTGTCCATTCCTTCACCAATATCACACTGTCATTATTGCTGTAACTTTAGAGTATGTCTTGAGGTCAAGTAGTCAGTCCTCTGACCTTGTTTTACTATTTCAGTGTTGTGTTGACTGTTGAATTATGTTACTAGGGCTGCCATAACAAAATACCAGACTGGGTGGCTTAGAATACAGATATTTATTATCCTGTGGTTCTAGAGGCCAGGAGTCCAAAGTCAAGTGCCAGCTGCTTGGTCTCCTTTGAGACCGCTTGCCTTGGCTTGCCAATGGGCACCATTTTGCTGCCACTTCTTGTGATCCTTAATCTGTGAAGGAACAGCCTGGGTGTCTCTCCAGATGCCATGATCTCCTCTTATAAGGACACCAGTCAGATTGGCTTAGGGCCAACTCTAAAGATTTCATTTTCACTTACTTATTTGATGGTCCTCATAAGAAATCTGGACACACTGAGAGACACCAAGGACATGTGTACACAGAGGCAAGAATGTGAGGATGTAGCAAACAGGTGGCCGTATGTAAGTTACAGAGAATAGACTCTGAATGAACCCATCCTGCCAACACCTTGGTCTTGGACTTCCAGTATCCAGAAATGTAGAAAGTAAACGCTTGTTTTCTGAGTCACAAAGTCTGTGATTATTTTGTTATGGCAGCTGGAGCAAAATAATATACCTCATATCCTGCAAGCGTGCTATAGTTGCTTATTAGTCTCAGGAGGATTTTTTTTCCCTTTTGGTCAGTTTTCTTGGATTTTCTACTTTTGTTTTGAAGGCTTACTGATTTTCAAAAAAAATTTTTTTTAAACATAAAATATAAATTTTAAGGTAATGACAATATACATCATTCTTTCCTGAATGAGATGTGTATGTCCTCCATAAAGAATGTATATATGCTTAAAAAACACATAGACAAAAAATGTATATATGTACAAAGCATATGAAGTTCTAGATGTTCAAGCTGGATTTAGAAAAGGCAGAGGAACCAGAGATAAGATTGCCAACATTCACTGGATCATTGAAAAAGCAAGAGAGTTCCAGAAAAACATCTATTTCTGCTTTATTGACTATGCCAAAGCCTTTGACTGTGTGGATCACAATACACTGTGGAAAATTCTTAAAGAGATGTGAATACCAGACCACCTGACCTGCCTCCTGAGAAATCTGTATGTAGGTCTAGAAGCAACAGTTAGACCTGGACATGGAAAAACAGACTGATTCCAAATAGGGAAAGGAGTATGTCAAGGCTGTATATTGTCACCCTGCTTATTTAACTTCTATGCAGAGTACATCATGAGAAACGCTGGGCTGGAGGAAACACAAGCTGGAATCAAGATTGCCGGGAGAAATATCAATAACCCCAGGTATGCAGATGACAACACCCTTATGGCAGAAAGTGAAGAGGAACTAAAAAGCCTCTTGATGAAAGTGAAAGAGAAGAGTGAAAAAGTTATAAAGCTCAACATTCAGAAAAAGAAGATCACGGCATCTGGTCCCATCACTTCATGGCAAATAGATGGGGAAACAGGGGAAACAGTGGCAGACTTTATATTTTGGGGCTCCGAAATCACTGCAGATAGTGACTGCAGCCATGAAATTAAGACACTTGTTCCTTGGAAGAAAAGCTATGACCAACCTAGACAGCATATTAAAAATCAGAGACATTACTTTGTCAACAAAGGTCCGTCTAGTCAAGGCTATGTTTTTTTCAGTAGTCATGTATGGATGTGAGAATTGGACTATAAAGAAAGCTTAGCACTGGAGAATTGGTGCTTTTGAACTGTGGTGTTGGAGAAGACTCTCAAGAACCCCTTGGACAGCAAGGAGATCCAACCAGTCCATCCAAAAGGAATTGGTCCTGAATATTCATTGCAAGACTGATGCTGAAGCTGAAACTCCAATACTTTGGCCACCTGATGTGAAGAACTGACTCATTTGGAAAGACCCTGATGCTGGGAAAGATTGAAGGTGGGAGGAGAAGGGGATGACAGAGGATGAGATGGTAGGATGGCATCACTGACTCAATAGACATGAGTTTGAGAAATCTCCACTAGCTGGTGATGGACAGGAACCCTGGCATGATGCAGTCCATGGGGTCACAGAGTCTGACATGACTGAATGACTGAACTGAACTGAACAAAGCATATAATTAAGTCCTAGAACAGTTCATGGGATGACACTTAATATGCACCTCTTATGTGTTTAATGAATAAATCAGAGTGCAACTAAACTGTTGGATACCCGTTTCTTGAGATGTTTTTATGGAAAGTGAAATATGCGGAAAACAAGTGGAGACTGGAAGCTATTGCCTAAAGGGCTGTCTTTTGCCAACTCATCCTGGAGAGGAAACCCTTCCAGAAGCTTCACTCTACAGATGAAGACTGCATTGTACAGAGCATGAAAAATAAAGATTCCACTCTATGACCTTTTCAGGTTTACTGTTCTAACCATCTGATTCTCCAGTCTTCCACTGTATTCCTGGCAAGAAAACATGAGCTGAGGAGAGCCTGTGCCTGAGAAGCTTCTTCTGCTGTTAAACATCCAGGAAAATGGTACAGATGAACCTATTTGCAGGGCAGGAATAGAGATAACGGATGTAGAGAGTGGACACAGTTGGAAAAGGAGAGGATGAGAGGAACTGAGATAGTAGCATTGGCATATACATACTACCATGTATAAAATCGGAGGAGATGGCACCCCACTCCAGTACTCTTGCTTGGAAAATCCCATGGACGGAGGAGCCTGGTGGGCTGTGGTCCATGGGGTCGCGAAGAGTCGGACACAACTGAGCGACTTCACCTTCACTTTTCACTTTCATGCATTGGAGAAAGAAATGGCAACCCACTCCAGTGTTCTTGCCTGGAGAATCCCAGGGATGGGGGAGCCCGGTGGGCTGCCATCTCTGGGGTCACACAGAGTCGGACACGACTGAAGCGACTGAGCAGCAGCAGCAGCATGTATAAAATCTGAAGGAGGAAATGACAACCTACTCTAGTATTCTTGCCTAGAGAATCCCACGGACAGAGGAACCTGGCGGGCTATAGTTCTAGGGATAGCAAAGAATCAGAAACAATTTAATGCTGTGCATGACATGTCTAAAATAGACAACTAGTTGGAGGTTGCTGCATAGCGCAGGCAGCTCAGCTTGGTGCTCGCAATGACCTAGAGAGGTGGGATTGAGGGGATGGAGAGGTGCTAGAGGGAGGAGATACATGTACGTAGATAGCTGATTCATGTTGTACAGCAGAAACTAACACAGCGTTGTGAAGCAATTTTACTCCAATAAAGAAGGAAAAGATAAACGGAGGCGCATCTGGCACAGAGAGAGGAAAGGTCAGGGCAGAAGTTCCGTGCACTGCACGCATCTTCCTTTTTCTTATTTGGGTAAATTGTTCCTTTAGAGCTGGATTGTTCATATCCTTATGTTCAAAGGTTAATGGTTAATTGGGAAGTAGTTCAGAATTTGACACACAGTTGGTGCTTAAATTTATGAATTGGTGTGTGAACAAATCCCCCAGTGTAAGAACAAGGCCTATCAGGTTTGGGTGTGATTTTAATTTTTTTAAGCTTTATTCTTTTAAAGACATTGATCTAGCTTTGTCGCCTCTAGGAATGAACAAAGAAGCCTGTTTTTATGGGCTGATGAAGCAGACATCTCATAGTTTGTCACAGATGACTAAAATAAATGTCTATCTTAATAAAATGAGAAATTATTTATATGACTAAAAATAATCTAGAAGCCAAAAAATTATTTCCTGTTGAAGAAAGAGCTTATGAATTATTGTCAATGTGAAGCATCTTTACCATATAATCCCTTCCCTGCTTTTTGAGAGACCAAAAGAGTAAAAAGACTATGGCAGATTTAATGACTTTCTATATCTACTAGACTGACAGATGCTATTTTCTGAAATATAATTCCCCGGATTTTGAAGTTAAAGCCCATTAAGAAAGAAGTATGGTTTAAAGTTTTCTGGAGAAAGCAAATTGTATCCATAGAAAGACAGCAGACACTGCCGTGCTTTGAAAATGAAACCATTCACTCACCCAGCCTCAGGCATCTAAGTATGTCTTCTGCCTGAAAACTCAGCCCAACTAAATGCTTGAGGATCTTTTCTTCACAATTCATCCTCTTGTCCATCAGTGCAAAGCGAGTCCATAGGTGAAATCACTTCTCAGCAAAACTGAGTGCCAATGAGATACAAGCATCTGTATTAGATACTTTTCATGGAGATGCAGAGAAAAATCAAGATAAGATGAGGCCTCATCACCTCAAGAAGCTTAGATGTAGTTGGCAAGTTAGTGCTTCTAACATCTTTCTAACAGCAGGTAATGGGGGAAGAGCTTCTCTGATAACATGCAGTGAGAAAATAGCACATTTCTTCTCGGTGTTTATTTTAATCTAATTTTTAACATTTCTATTTTTGTATCTATTTGAAAGTGTGCTCAGTTGCTAAGTCATGTCTGACTCTTTGCAACTTCCTGGACTGTGGCCCACCAGTCTCCTCTGTCCATGGAATTTTCCAGGCAAGAATACTCGATTGGGTTGCCATGCTCCCCAAGGGATCTTCCTGACCCGGGGATAGAACCCTTGTCTCCTGCATCTCCTGCATTGGCAGGCAGATTATTTACCACTGTGACATCTGGAAAGCCCGTTTATTTAAAAGTACACGTGTTATATTAGTATCCTAGCAGATGTTGATAGCTTGTAATAAGCATGAATCAAGGAGGTGAACTTATTCTTTGGGGCTATTGCCTTACTGATAGAGATACATGCTACAGTCATTCTGGAGACCATTGAACATAACTGGCACTGTGCTTTATTAACTATCTTTCTAAAAAACTCTTCATCTATAGCAATGGGCCTGGGGCAGTGGTATGTAGATAGAGAGGCCATGTTTAGGGAAAGCAGTTACTGAGGTTTGTTTCCAGGTATGAGATAAACCATCATAAAATCTGA
This sequence comes from Ovis aries, assembly GCF_016772045.2. NCBI lineage: Eukaryota > Metazoa > Chordata > Mammalia > Artiodactyla > Bovidae > Ovis > Ovis aries. The sequence continues at coordinate 8,845,408 of NC_056072.1, forward strand.
TGCTAATAGACTACTTGTCATCAAATTTCCATCTGGTAACAGCAGAATTACATGCAAAGCAGAAGAGAGACATTACTTGTCTTGATATATAACCTGACAACTGAAGTTTCTCTTCCCCTCTCATTTATTTGGTTTTCTTTTTCAAAATTGTAGAAAGCTACAAGGTGGATAGATGGCATTTTTCTTTGAACTTTTGTGACCTTTATGCCAATTATATGATTCTGGTTGCAAAAGTTAATAAGATTTATGTTTTGCAAAAGAGATTGGAAATTTTAGATACCAGCATAAGTGCCCCACTTGCTCATCCATGAAATATTGTCAAAGAAATGCCGTTAACAGTAACTTTATTTTATTTATTTACAGCTGTGCTGAGTCTTTGTTGCTGTGCACGGGCTTTCGCAGGGGCTACTGTCTACTTCCAGTGCCCAGGCTTCTTGTTGGGGTGGCTTCTCTTGTTGCAGGGTGCAGACTTCAGGGCGCACCGGCTTCAGTAGCTGTGGTGAACAGGCTTGGTTGCTCTGCGGCATGTGGGATGTTTCTGGATCAGGGGTCAAACCTGTTTTCCCTGCATTGGCTAAATCACTTCAGTTGTGTCCAACTGTTTGCAACCCTGTGGACTGCAGCCCGTCAGACTTCTCTGTCCGTGGGATTCTCCAGGCAAGAATACTAGAGTGCCCTCCTCCAGGGGATCTTTTTGGCCTAGGGATCGAACTTACATCTCTTACCTCTACCTGTTTGGAAGGTAGATTCTTAACCACTGGACCACAAAGGAAGTCCATAACCAGAGCATTTTTGCTGGGACTGATAGCTTGTGGTGAATGACGTTGGATTCATGATCTCCAAAGAAGAATGTTTAGCTTCGGGACCAGGGACCAGGCTTGATCACTCTAAAGATTTTGTGCAGCAGAGTTTTATTAAAGTAAGAAAAGAGACCCAGAAGCTTCTACATAAACATCAGAGGGGGTATGGAGACTGCCCCCTCACTAGTCTTTCAGTTCAGTTAGTTCATCTCAGTCACTCGGTCATGTCCGACTACTTGCAACTGCATGGACTATAGCACGCAAGGCCTCCCTATCCATCACCAACTCCTGGAGTATACTCAGACTCATCTCCATTGAGTCAGTGATGCCATCCAACCACCTCATCCTCTGTTGTCCCCTTCTCCTCCCACCTTCAATCTTTCCCAGCATCAGTGTCTTTTCAAATGAGTCAGATCTTTGCATCAGGAGGCTAAAGGATTGGAGTTTCAGATTCAGCATCAGTCCTTCCAATGAATAATCAGGACTTATTTCCTTTAGGAAGGACTGGTTAGATCTCTTTGCTGTCCAAGGGACTCTGAAGAGGCTTCTCCAACACCACAGTTCAAAAGCATCAATTCTTCGGTGCTCAGCTTTCCTTATAGTCCAACTCTCACATTTATATGTGATTACTGGAAAAACCATAGCTTTGACTAGACGAACCTTTGCTGGGAAAGTAATGTCTCTGCTTTTTAATATGCTTGGTGATAACTTTTCTTCCAAGGAGCAAGTGTGTTTTAATTTCATGGCTGCAGTCACCATCTGTAATGATTTTGGAGCCCCCAAATTTAAAGTCTCTCACTATTTCCACTGTTTTTCCATCTATTTGCCATGAAGTGATGGGACCAGATGCCATGATCTTAGTTTTCTGAATGTTGAGTTTTAAGCCAACTTTTTCACTCTCCTCGTTCACTTTCATCAAGAGGCTCTTTACTTGTAGAGGAGAAAGTGGTCTCTCCGTCCTATTCCCCCACCATCCGTACACCTGTGGCAGGTTCATGTTGATGTATGGCAAAACCAATACAATATTGTAAAGTAATTAACCTACAATTAAAGTAAATAAATTTATATTAAAAAAAGAAAAAAAAATAGGCGGGTATAAAATAGCGTATCTCCCTCTCTAGTATTGTGAGTTTTATAATTTAATAAACATACTTTTATTTTAGGAAAAAAAAAAAAGGCTTTTTAGTTCTTCGCTTTCTGCCATGACAGTGGTCTCATCTGCATATCTGAGGTTGTTGATATTTCTCCCGGCAATCTTGATTCCAGCTATGCTTCACCCAGCCTAGCATTTCTCATGATGTACTCTGCATAGAAGTTAAACAAACAGGGTGACAATATACAGCCTTGATGTACTCCTTTTCCTATTTGGAACCAGTCTGTTGTTCCATGTCCAGTGCTAACTGTTACTTCCTGACCTGCATACAAGTTTCTCAAGAGGCAGGTCAGGTGGTCTGTATTTCCATCTCTTTCAGAATTTTCCAGTTTATTGTGATCCACACAGTCAAAGGCTTTGGCGTGGTCAATAAAGCAGAAATAGATGTTTTTATGGAACTCCCTTGCTTTTTTGATGATCCAATGGATGTTGGCAATTTGATCTCTGGTTCCTCTGCCTTTTCTAGAACCAACTTGAACATCTGGAATTTTACAGTTCATGTATTGTTGAAGCCTGACTTGGAGAATTTTGAGCATTACAACCCACTCCAGTACTCTTGCTTGAAAAATTCCATGGACGGAGGAGCCTGGTAGGCTACAGTCCATAGGATCGCAGAGTCAGACATGACTGAGCGACTTCACTTCACTTCACTTTGCTAGCGTGTGAGATGAGTGCAATTGTGTGGTAGTTTGAGCATTCCTTGACATATCCTTTCATTGTGATTGGAATGAAAACTGGCCTTTTCCAGTCCTGTGGCCACTGCTGTGTTTTCCGGATTTGCTGGTATATTGAGTGCAGCACTTTCACAGCATCATCTTTTAGAATTTGAAATAGCTCAGCTGAAATTCTATCACCTCCACTAGCTTTGTTTGTAGTGATGCTTCCTAAGGCCCACTTGACTTCACATTCCAGGATGTCTGGCTCTAGGCGAGTGATCACACCATCATGTTATCTGGGTTGTGAAGATCTTTTTTGTACAGTTCTTCTGTGTAGTCTTGCCACCTCTCCTTAATATCTTCTGCTTCTGTTAGGTCCATACCATTTCTGTCCTTTATCAAGCCCATCTTTGCATGAAATATTCCCTTGGTATCTCTAATTTTCTTGAAGAGATCCCTAGTCTTTCCCATTCTGTTGTTTTCCTCTATTTCTTTGCATTGATCCCTGAAGAAGGCTTTGTTATCTCTCCTTGCTATTCTTTGGAACTCTGCATTCAAATGGGAATATCTTTCCTTTTCTCCTTTGCTTTTGGCTTCTCTTCTTTTCACAGCTATTTGTAAGGCCTCCCAAGACAACCATTTTGCTTTTTTGCATTTCTTTTTCTTGGGGATGATCTTGATCCCTGTCTCCTGCACAATGTCATGAACCTCCGTCCATAGCTCTTGAAGCACTCTGTGTATCAGATCTAGTCCCTTAAATCTATTTCTGACTCCCACTGTATAATCGTAAGGGATTTGATTTATGTCATACCTGAATGGTCAAGTGGTTTTTCCCTACTTTTTTCAATTTACGTCTGAATTTGGCAATAAGGAGTTCATGATCTGAACCACAGTCAGCTCCCGGTCTTGTTTTTGCTGACTGTATAGAGCTTCTCCATCTTCAGTAGCAAAGAATATAATCAATCTGATTTCAGTGTTGACTATCTGGTGATGTCCATGTGTATAGTCTTCTCCTGTGTTGTTGGAAGAGGGTGTTTGCTATGACCACTGCATTTTCTTGGCAAAACTCTGTTAGGCTTTGCCCTGCTTCATTTTGTGCTCCAAGGCCAAATTTGCTTGTTACTCCAGGTGTTTCTTGACTTCCTACTTTTGCATTCCAGTTCCCTATATTGAAGAGAACATCTTTTTTGGGTGTTAGTTCTAGAAGGTCTTATAGATCTTCATAGAACCATTCAACTTCAGCTTCTTCAGCATAACTGGTCAGGGTATAGGCTTGGATTACCATGATATTGAATGGTTTGCCTTGGAGATGAACAGAGACCATTCTTTGTTTTTGAGGTTGCATCCAAGTACGAGTCTTTAACAAGGGAATTATATACTTTTTAAATTAGTTATTACATTAAATCAAAAGAATGTCTCAAGTTTGTAAAAATGTTACCAGACCCACTCCCACAATTTACATTTTAAGATTATACGATTAGAACTTAACAATAGGAAGATTTTACAAGAACCACTGCCATAGTATGCATTCTATGATATCAGGATAGGCCAGAGACTTTCAGAAAGGAGAAACTATCCTCAAGCAGGATACTGAGTGTTTTGTTGTGTAATCATCAGTTTCGGGCTTAAAGAAAAAAAAAAATGTTTTATGTGACTAGGACTAAGGAATGTAGAGAAAAAAAGATGTTTGTTCTTTTCTCCTCCTCAAGAATTCCAGACCCCTATCTCCTACTTGAGAGTCCCAGATCCCTTTTTCCTCCTGGGGGGCCCCCAGACTTCTTATCAGCCTGCCTAGGAATTGACTCTCTCGGGACTACTGTACAACAATTACAAAACTGTTAGAAGTGACACAAAGGGCATAAAAAAGCAACAGTCAGCTTGATCTAATTTAAAATAGTTTTTGAAAGTGTATTTTCCTAGTTTTCTGTATGGCTTAATTTTTGCACTCCTTATTTATTCTTTCTGGGTATTAGGGTCCTCTGATATAAAATAGAACATTTGTTTGAGATAAACTCTAAAGTTCCTTTGCTCTGAAGAGTTATGGTTTTATGACAATGTGCTTAGGTATTTGTTTCAGATATGTAGGGAATATTCTTGGCAGTATTTCAACTTGTATCAGCTAAATTTTTTATTGAAAATGTTTCTTTACCAAGTTTTTAGACTCTCCAGATATCTGCTGTGTTCTACCATCATCCCCCAGCTCCTGGCACCATTTAGCTAACAACATTTTTACTTCCTTTACGATTTCTTTGTAAGTCAGTTATCCCTCAGTAAACTATTTTTATTCATTCAACCAAAACTTAATCAATTTATCCCTCAATAAATATACATTGACAACCAGCACTGAGACTGACCCATGCCTTCTGTAACATATGCACAGAGATGGCTCATTCTTTCCCTTCTTCAGGCTGTCTTACTATTTTCTTCACATAACTTACATAGCAAATGCTTATTACATCATTTTATTGTTAAATGTATAGATATTTCTCTCTTTGAAAGGGATGGTCTACTTAATTTATCTTGTGGCTGAGTAGTGCCGTAGCAGGTACTAGATGGAGATTTCTTAGACTGAATCTCCACCTTCCATTACTACACAACAATGATGACATAACTCTGATTGACTCATAGCATTAATGGTAATTATCAGAACTCAATGCAATTATTTTTAGAATACAAACCTGACCAGTGCAGGGAAGTGAGATAACAGTTACTTTCAATGGTAAATATTAGACATACTCTCTATTCCCCCAAGTTATAGCTATTTTTCACAGGTTAAATTTAAATTAATAATGATAACCACAAATAATCTACATCTGATAATTATAGTCCAATAAGTTTTATTATTTGGAAAGGTTACCACTTGGAAATGGACCATTTGACATTTCTGAGGGACTAAGTCAGCCTCCTCACTATGTCTTAGAAGGAGCCTTTTAAATATAGTAACAAAAGCTGAAGTGGGAAAAAACCAAATACATGTTAATGAATCAACACTGTCAATTCTTACTGAAGATCTCGAATTTTAACCTCACTTGAGGTAAAGAAAGCTGAGAAGAAAAAGAAAAGTGATGATAGGGAAGGGAAAGTGGTAGGAAAAAGCTGGGTCTGTGAAGAGTCATAGTTATAAAAAGAGAGCTTGGAGAACACCTGGCTCAGCCCCTCAATGTATTCAAGATGGCCAGTCTTCCTTCTCTATATGTGCTCTATCTTAAACATTAAAAACAAAATCTTTAGTTTAAAATGTCCTCCAAGATGTTTCAGTTCTCCTTGCAGTGCCGAGCTTGGGGTCCATCAATGTGTACCTGTCCATCTGCAGAGTTCAGAACTCAAGTCCCCATCACTAACAGCCAGGAGAACTGGCAAAGGGTAGTTCTGAAATTTGGAATGAAAGAGGCTCCTTCTCAGAGGATGACCAGATGACAAGCCTAAAAGGTGCTGGAGCCCTGGCAACAGATTGACAAGCAGCCAAGGCAGCCTGAGTCTGGATGAATGCTCGCACTGAATCCTCTACTCCAGGAGCTGGAGTAAAGCACAGCCCTGCTTTTGGCAGCAGACAGACCTCTCACCCTGGGCTCGTTTCATCAGGGAAGTGATGGGTTCTAAACATTATTCCTTTTCAGAAGAAAATCAAGCTTAACTTCCTTCCAAATTCCCTCTTTAAGGTCCTATCACCTATACTTTCAAGTTCTTGACCTGTTAATGGACAAAGCCATCTACTTTCTCTGAAAAAGAAACTACAGAGAAAATTACCTTTCAGAGGACTCAACATTCATGACACAAAAAATCTGGAAGAGGAAGTTTAGTTGGAAGTTCACTTTGCATCTTCTTAACTTCTCAGCTTAACCTGAAAGGCAAATTATTCCTCATTCTCTCTCCCATGGAACTCGGTTGCTTTAAAGGGTTTGTGGACTAATGGACCAAAGATATTTTAAAAAAATATTTAAGATAGAGCACATATACAGAAAAAAATGTGTAACTTAAACAAACAGATCAATGATTTATGTCTCAAACGCTCACATGTCCGACCCATGTCAAGACACAAGACATATCTATAGTCCAGAAGCCCCCTCAATGCGCTTCATAATCACAATTTGTTGTCTAAATTGCCTCTTTTAAGATTGGCAGATGTCCCCAGAAGAAAGGCAGATCCCACAATGAAAACTATAATTCGCCACTGTCATGTGGAAGTGTTTTTAAGCCTATGTTTTTGGTCTAGGTCTTAAGTTGCCTGCAATGGGAAAGTCATTCCAAATGATCTGTCCAATGCTCCATTATTGAAGTGGAAACCACGCTAGTCTCCCCTGTTGGTACTTATTCCTTCTGCATCTCACAGTGATTCTTCCTCTCAAAGATGATCAAGGTATCTCTCTGATAGTCTTGCTGCTCAGCCAGTATCAATAACACATGTTTTTATCTAGGACAGGGCTTTCTATTACCTGGAGAAAAGAAAATTAATGTCCAAAGAGATGTGGTAAAGTGTCTGTTTCTAGAGGAACTCATATTTCCTGATTACTGTGGACCTCCTGTCACTGTTAAACTCAGTCAGAATTTGAAAAGTGAGATTCAAGTTACTGAAATAATTTAATGGTTATTTTCCTTCCAGCCCCAACTCCAGCTCTGTGGAAAAGTCTGAAAGTACAGTTAGTTAGGCATATCCAGAGTTTTCTATATTCCAATTGCTGTCTGTGATAGGAATTCAGAGAGGGGTTAGGGCAGAATGAAAGATGGTAGGAGGTAGGTTATATAGGATTTTCCTGAATAAGGCTGTAGTGAGTGACTCTATCTCATGAAAGAGATAAAAAAGAATGTGTTTTATTGCCTCCATAATTAAACTCAGGTAGTTTGCAAAACTGGACATTTTTTCTAAGAAGACTGCTGAAGCGCTTTGGAACTTCTATAGAAAAATCTCCCCTAACAGCTTAATATTGATCCTCAGATAATGGTTGGCACCCCTCTAGCTTCTTCCTGAAATCCCCCCAAAAGGAGAAGAGAAAATGACTTCCAATCCTACTGAGGAATTTTCCATTACAGTTGTGAGGGGAAGAGATATGGATACGAAAAGGTAGAAAAAGTATCCTGCAATTTCAGTACATAGAGTATCTGTTCTTTGTCCACTCTGTCATCAGATATCTTTTGTGTGTGAGAGTGGGGGCAGTGCCAGCTGACCTAGAGACAGACTGGTGATGGACCCCAGCATCACCCCTTTATAGATGCAAAATTAAGCCTCACTTTCTTTCTTCCAGGTTTCTCCTTTAGGATTCCAGCTCCTTTTCTGGTGGCTCAGAGGGTCTCCCTGGTGGCTCAGACGGTAAAGAATCTAACTGCAATACAGGAGACCTGGGTTCTATCCCTGCACCGGGAAGATTTCCAGGAGAAGAGAAAGGCATCCCACTCCAGTATGCTTGCCAGGAGAATTCTATGGACAAAGGGGCCTGGAGGGCTACAGTCCATGGGGTCGCAAAGAGTCAGACATAGTTGAGTGACTAGCTCTCCACAACCCCTACTTTTAAGTCCTCAACCCTAGAATGGAGATTGTCACCTTCTTTCTCAGAATAAAAACATGAATGAAATCACTTTTTAATAGAGTCAATATACACAGTATAAAATGTCTGGAGAAAGAAGGATGGCTGAGGGAAGTACAACATGAAGAGTCAGTGACTGGTTCACTCCCAGCAGCGCAAGACACCGTGATGATGGGAGACAACCAGATAATGCCTTTACTTTCACAAGGAGACCAAAGGATTCACCAAAGGATAAAGAAAACGGCAAGATTATCACAACTTTAAATTTGCTTTGTCACTAAAATAGCTTGGTGACAAAGTCTGATGACTTGAATATCTGTTTTGTTTCCTCTCCCAAGTTACCTGATTTGGAAATTTAAAATGTCCCCCTTTTTAAAAAAATGTATGTTTTCAACTATCTATCACCCAAAGAATTCTAGAATCAATTATAGTATACTTCAGTAAACAACAAAAAAAGGCTAAAGTGGATAATAGGGAGAGATGAGAAAGGTACAAACACTGGAAAAGAACCTGAAGTCTGAAAGGAGCAAGTAGGCAGGAAAATCAGGCAATCATAAGGCGGTCCTTGGGTGCCCCTTGGTACCTGAGCTGCCATCTCCTCATAGCTGAGAGGAGAGAGAGGCATTGGTGCTCACACCAGTGTGGGGAGAACAGTTCTGTGTAGAGCAACCAGGAACATTAGCGTCTTGGCGGGAGAAAGGACCTGGGGGATTTGAGGAGTCCATCATTTGGTGTAGAAATAGGGCAGGAGAGGGTTTCTTAAGAGTTGGATGAGAGAGGATCTGTGTCTGTCCTGTGGAAGACATGGACTTCTGAGCGACAGAAGGGATGAGACATAGTCAGATGTATACGGAGCTACGGGTTCTGTAGCCAGATTGATTTTCCAGCTTTATTGCAGCCCACGTGATGATGGGAAAGTTAGTTACCTGCTCTGCCTCAGTTTCCTCATTGGTAAAGGGAATGATAAAGAGTAACTAACTCAGGAGTAGCCTATGAGGATTAGAGGAATTAATATTACAAGGTACTTTGGACCCCATTCACCACATATTGGTTCTTAATTTTATTAGCAACAGTTCGTGACAGTGTTACTATTTTCTTCACCAACAATGTCTACATTTATACTTTTACCAACTGTTGATGAAAGACATAAACATCTGAAAAGCGTCCTTAGGATGGGATGGAATATAATCAGCAACTTGTGAAGAAATCACTACCTGATTGCAGGGCAGAACTGTTCATTTATTTTTTAATTAATTTTTACTGCAGTATAGCTGATTTACAATGTTGTGTTAGTCTCTGCTGTACAGAACAGTGAGTCAGTTTTACATATACACATACATATGCAAATATGTATATCACATACATATTTATGTGCATATAAATATGTATATACATATATTCACACATACATATTCACATACACATTTACACACATTTACATATACATATATCCACTCTTTTTTAGATTCTGTTCCCACATCGGTCTTTACAGAGTATTGAGTAAACTTCCTGTGCTATACAGTAGGTTTTTAATAGTTATCTAGTTTATATGCAATAGTGTGTGGCCAAGGCACTTCAGTCATGTCCGACTCTGCAACCCTGTGGACTGTAGCCCACCAGACTCCTCTGTCCATCGGATTCTCCAGGCAAGAATACTGGAGTGGGTTGCCGTGCCCTCCTCCAGGGGATCTTCCAGAGCCAGGGATGGAATCCGAGCCCCCTGTGTCTCCTGTGTTGGCAGATGGGTTCTTTACTGCTAGCACCACGTGAGAAGCCCAGGTAGTAGGGTGTACATGCCAATCCCAGTCTCTCAGTTTATCCTTCCTCTTTCCCCCGTGGTGGCCATAAGCTTGTTTTATACATCTGCGACTCTATTTTTGTTTTGTAAATAGGTTCATTCGTACACTTTTTAGATTGCATATTTAAGCGATATCCTATGGCATTTATCTTTGTCTGGCTTACTTTACTCAGTATCACAGTGTCTAGGTCCATCCATGCCACTGCAAAATGACATCATTTAATTCATTTTTATGGCTGAGTAATGTTCCATTGCATACATGTACCACATCCATTTCTCTGTTAATGAACATTTAACTTGCGTCCATGCCCTAGCTATCGCAAATAGTGCTGCAATGAACATTGGGGTCCATGTATCTTTTTAAATTATGATATTATACAAATATATGCTCAGGAATGGGGTTGCTAGATCATATCATAGTTCTATTTTTAGTTTTTTTAAGGAAGCTTCATACTGTTCTTCTGTACCAGTTTACACCCACCAACAGTGTGGGAGGGTACTCTTTTCTCCACATCCTCTCCAGCATTTGTTGGCATAGACTTTTTGATGATGGCTACTCCAACTGGTGTGAGGTAATACCAATCATTGCAGTTCTGATTTACATTTATCTAGTAATGTTGAGCACTTTTTCATATGTTTTCTGGTCATCCATATGTTTTCTTTGGAGAAATATCTATTTAGACCTTCTGTCCTCTCTTTGATTAGCTTGGTTTTTTTTTTTTTTTTTTTACATTGAGCTGCATGAGCTGTTTGTATGTTTTAGAGATTAATCCCTTGTCAGTCACTTCGTTTGCAAATATTTTCTTCCATTCTATGAAAGAAAATTTTCATTTTGAAGGAAGCACTGTTTAATGGCCACTTCTTATAAGATCATATTATACAATACCACTCATATGATATCATGCTTCTATATTTTGTTCACTACAACTTAGAAATTGAAACAGAAGAGAGAGTTATTGGACTGCTCCAAGATAAGGTCCCTTTGAGTGTATGCAAGAAAAGAGAAAAAAAGAGATTGAGGGAGAAAGAAATAATGAAGCAGAACAGGGATGTCAATAATAATACTATAGATTAAAAGATTTATTGTGAAATATGTGCTGCATAGGAAGCAGAACTGCTCTGACTCCAGTTTCACTTACTCTCTTCCTGGGGAAAGATGATGCGACTGCAATGTAAAATGGGGTGTGATAAGTATTGTAAGAGGTACCTATGTGATATTTGGGGAACAACAATGAGAGAGAATTAATGTTGTGCTTATAAAGTAACAAGAGAGGGGCAGGCAATGGTGGATTAAATTCAGAGACATCTTTGTGGTGCAGATGGTAGTTAGTCCCAAGACCACTCATGTTGAAGTTAGCCGCAGATATATTCACTTAATCTTTCCTTCTCCAAAAAGTTATTGAGCATCTATTGTGCCAGATACTTTGCTAGATCTTTGGGGAGATTATAATGGACAAAAAAGTCCATTAGCATGGAGCTTACACTATAGTAAGGCAAAATAGACAATAAACAAGGCAACAAATTAAAATATACTACATGTATCTGATACTTTGGCCACCTGATGGGAAGAACAGACTCATTGGAAAAGACCCTGATGCTGGGAAAGACTGAAGGCAGGAGAAGAAGGGGAGGACAGAGGATGAGATGGTTGGATGGTTGGACTCGATGGACATGAGTCTGAGCAAACTCAGGGAGTTGGTGACGGACAGGGAAGCCTGGCATGCTGCAGTCCATGGGGCTGCAAAGAGTCAGACACGACTTAGAGACTGGACAATGGCACCGATGTGTTTTGGAGTGCTAAAGAGAAAAAAGGATAAAGCCAGGAAGGGGGATATGGTGTTTGTGGTGCATGATTTGGGTATATATATCACTGAATAGATCACACGGATCTTCTCATGTCAGATGAACAGTCTCAGAAATATGGTTCTCAGGCCAGTGCAGATGCCTGATCTTGATCACAGCACTGTCCTGAAGGAGAGTTGTTAAATGGTAGAGAGCACCACCAGTTTCTCTACAGCTTAACAGACACGATTCTGAAATGTTGTCGAATATCTTGTGAATCTCTAACCTACTGAAATGGAGGAACTCCTAAATGCAGCTGTGGGATTCTTTTAACAGAGCTGTAGACTATTAAAGGTAAAAGGAACGCTACCCATGACCCAAGCCAACCTTCTAATTTCAGAGTGGTTTGTGGGGTTAAGTGGCTTGCTCAGGGGCACACAGAGACTTGATGGCAAGCCTGATGCTCCAGTCTAGATCAGCTGCTCCTGGTGCCCTTCTGCTTCCATTTTACCAACTTTTCCCTTTGCTTCAGGAGAACCACAGGCCTTAGAGAGAGGGAGTATGACCCTGAAGAAACAGGACTGGATGGAGAGTCAGGGGAAGAACATTTAATTAGGCGCAGTCAGGCGCAGCCCCAAGTTTCCACTTTTACTGTCTGACAACCACTTAAGCAAGGTTTTATAATTCTATGCCTTCTGATTTTCTTTTAAAGAATGAAAATATGACATATATTCTTTGAGGACTCCTGGATATGTATCCTCTATTTTATATACCTTTTTATTTTTTTTTCCATGGAAAAATCCACCATCTTGAACTTGATATTTCTTCAGCCCTTGCATAACTTCATATTATTACACTTAATAAGTATACTTCAAAACAATAAATAATGTTGTAAATTTTCAAATTTTATCATAATTTTGCTCTAAATGGAGGGTTCTACAATATATTTTCCACTTGCAAAACACTTTGGACATTTATCCAAATCCATACATGAATTCTATTTCATTCATTTCTCCCTTTTAAGTAGACTTTTATTAATATTTTTCAAAGCCGTCTCAGGTTCACAGAAAAATTGAGCCAAAAGTACCAGGGGTTCCTCTACACCCCCTGTCCCCATACATACATAGCCTCCCCGACAATCAACATTAGTACCTGGGTGGTACATTTCTTACAACTGATGAGCAAATATTGGTATATTATTGTTTCCTGAAGTCCATGGTTTACATTAGATTTGTTTTTTGTTGTCGGTTCTATGGGTTTTGACAAATGCATAATATCGTATACCCACCATGGCAGAATAGTTATGATGCCATAACTATACTATATAGATAACTATAAAGGCTACCCACTCCAGTATTGTGGCCTGAAGAATTCCATGGACTGTATAGTCCATGGGGTTGCAAAGAGTCTGACACGACTAAGTGACTTTCACACACATGCAATACACCATAACTATATTATAGAGACTAGTTTCACTCCCGTAAAAATCCTGTTCATCCCACCTTCTCTCCCCACCTAATTCATAGCAACCACTGATCTTTTCACTGTCTCCATGGTTTTGCCTTTTCCAGAATGTCTTCTAGTTGGAATCCACACAGCATGTAGCATTTTCAGACTGGCTTCTTTCACTAGTCATATGAATTTAAGGTTCCTTCATGTCTTTTCATGGCTTGATGGCTCATTTCTTTTTAGCACTGAATAATATTCCATTGTCTGGATGTACTATATTTTATTTATCCATTCACTTACTGAAGGACATCTTGGTTGTTTCCAAGTTTTGGCAATTATGAATAAAACTGTGATAAATATCCATGTGCAGATTTTTATGTAGACATAAGTTTTCAGCATCTTTGGGTAAATACCAAGGCGTGGATTGCTGGATTGTATGGTAAGAGTATGTTTAGTTTTGTAAGAAACTGCCAAATTGTCTTCCAAAGTGGGCTGCACTGTATTTCATTTATTTTAATCATGATTGGGAATTCTGTTATTTCAAAATTTATGTACCTATTCTCCCATTAATGAGCAACTAAGTGGTCTGATTTTATATCCTTGTATATATCTTCTTCAGCACATTGTGAGATTTTCTATGTTATGAACCTAGATGTAGAACTTCTGGGTTATGAATAATGTACATATACAATTCCTTAATTATATATTTTCAAAGTCATTTCCAAAGACATTATATCAATTAGCATTCAGTATTGCCATACCTAAGTTTTTCATTCAACCTGAGAGCTATGCACTGGAAATTCAATGTTCTTTCAACTTGTATTTTTCTGATTATGGAGGCTTGAGGATATTCTTGTGTATATCGGCCATTTGACTTTTACATTCTGTGAAGTGTATTTTCATATGCTTCCACCATGTTAAAGTTGAAATTGCTTATATTTTTCTTATTCATCTGTAGGAATTCTTTATATATTCTGGGTAACAACAATAATGACTAACCTCTATAGAGCTTTGCCTTTTGTGTTTCTGAGTATTTTAGATATATCAATACAGTAATTGTCTCAATACCTTATGAGGTAGGTACTATCTCTATTTAATGGATGAAGAAATTCAAGTATTGAAGAATTAAGTTATTTGCTTAAGATCCCACAGCTCTTAGTGATAAATACATAATTTTTAACCAGTTTACTTGGCTCCAGAAAAGCTTATTTTGGAATATACCTTTGTCTTTCCTATGAATAGACAGAGTGGATATGTTTCCATTTCACTTGTGTAATAGTGTGTCATATCATTCAAATATTCTATTTGAAATTAATTGTAATACTCTTTAAAACTTGTGATTATTTTTTATATTTTGTTAAATGAATCATATAGGATGTCAAGATCATAAAGATATTGTCTTATATTGCCTTCTAAAGTAGGTATTTAATTTCAAATTATGGAATTTGATGTACTTGGATTTTGCTTCTGTTTACCATGTGAAGTAGCTATTTTATTCCCATTTAGATATGGAAATGTATTAGCAAAGCATACGGAAGCGTTTAATTCTTTCTTCATAATTTTTGAAGCCAGCTCTCGTTTATCTGGTTACTTTGGGTCTCCTGGAATTTCTGTCCTACTTACTGATTAGTTTACTTATTCTCCTTTCTTTCTCTCTATGTCAGAGATAACAAATCATCTCCCCTCCTTCCTTAGGAGTGTCCTTGCCTGGAGAATCCCATGGACAGAGGAGCCTGGCGGGCAACAGTCCATAGGGCCACAAAGGGTTGAACATGACTGAAGTGACTTAGCACACATGCATGCTCCTCCCTTATCTTCTTCCAAAATATCTTTGTTCTTCTTGGTCTTTTTTTCTGCATGAACTTTAGATTAAGATTATTCAGTGCAGTTCAGTCGCTCAGTTGTGTCTGACTCTTTGCAACCCCATGAATTGCAGCACACTAGGCCTCCCTGTCCATCAGCAACTCCCAGAGTCCACCCAAACCCATGTCCATTGTATCAGTGATGCCATCCAGCCATCTCATCCTCTGTCATCCCCTTCTCCTCCTGCCCCCAATCCCTCCCAGCATCAGAGTCTTTTCCAATGAGTCAACTCTTCGCATGAGGTGGCCAAAGTATTGGAGTTTCAGCTTCAGCATCAGTCCCTCCAATGAACACCCAGGACTGATCCCTTTAGGATGGACTGCTGGGGTCTCATTGCAGTCCAAGGGACTCTCAACAGTCTTCTACAACATCACAGTTCAAAAGCACCAATACGTCTGTGCTCAGCTTTCTTTATAGTCCAACTCTTACAACCATACATGACTACTGGAAAAACCATAGCCTTGACTAGATGGACCTTTGTTGGCAAAGTAATGTCTCTGGTTTTTAATATGTTGTCTAGGTTGGTCATAACTTTCCTTCCAAGGAGCAAGCATCTTAAAAAAAAATTTTTTTTTTAAATTTCATGGCTGCAATCACCATCCACAATGACATTAAATTTCATGAAAACCCCCGTGTGATTTTGAATGGAATTACATTGGTATTATATATTAAGGTTTGAAAATGTGTTTTCAACCTATTACGTCTTCCCATAGAGTCAATTCCTAAGCAGTCTGGGGTACCCAAGGATGAGAAACGGGTATGAGGCTCTCAAGGAGGAGACAGAGGTCTGGAATTCTCAAGGAGGAGGAAAGGACAGTGTCTTTTTCTTTCTCTACATTCCTTGGCCTTAGTCACATGATGCAAAGAAATAGAAGAAAACAACAGAATGGGAAAGACTAGAGATCTCTTCAAGAAAATTAGAGATACCAAAGGAACATTTCATGCAAAGATGGGCTCAATAAAG
Organism: Ovis aries; assembly: GCF_016772045.2. Taxonomy (NCBI): domain Eukaryota; kingdom Metazoa; phylum Chordata; class Mammalia; order Artiodactyla; family Bovidae; genus Ovis; species Ovis aries. The sequence continues at coordinate 8,861,392 of NC_056072.1, forward strand.
GACAGAAATGGTATGGACCTAACAGAAGCAGAAGATATTAAGAAGAGGTGGCAAGAATACACAGAAGAACTGTACAAAAAAGATCTTCATGACCCGGATAATCACGATGGTGTGATCACTCACCTAGAGCCAGACATCCTGGAATGTGAAGTCAAGTGGGCCTTAGAAAGCATTACTACAAACAAAGCTAATGGAGGTGATGGAATTCCAGTTGAGCTATTTCAAATCCTGAAAGATGATGCTGTGAAAGTGCTGCACTCAATATGCCAGCAAATGTGGAAAACTCAGCAGTGGCCACAGGACTGGAAATGGTCAATTTTCATTCCAATCCCAAAGAAAGGCAATGCCAAAGAATGCTCAAACTGCTGCACAATTTCACTCATCTCACACGCTAGTAAAGTAATGCTCAAAATTCTCCAAGCCAGACTTCAGCAATATGTGAACCGTGAATTCCCTGATGTTCAAGCTGGTTTTAGAAAAGGCAGGGGAACCAGAGATCAAATTGCCAAAATCTGCTGGATCATGGAAAAAGCAAGAGAGTTCCAGAAAAACATCTATTTCTGCTTTATTGAATATGCCAAAGCCTTTGACTGTATGGATCACAATAAACTGTGGAAAATTCTGAGAGACATGGGAATACCTGACCACCTGACCTGCCGCTTGAGAAACCTATATGCAGGTCAGGAAGCAACAGTTAGAACTGGACATGGAACAACAGACTGGTTCCAAATAGGGAAAGGAGTACATCAAGGCTGTATATTGTCACCTGTTTATTTAACTTCTATGCAGAATACATCATGAGAAATGCTGGGCTGGAAGAAGCACAAGCTGGAATCAAGATTGCTGGGAGAAATATCAATAACCTCAAATATGCAGATGATACCACCCTTATGACAGAAAGTGAAGAGGAACTAAAAAGCCTCTTGATGAAAGTGAAAGAGGAGAGTGAAAAAGTTGGCTGAAAGCTCAACATTCAGAAAACGAAGATCATGGCATCTGGTCCCATCACTTCATGGAAAATAGATGGGGAAACAGTGTCAGATTTTATTTTGGGGGGCTCCAAAATCACTGGAGATGGTGATTGCAGCCATGAAATTAAAAGACGCTTACTCCTTGGAAGGAAAGTTATGACCAACCTAAATAGCATATTGAAAAGCAGAGACATTACTTTGTCAACAAAGGTCCATCTAGTCAAGGCTATGGTTTTTCCAGTGGTCATGCATGAATGAGCACTGAAGAATTGATGCTTTTGAACTGTGGTTTTGGAGAAGACTCTTGAGAGTCCCTTGGACTGCAAGGAGATCCAACCAGACCATCCTAACAGAGATCAGTCCTAGATGTTCTTTGGAAGGACTGATGCTGAAGCTGAAACTCCAATACTTTGGCCACCTCATAAGAAGAGTTGACTCATTGGAAAAGACTCTGATGCTGGGAGGGATTGGGAGCAGGAGGAGAAGGGGACGATGGAGGATGAGATGGCTGGATGGCATCACTGACTCGATGGATGTGAGTCTGAGTGTCTTCCGGGAGTGGTGATGGACATGGAGGCCTGGTGTGCTGCAGTTTATGGGGTCGCAAAGAGTCGGCAATGACTGAGCGACTGAACTGAACTGATGATTACACAGCAAACAATTCAGTTTAAACTCTGTACTAAGGATTATATAACAACAATGTATCCTACTTGAGGACAGTTGCTCCTTCCTGACTGACTGATCCTCTTATCTTAAAATGTATGTTAGGGGAGTGGGTCTAGTAAGATCTTTCTATTGTTAAGTTCTAATCCTGTTACCTTCAAGTGTAAATTGTGGGAGTGGGTCTGGTAAAATTTTTACAACTTTCTGACATTCTTTTGATTTATTGTAATAACTAATTTAAAAAGTATATAACTCCCTTTGCTTAGAATAGTGAGGGGCGCATTCTCCGTCCCCCTTCTGATGTCTATGTCAGAAGCTTCTCTGTCCCTTACTTACTCCCTTGTTCGGATAGCTCCTCTGGAGAAGGAAATGGCAACCTATTCTAGTACTCTTGCCTGGAAAATTCCATGGACAGAGGAGCCTTGTAGGCTACAGTCCATGGGGTCGCAAAGAGTTGGACACGACTGAGTGACTTCACTTGACTTTCTTACTTTAATAAAACTCTGCTGCACAAAAGCTCTTGAGTGATCAAGCCTGGTCCCTGGTCCCAAAGCTAAATCTTCTCCTTCAGAGATCGCCTATCCAACACCGTTCACTGTAAGCTATCACCATCCATGAGAATAGTATATTTTATTCTTTTATTTGGGTTTGCTCATATTTTGTAGCTGTCTCTGAGTGATTGTTCACACATAGAATTGTATTCAGCCTTTGAGTTTATGCATCTTCTCCAATTTAAAAAAAACTTTTCAGAAGGTTCTGCTCTGTATTATTATTCTCTTTCCTCTACTCTATAGAAAGTACCACATTTATTTTTAAAGCTTTTGAATTAAAATATTAACTCATTTTTTTCACTTTTTTTGGAGTCAATGCATTAAAAGCTAATAACTATCCCAGTATAAGCAACCCTGTTATATACATCCTCTAGGTTTTTTAATGTAATAACTTCAGTGTTATTTAATGCTGAATATTTTGTAATTTTTATTATGATTTCCTTTTTAACTCAGGACTTACTTAGATGGGTTATTTACAATTTTCAAATATATGATTCCCTACTTTTTATCAGCTATTTTCCCCCCTCAGTTAGCTATATTGTGATTAGAAAGTATGATCACCATGCTGTCAATTTTTCACAAAATTTTGGCACTCCTTTCATCGCTTCTGTTCAGTTCAGTCGCTCAGTCATGTCTGACTCTTTTGACCCCATGAATCGCAGCACGCCAGGCCTCCCTGTCCATCACCAACTCCCGGAGTTCACTCAAATTCACGTCCATCGAGTCAGTGATGCCATCCAGCCATCTCATCCTCTGTCGTCCCCTTCTCCTCCTGACCCCAATCCCTCCCAGCATCAGAGTCTTTTCCACTGAGTCAACTCTTTGCATGAAGTGGCCAAAGGACTGGAGTTTCAGCTTTAGCATCATTCCTTCCAAAGAACACCCAGGGCTGATCTCCTTTTCATTGCTTAGTATATGGTTAATACTTTCAATTGTTGCTGATATACTCAAAAATTGTGTGTGTTACTTTGTGAGGGCAGAGATAGGGTCAATATTGAACAATATTACTTTTATCTGATTCCCATTTACTTCTCCTAATGTTTTATTTGTTTTGGCTATCAGTTTCTTGGAGGTGTATGGGAATATCCTAATATGATTATTGAATAGTGAGTTGATCATCATAAATCCCTCAGCCCATGCTTTCTGTAGTTTTTGAAGTGTGAGGTGACAGTCCATGGCTCTTTTTTTTTGGTGAGTCATTTGTATATTATGTAGTGTTTGTCTTCATTAACACTGGCCTTTGTACTTAATACCGATATTTCAGAAGGCTTTCTTAGTATTTGCATGATGCATCCTTCGTATTATTGTACTTGAACTTGTCTGTGGATTTCTTATAAAAGTTTCTTCAGAACCTAGTATCCTTTGATTTATTACTCCCCCTGCCCATCAGTTTATCATTTCTAAAGTTTATTTGGTTTTGCTTATTTATTTATTTGCAGTTTGAGAATCTCTGACTTTTATTAGATGATTGTGATTCATCTATACTGATTATAATCACAGACATATTTGGACATATACTATTATGAAAGATGTTTGCTTCTTTAATTCTCCAGCTGTAGCTTCTCTTTCACTAATTTTTATGTTTACATTTTTCTCCACTAATGTGGAATGTGCATCTCAGTGGTTTTTATACCCGCACAGAGCTGTGCAGTCAGCATCGCAATCAGTTTTATTTTATTTTTTAAAAAATTTTATTTTATTTATTTATTATTTTTTTAATTTTAAAATCTTTAATTCTTACATGCGTTCCCAAACATGACCCCCCCTCCCACCTCCCTCCCCACAACATCTCTCTGGGTCATCCCCATGCACCAGCCCCAAGCATGCTGCACCCTATGTCAGACATGGACTGGCGATTCAATTCTTACATGATAGTTTACATGTTAGAATTCCCATTCTCCCAAATCATCCCACCCTCTCCCTCTCCCTCTGAGTCCAAAAGTCCATTATACACATCTGTGTCTTTTTTCTTGTCTTGCATACAGGGTCGTCATTGCCATCTTCCTAAATTCCATATATATGTGTTAGTATACTGTATTGGTGTTTTTCTTTCTGGCTTACTTCACTCTGTATAATTGGCTCCAGTTTCATCCATCTTATCAGAGCTGATTCAAATGAATTCTTTTTAACAGCTGCGCTTTCGTCAATTATCCCAAATAAATTTCACACCAGTTAGCAGTCACTCTTCATTTCTCTAGGTCTTAGGCAACCACTCATCTATATTTATTGTGTGTCTATAGATTTGCCTCTTCTGACTTTTCCTGTAAGGGTAATCATGCAATGTGTGGTCCTTTGTGACTGGGTTCTTTCACTTAGCATTGTGTTTTTAGGGATTGCTGATGCTGTCATGGTATCAGTAATTTATTCCTTTTTATTGCCAAATAATATTCCATTGTATGGGTATACCATATTTAATTTATACATTTATCAGCTCATGGACATTTGGGTTGCTTCCACTTTGGGGCTATTATAAGCTATAACATTAATATATTATATGAATGTTCATCTAAAAGTTTTTGTATGAACATATTTTTATTTCTCTTAGGTATTTACTTGAGTAGAATTTATGGATCATATGATAACTCTATGTTTAACATTTTGAGGCCTTTCCACTGTTTTGCAAAGCATTGCAACATGTTACGTTCACACAGGCAATGTATCAGTGTTCCAATTTCTTCACATCCTTGCCAGCATTTATTATTATCTGTGTACTTGTCCTGTGAAATGGTATTTTATAGTCACGATTTGCATTTCCTGATGGTTATTGATGTTGGTCATCTTGTGCCTGTTAGCCATTTTTGTATCTTCCTTGTATAAATGTCTGTTTAGCTCCTTTCTCATTTTAAAATATATTTGTCCTTTTATTTTGCAGTTGTATTATTTCTTTATATATTCTAGATACAAATTTTGTATTACATACTTCAAAATATTTCTCCCCATTCTATAGTCTTTTCACTTTTTTGGTGGTATTCTTTCAAACAAAAATATTTTTAACCTTAATAAAATCCAATTTATCCTCTTTCAGTTTGTTGCTTTAGGTTTCATATGTAATATGCCTTTTCACTGCTGCCTTCCAACAGCACTTGTCATTGGTGTCATTTGTGATATGACTTGCTGTTCCTACCTTCAAGAAGTAAAGTCTCTTTCCTCATGTCATGAATCTGGTCTTGTAACTCGCATGAAGCACAAGAATAGAGTAGAATCGGTGATGTGTCAGCCTAGGCTTGAGTCTCTTGGGGTCCTTGCAATCACCAGAGGAGCAATCCTAGGCTTGCCCCTTTTGGGAAAGGACAGACTCGTAACCCTTCCCCTGACCAACAGCCAGCCACTCAGACATGTGAGTGAGGCCACTCTAGACCAACTGCCCATCTGATGAACACAGACATGGGAGTGAGCCCAGCTGAGATCAACTCAGTTGGGCCCAGGCCAAAAGACCACCCATCCTACCCAGAGATTCATGCCAAAAATGCCCCTATTGTTGAAATCATTAAGCTTGGAGTTAGAACTGGACATGGAACAACAAACTGGTTCCAAATAGGAAAAGGAATACGTCAAGGCTGTCTACTGTCACCCTGCTTATTTAAATTATATGCAGAGTACATCATGAGAAACGCTGGGCTGGAAGAAACACAAGCTGGAATCAAGATTGCCAGAAGAAATATCAACAACCTCAGATATGCAGAGGTCACCAACCTTATGGCAGAAAGCAAAGAAGAACTAAAGAGCCTCTTGATGAAAGTGAAAGAGGAGAGTGAAAAAGCTGGCTTAATACTCAACATTCAGAAAACTAAGATCATAGCATCTAGTCCCATCACTTCATGGCAAATAGATGGTGAAACAGTGGAAACAGTGTCAGACTTTATTTTCTTGGGCTCAAAAATCACTACAGATGGTGACTGCAGCCATGAAATTAAGACACTTACTCCTTGGAAGAAAAGTTATGACCAACCCAGATAGCATGTTGAAAAGCAGAGACATTACTTTGCCAACAAAGGTCCATCTAGTTAAGGCTATGGTTTTTCCAACAGTCATGTATGGATGTAAGAGTTGGACTATAAAGAAAGCTGAGTGCCAAAGAATTGGTGCTTTTGAACTGTGGTGTTGGAGAAGACTCTTGAGAGTCCCTTGGACTGCATGGAGATCCAAGCAGTCCTTCCTAAAGGAAATCAGTCCTGAATGTCCATTGGAAGGATTGATCCTGAAGCTGAAACTCCAATACTTTGGCCACCTGTGCAAAGAACTGACTCATTGGAAAAGACCCTGATGCTGGGAAAGACTGAAGGCAGGAGGAGAAGGGGACAAAAGAGGATGAGGTGGTTGGATGGCATCACTGACTCAATGGATATGAATTTGAGTGAAATCTGGGAGTTGGTGATGGACAGAGAGGCCTGATGTGCTGCAATTCATGGGGTCGCAAAGAGTTGGACATGACTGAGCGACTAAACTGAATTGAATTGAAGCTTGGAGTGCTTTATGACACAGAAGCAGTTAAATGAAGCAGAATTTAAACTGGTGTGTTATGAACAAGGATAGTTAAAACACTTGTTCTGAGTAGTGACCCATATAAGTTATATTTTCCAAGGAAAATACTGCCTTTTTGTTATACAGTTCAAGGTAAAGGTGCTGGCCTGAATTTTCATTCCCTTTTGCTGAAGGGAAACTGCAGTCTGCCTTTCAAGGTCATCCTGGTCAAATTCTCAAAGCCAAGAACACCTTAATACTATTTACAAGTACTGATACAGTTTTATTTAATTATATGAATTCATATCAGGAACAACTATACACTTACAAATGTTATAATTCTTAAACTAATATCTGCACTTTAAGCAACTTTCTTGTTTTAAAATTATAACTTTTATTAAAGAAGAAAGTGCAAAAAAAAAAAGTGTAAAAAAGAAGCTTTTTAAAAAGAGCCTATAATCCCATCAATCCAGAAAGAATTGTTTGACATTTAAGCTGACTTAGAGTTTCCCTAAATGGTTTTCCAAATTCAGACAGGGTCCAACTGGACTCCTGCAGATAGAAATATACTCTATATGTAAATGAGAAAACTTCCGAGTATGGTCTGAAAATACAGATATGTGTTACACATACACACAATTACCTTATCACGGGACTTTCTTGCAGACTATTTTTTTTTTTCTTTTTGAAGGGGAGGGGTGTATATATAGAAAATCAGAATGGAAAGCAGCAACAGTAAAAACAGGAGTTACGTTGTCTTCTGACTGAGTGTGATGTGAATGCCAAAAGTAATTGTCTCGATTCTTCTTAGAGTAATCCACGTTTGGAATTTTTGTCAAAAGCATATCCATGCATTCTAGAATCAAATAACACCCAAAACAATGTTATTTTCTGAGTGATTAGTATATGTTAGACTCTGAATTCTCTATATTTGTTGTTTCCTTTTTCCTGCTAATTAACATTCTTGAAATGCCTAATATTTATTATTACCTTTATCTTAAAGGAAATAGAGCTTTGGGAGATTGAAACACTGTCAAAGTCCTATTGTTGGTTAGTATTGGAGTTGGAATTTGATCCATCATTAGCCTTATTCTGGCAGCTGCTCTGGTTCAGAAAGCATTCAAGGTCCTGAGATCCAGCAGGAGTGTCATTGTTGAACTTTGTGTGATCCTCTATGGCAAAGAATAGGGGGCTGATAGAGAATATTCCTTACCAATCTTAGTATGGAAGAACTTCTGCTTCTGTGCCTAATATATCAATTAAATCATAACATCATTTAATCATAACCATAGACCTTAAATTTGGTATTCCTGTGAAATACATTTTTGATGCCTCTTTTTAATAATAGTAAGAAAATCATTTTTCTATAGCCTAAGGCACAGCCTATGGTCGTGAAACTATTACTGGTTATGGAGTTGCACAAGCCTGAGTTTAATTGCTAAAGTATGAGCACAGTTACTGAGGTATGAGCACATGTGTTTATAAACTTTCATGGAGATTAGATCAAATGTCCAGACACACCCCTTAAAGCCCAAAAGTCGATCCTCAGGTGTAGTGCCATCTGAACCAGAAGTTAAATCAGTTGAACAAAATTTGCAAAGTTGCTTGGTTTTAGAATTTAACATGAAACTATTTGATGTTAAAGAAGAGAAAAGGAAGGGAAGGTGAAAGAAAGAAAAGAACAGAATTTGAGTTCCTTGAACACACTTTAAAATTCTGGCAACTTCATTTTTCTTTTTTTAATATTTATTTATTTGGCTCTGCCGCATCCTAGTTGTCACCTGCAAGATCTCTGTTGTAGCATGCAGAATCTTTTAGCTGTCATCTGTGAACTCTTAGTTGCCTCTTAGTGGTAGCATTTGGGATCTTGATCCTGGACCAGGGATCGAACCCAGACCCCTTGCATGGGGAGCAAGGAGTCTTAGCTACTGGACTACCAGGGAAGTCCCCTGGTGATTTCATTTAAATACCCGTATGTCCAGGTTCTCTTGAGAAGCAGAATATCAGACAGCATAGAAACTCACAATGCACTAGGCAGAAATAGGCCCCCCAGACTGGCTGTATAGTCTCTATTTTGCCACGTCATCTCCATCATTTCCTTTTATCTCCCAGGCCCTAAGGTTAAGTGTGAAGTGTCATGTATTGCCTGTGTGTGTGTGAGTGTGTGTGTGTGTGCGTGCACACAGGTCTCAGGATTCTAGGCCTAAATCCTTGAGTAAATTCATAGTGAAGAAGGAATGAGTTATTTCACTGCTTCAGAGTTAGTATCAATACTTTCTCTTTTCCTTGGAATTATTAATTCCCATTATTATTCAGAAAGGTGATTAATCTTTTTTCCTGCCCATGACCAACCTAGACCTGCTGGAATAATAATTACAAATTTTGCTTTTAGGACTAGTTCTAGACTTCATAAGAGAAGCACTGTCTGTTTTAATAAAAATCTTCATTCAAAATACAATTTTGTAATTTTTTTTCCTAATTGATCTGATTTGTGTTACAAACCCACATCCCACTGGAGCACAGGGATTGCTCTCTTTTACTCAAATCATTGAATCTAGTCTGATGAATGGGTTAGACTTGTGAAACCTCATGTTTTCAGAATTAGAATCCTTTCCACCTCTCTCTTCTGAGTGGTGGCGTTTGGGCAGGTAGGTGAGGAGCATGGACGGAAAATATCTGCACTTTTTATTCTAGCTCCTCTGATCTCGTCAATAGTATTCCTTGTCTTCCTGTTCCCCTAGATTTTGGTCCCACTAAGTACCTTCCCCGCTTAGTTTTCCAGATGAGCTTGAGCCTCCTTGTACCAGATAATAGAGGCGATTGTGTACATCTCTTCCTAACTCCATGCTTTGTCATTTTGGCTTGTCACTTTGGTAAGCTTTCATGGGCCAGGCATGCTGCATGTGTGCATGCCAAGTCGCTTCACTCGTATCCAACTTTGTGCAACCCTGTGGACTGTACCCGCCAGGCTCCTCTGTCCATGGGATTCGCTAGGCAAGAATACTGGAGTGGGTTGCCATTCCCAACCAAGGATCAAATACACATCTCTTATGTCTCCTGCACTGGCAGGCAGGTTCTTTACCACTAGCACCACTGGGGAAGCCCTTCAAGGGCCATAGTAGGAGAATCTGTATTCTAGACACTGGCTAATGTTTTAAGTCAGAGCTGTTTCTCTCAGAGAGCTGGTTGTTAAATTCTTACCAACAGGCCTCTGCCTCCAGCTGAGTCCCTTTTCCATCTTTGGATGGCCTCTTCCCACCTTGACAGGGTTGTGTAACTTGGCTACACTGACTGGTTGTGTAACTTGGTTCATGCAGTTTGGCACAAGCAGTATGATACCAGAAAATTCTTAATAAGCCCTGTATCATGGGGCTAGTCCTCTTCAGTTCAGTTCAGTTCAGTCACTCAGTCGTGTCCGACTCTTTGCGACCACATGAATCGCAGCACACCAGGCCTCCCTGTCCATCACCAACTCCCGGAGTTCACTCAGCCTCATGTCCATCAAGTCTGTGATGCCATCCAGCCATCTCATCCTCGGTCGTCCCCTTCTCCTCCTGCCCCCAATCCCTCCCAGCACCAGAGTCTTTTCCAATGAGTCAACTCTTCCATTGAGGTGGCCAAAATACTGGAGTTTCAGCTTCAGCATCATTCCCTCCAAAGAAATCCCAGGGCTGATCTCCTTCAGAATGGACTGGTTGGATCTCATTGCAGTCCAAGGGACTCGCAAGAGTCTTCCTCAACACCACAGTTCAAAAGCATCAATTCTTCAGCACTCAGCTTTCTTCACAGTCCAACTCTCACATCCATACATGACCACTGGAAAAACCATAGCCTTGACTAGATGGACCATTGTTGGCAAAGTAATATCTCTGCTTTTCAATATGCTATCTAGGTTGGTCATAACTTTTCCTCCAATGAGTAAGTGTCTTTTAATTTCATGGCTGCAGTCACCATCTCCAGTGATTTTGGAGCCCCCCAAAAAATAAAGTCTGACACTGTTTCCCCATCTATTTCCCATGAACTGATGGGACCAGATGCCATGATCTTAGTTTTCTGAATGTTGAGCTTTAAGCCAACTTTTTCACTCTCCTCTTTCACTTTCATCAAGAGGCTTTTAGTTCCTCTTCACTTTCTGCCATAAGGATGGTGTCATCTGCATATCTGAGGTTATTGAGATTTCTCCCAGCAATCTTGATTCCGGCTTGTGCTTCTTCCAGCCCAGCGTTTCTCATGATGTACTCTGCATAGAAGTTAAATAAGCAGGGTGACAATATACAGCCTTGACATACTTCTTTCCCTATTTGGAACCAGTCTGTTGTTCCATGTCCAGTTCTAACTGTTGCTTCCTGACCTGCATATAGGTTTCTCAAGAGGCAGGTCAGGTGGTATGGTGGGAGCACTATGATGTGGAGAAGTCCAAACAGTTTGGAGAAGCCACTTGGAAGAGGAATAAGCTGGTTTAGAATGATCCTCAGATACAGATGAGCCCATCTAGTAATCCAACCAGCCCTTCTATGTAAGCCACCTTTGCAGAGTCCTTTGTTGTTCTGTTGCTAAGTCGTGTCTGGCTCTTTGCGACCCCATGAACTGCAGCACACCAGCCTTTCCCTGTCCTTCACCATTCTCCTGGGGTTTGCTCAAACTCATGTCCATTGAGTCGGTGATGCCATCCAAGTATCTCATCCTCTGTCATCCCCTTCTCCTGCCTTCAATCTTTCCCAGCATCAGGGTCTTTTCTAATGAGTTGGCTCTTCTCATCAGGTGCCCAAAGTATTGGGGCTTCAGCTTCAGCTTCAGCATCAGTCTTCCCAATGAATATTCAGGGTTATTTCCATTAGGATTGACTGGTTTGATCTCTTTGCTCTCCAAGGGAGTCTCAAGAGTCTTCTCTAACACCATAGTTCAAAAGCATCAATTCTTTGGAATTCAGCCTTCTTCATTCATTAGAGATAACATGTCCGCAGGACACCCTTCCTGAATTCCTAATCCACAGAAATTGTGAGCAAATAAACCACTAAGTTTTGGTGTGGTTTCTTATACAGCAGTACACCCTTTGAAATGCCTATTTTCTTCTAGTTTCTCATCTTGTTGTCTTGTATTTCTTCCTAGCTGATTCAACCTCACCACCTCTTTTACTTACACTCCAAATGTCTCTGCCATGCCTTTCATTTGGTAGCCTTGGTAGGCATTTTCCCCATTTCTCCCTATCTGGATTACTGACACTCAGTTTTGAAGTCATCCCATATTCTACAGAACCAAGAGCATCTCACAGAAGCTAACCGCTGGGGTTTTGAGATCTGACCACTCTAAGCTCCAGGTTTCCTTAGTAGCCTACATCTATGTTGATGTGGGACAGACCATCAAGTAATCTTCTAAGATCCCAAAGCAATTTGGGTCAAAAGTTTCCTGTCTTGACTTTCACAAGGCACTATTTAATTTCTGGGCTGAGGTTTGAAGAGTATCATTTAATGACAAAATGTATGGAAAAAGAGTAGGAAAGCTATTCTTTTCCAAATTAAAATGTTACCACAATACCTTCACACATTTTTAAGAATTTAACTGAGGCTGATCATCTAAATTGTTGGGCTAGTTATACTGAGAGGTGTGTTCTATAGTACTGTGCATTTGATATGTAGCTGATTTTCTGCTGACTTGATGGTTAACTTAGTAACAGGACAGTTGGATCCATTAACTCACTTTCATGCTAAGTAATATTTTAACTAATTGCATAGATAAAAATTAGTTTAGACATGGATTTGTATGATGCTATGTTAAGTGTAACATTATAAATTAAAATATTAGACATAATTCCTTTGTTGTTGTAAAGATTCAAATATAACCAAACTTTTCCACTCTTTAGGTTCATAATTTATAAGTATACTAAAAAAAAAAAAAAAGAAAACCGAGAAGAAATACAAGGAAGTCAATTTTTTCTTAAGAAAACCTGAATCTTAGATGCCTTTGAAATATGATCTTTCTTTTCTGTTTTTTTTTTTTTTTGGCTTTTGGGTGGAATTTTAGTGATACTTTACTGTGGGTTTCATAATAAAGTTAGGTATATTTTCTTGTTTACTGAAAATTCAGATATCCTTTTTGTGAAGTTTCTATTTAAACCTTTGATTCATTTTAACTACTTTTTTGAACTGATTTATAAAATTCTTTATACATTTTAGATGAGTCTTTTGTGAGATAGATGCAATCAAATATTTTTCCTCCATCTGCAGCCTACCCTTTTCCTCTCTTAATGGTACTTAATGATGAACTTGAACTGCATTAATCTTAATAAAGTCAGATATATAAACTTTTATAATTTGCAGAACTTTTCTCTGTTTAAAAAATCTTTGCCTATTCCAAAGACACAAGATATTCTCCTATGTTTTCTCCTACACATTTGTACTTCTTTACTTTCACATTTAAGTCTGAAATCTATGTGGAGTAACTTTTATTTGTGGAGTGAAGGTAGGATGATTTTTCTTTTTGACTAGAATATCTGGGTCATTCAATATCACTTACTGGAAAATATCATACTTATCTCACTTCACTGCAGTGTCCCCTTTGTAATTCCATTGACCAGAGAAGTGTGGGTTTCTAGATTCTATTCTTTTCCAGAATCCTTTAATATACACACTTAAGCCTATATCATGTTGTCATAATTACTGTAACTATATAATAGTCTTAATAGTGTGCTTCATTATTTTTGAAATACATATATTTATATATATATATATATATTATATATATTTTAACTAACAGACCTGAATGGTTTTCCAGATATGGGCAAATGACTCCCTAATGAATTCCTACTGCAGTATTTATATTTCTTACTAGTACATAAAAGCTTTTGATTTAATAACTATATTATTCCTCTAGTTACCATACTTATGCACAGTTTGTATTTTTTCTTTTACTTTGGCTTATTGTATTTTGACCTACAGTGGTCTCCAACTTTTATGTTGTAAGAATGATATAAATTTTCCTTTCATCTCATATGTAGAAATATATTTTATATCCAGAAAAGCCTTTTTTCCTTTGAAATAACGTGACACATCTTATCTAGATTTTTATGGATTTTTAATTCTCGTTCAACTTTGATCTATCTGGCAATTAATTATTTTATATACCATGTAAAGTGGAGAGAGAAATTCATTTTTTTTCCAAATGAGAAATTATTTAATCCTATAGCTATTAATAAATACTTTTCTCCACTTATCATAACCAAAGTTAGATACCAAAATCAGAAATGTACATAAGTGTGTATTTTAGGTTTTCAATAAGAATTTGTATATACTTTTTAAGAGAAGAAGGAAACTGTATCCTTAAAGAGTAAAGGTGAAAAGAAGCAGTTTTGGGAAGAGCAGACAGAAGACTGCGTGTCCAGGGGCATGAGCACTCTAATAGAGAGAAGAAGCACCTTCTCAGAAGACTGTAGGGGCCAAACACCTGGAGAGGTGCTTCTCAGACTTCAGGTGCATGCGTGTCATCTGGACACACTGTTATGTGTAGGTTCTGACTCACTAGCTGCTGAGTGGACCGACGATTCTGCTTCTCCAGCATGTCCCAGGTGAAAAGGAGTCTGTAGACTGAGTTCTGAGCTGTGAGAGACTACCCTCCTGCTTTCTTCTACCTCCTTACATTCTCTGGTGTGATCTGTTTCTGGCACCCGGCTTCGTCTCCTAAACTCACTTCCCTACGTCCTCCTGGTACCCTCCCCTGTTTACTTACAACTTCTCTGCCTTTGCCCTTGTCCTGTTTGCTCGGCCCACACATGATAGACTTGTGTGTCTTTCCTGACCCAGGTGGAACTGTTCGGTCCTCCTGGTAGGGTTTTGTACCACATTCATAGTCCTTTCTCCTGCTCTATTCCACATTGCCAGTCCTCTTGAATGAAACCAGACATCACTTTCTTATTATTTCCAATAACTTTGAGTTGCACTTAATGGAAAGCCTGACATCTAATTCTGCATTTTTTTTTTAAGTTACATCCCCCCCCCCTTTGGGTGAAAACCTGTATATTATGTTGAATTTAGAGAATGCCAAAGTTCTTGGAACTATTTTTTAATGTGAGATTCTCTCATAGAAATAAACATCACTATTTCTTTAAAAACTACCTTCCTAGCTTTCATATTATAGTTCAAGTTGTTGTTGTATAAGCTTTTCCTAACAGTGTAGTCATCTGTCAGTTAACACTTGCTTAAAGAATCTTTGTGCTAATATGCTATTTAACAAAGAAATATGGATTTAATTGAATTTAAATAAGATTGTCTTTTGAAATTAATATAGGTATTGATATGCATCATCAACACTTTTGACATTTGAGTTTTGTTCTTTATTGATGAACAAGATGAAAATAGCAACTGTCTGATATTTAATTCACTAGTAATTATTGTTCTTATTTTTTGCATGAAACAGAGAGTTAGTTTTGGCATCAAGCTGCTTTCTCAGAGAGAATGTTTATCTGACTGTTACTTCAGGCTGTGCATGTGTGCTCACTCCCTGAGTCGAGTCCGACTCTTTGTGACCCTAGGGACTGTGCTCTGCCAGGCTCCTTGTCCATGGGATTCTCCCAGGCAAGAATGCTGGAGTGGATTGCCATTCCCCTTTCCAGGGGATCTTCCCAACCCAGAGATCCAACCCGGGTCCCTGCATTGTAGGCAGATTTTTTTTTTTTTTTTTTACTGTTTGAGCCAGCAAGGAAGCCCCGATACCCAGACATTCAGCCAAAAATAAGATATCTAGTTCAATCTGGTAACCTTCATTTCAACTTGGGCAGAGTTGGATTGTGTTTAGGAGATCCAGTGAGGGAGTAGTGAATAGAATAAACCAGATATTTTTTTTCCTGATTCAGATCACAAATTCTGATCAGAACTGGAGTCAAAACTCCATCAGCCTGCTGATATCTGAGTTGGAAGATGCAGAGTAATCACTGTTAGGATCAGTTGAAAAGTAACCAATGAAGGGGTCACAGCAATTGTCCCCATTAGTTTCTTCTGAATTGTTTCTTGAACATGATGAATTACATATGTATTGAATACATAAGCGAAGTTGAGTGAATGGGCGTTTTTTTTTTTTTTTTTCTCCCCCCTATGAAGTCCTCCCTGAGCTAAAGTCAGAAGTCCAGCTGAATGCATCCTTTGGGTGGTGTTGGAGTTGAGCAATCAACATAACTTTGCCAGTGCAAAATGAAAGCATGGAGCTCCTCAATTAAAAAACTTTAAGAATCAAAAGACAGTGATATCAGAGCATTATACCATGTGTGTGGCCCTTCTGACCAGGACATAGGTTGCTTGTCCATGTAGTCATCAGTCCCTTTTATGGATCTTGCTTTTAATGTAAACTATATGAAACTGATTTTAAAATTCTAATAATCAGTGAAGGAGCCTCAAGATGGCTGACTCAGGTTATACAAAATAATTCCTGGCTTCCCTAAGTGGAATGGAGGTGACTTTTCTCAAGACTATACTTGAATTTGTAATCAGGTTCTTCTCTTGGCACACACTTGCTGAAAAATTGCAAAACTTTAAGACATTTTGGTTCTGTGTGGATATTTTGCCTTTTTCCTAATAATTTTTTCATTAATTTTGCATTTTTTCTGAGTCATGAGATATCTTATAGACTCTGAGATAGCCTGACCTTGGAAATCTCATTAGTATACACTGATGAGAAAAGATTTCCAGTAATTCTTCTCTTTCTACTTTCAAAAAGAATTTCTCCTCTTTGACACAGAGACTAAAGTTGCTTTCTCCAGTCTTTTTTTTTTTTTTTTAATACATACATTGAGCTCGATGCGATATTTACTTCTAACTGGCATTCAATGTTACATGTCAGTCTCCCTCCAATTATTACTGTATATTAATTCTGATTAGACAGGAGGTGGCTCTGTGAGTCTTGACTTCCTGCCAGTACAACCAAATGTGAGCTCTGGGAACAGAAAACAAATGTTACTTTCAAAACCCTGGAGAGGAATGTATTACTTATAGCTTATTTAAAAAGTGAGTTGCTTCAGTTAAGTGATTAGAAAGATCTTTAGTGGATATAGATTCTGGAATGGGCATCTAATTAAGATTCTGCTCCTTCCTGGCCCATGCACAAAGCAATCTCAAAATTTCATCTTTCTGAAACTATTTGCAAGGCAGAGATAGAGATGCAGACAGAAAGAACAAACTTGTGAACACAGGGAAGGGAGGAGAGGGTGGGACGAATTGAGATAGCAGCACTGATATATATACACTCAGTTCAGTTCAGTCGCTCAGTCATGTCCGACTCCCTCCAACCCATGAACCAGAGCACACCAGAACTTCCTGTCCATCACCAACTCCCGGAGTGCACTCAAACTCACGTCCATCGAGTCAATGATGCCATCCAGCCATCTCATCCTCTGTCGTCCCCTTCTCCTCCTGCCCCTAATCCCTCCCAGCATCAGGGTTTTTTCCAATGAGTCAACTCTTCACATGAGGTGGCCAAAGTACTGGAGTTTCAGCTTTAGCATCATTCCTTCCAAAGAAATCCCAGGACTGATCTCCTTTAGAATGGACTGGTTGGATCTCCTTGCAGTCCAAGGGACTCTCAAGAGTCTTCTCCAACAGCACAATTCAAAAGCATCGATTCTTTGGCGCTCAGCTTTCTTCACAGTCCAACTCTCACATCCATACATGACCACTGGAAAAACCATAGCCTTGACTAGATGGACCTTTGCTGACAAAGTAATGTCTCTGCTTTTGAATATGTTCTCTAGGTTGGTCATAACCTCCCTTCCAAGGAGTAAGCATCTTTTAATGTTATGGCTGTAATCACCATTGGCAGTGGTTTTGGAGCCCCAAAAATAAAGTCTGACATTGTTTCCACTGTTTCCCCATTTATTTCCCATGCAGTGATGGGACCAGATGCCATGATCTTTGTTTTCTGAATGTTGAACTTTAAGCCAACTTTTTCACTCTCCACTTTCACTTTCATCAAGAGGCTTTTTAGTTCCTCTTCACTTTCTGCCATAAAGGTGGTGTCATCTGCATATCTGAGATTATTAATATTTCTCCCAGCAATCTTGATTCCAGCTTGTGCTTCTTCCAGCCCAGCAGTTCTCATGATGTACTCTGCATAGAAGTTAAATAAACAGAGTGACAATAGACAGCCTTGACGTACTCCTTTTCCTATTTGGAACCAGTCTGTTGTTCCATGTCCAGTTCTTACTGTTGCTTCCTGACCTGCATACATGTTTCTCAAGAGGCAGGTCAGGTGGTCTGTATTCCCATCTCTTTCAGAATTTTCCACAGTTTATTGTGATCCTCACAATGAAAGGCTTTGGCATAGTCAATAAAGCAGAAATTGATGTTTTTCTGGAACTCTCTTGCTTTTTCCATGAGCCAGCAGATGTTGGCAATTTGATCTCTGGTTCCTCTGTCTTTTGTAAAACCAGCTTGAACATCTGGAAATTTACGGTTCATGTATTGCTGAAGCCTGGCTTGGAGAATTTTGAGCATTACTTGACTATAGTGTGAGATGAGAGCAATTGTATGGTAGTTTGAGCATCCTTTGGCATTGCCTTTCTTTGGGATTGGAATGAAAACTGACCTTTTCCAGTCCTGTGGCCACCGCTGAGTTTTCCAAATTTGCTACCAATATATACACTACCATATATAAAGTAGCTAGCTAGTGGGAAGCTGCTGCATAGCACAGGGAGCTCAGTTCAGTGAACCGAGGTGACCTAGAAGGGCGGGATGTGGAGGTGGAAGGCAGGGTCAGGAGAGAGGGGATGTGTGTATACACAGGGCTGAGTCTTGTCGTTGTATGGCAGAAGCTAACACCACATAGTGAAGCCCCCCCAGAGGAAAGGAAAAGTGAGAATCCAGTGAGAAGGCAGCTGTCCTCAAGCCAGGAGCAGAGCCCTCACCAGAAACCAGTCCCCCCTCCCCCACCGACCAGGGCACCTCGATCTTGGACTTCTCCCCTCTAGAACCTTGAAAAATAAATGCATGTTGTTTCAGGCACCTTTTCTGTGGCATTGTATTGTGGCAGTCCTAGCAGAGGAGTACTCATTTCCCGCATTTTGTAAGTTTTACAATGATTTGCCTTTTTAGAATCAACTATTACAAAAATTTAGGTGTAAGAGCAAATGGAGACGGAAAAAAAAAAAAAAAAAAACAACCCAACAAAAACCAAACAACCACTGAGTGAACTGGTTTGTTCTTAAGCTTTGACTTGCGTTAATGTATAGTGTGCTGGATTGAGGATTGGTGCCCCAGCATTTGTACAGTTAGCTGGAATCTATAGACAGAAGTTAGGCTGAATTCCCCTAGTATTTACTAATACTGTACTTTAACCGATTTTCACATTGGAGTAATAGTTTTTTGACTTATTTGTTTATGTGCCTGCCTGTCCTCTCTAGAGGAAGCATCCCTGAATACACATAAAACCCTTTAAAAACCAGAAATATGTTTTGTTTGTTTTAGTATCCATAATACTTATTCTAGCACCTGGCATACAGGAGCCTTCTAATGTATATTTGAATAATGAAGTGAGTAAATGAAGAAATTGTTCTTCAATTACATCTCCTAGAGATATTTCAATGTTACCTCTTTGAAAGAGATTGCTACATTGCAGTGCTGTGTGTTGAGTTTCAATAATATAGTTACAAAAATATATTGTATTGTATAGGGCTTCCCTCCACACTATTAAGTTGTACTCTGCATGAAGAAAAAAAATGATATACTCTTTTTAGTTTTGTTTCAAACTAACAGTTTGAGTGATCAAAGATCTTCAGTCCTTGACAAGTGAGAAGTTAATTATAGGGTTAGAGGATATTAAGTGGTTTTGTCTAACTTGAATCTTTTTCTCTGAATACAACAACAGGACAGGAAACCAGAAAATCCATCTCTTTTATAGAGCAACTTTTCTAGACAGAAGAGTAAGCTCTTCATGTGTGATTAATAATTTAATCCTCACACCTACATGGCAAGTTGAATATGATCATTTCCACTCCAAAGATAAGAGACTCACTTGGAGGGTAATGCAAGCATACTCATTCAACTTGGAAATGCTAGAGCTAGGATTAATTTCCAGGTCTTTCTGCCATCTTGCTGCTGCTGCTGCTGAGTCGCTTCAGTCGTGTCCAACTCTGTGTGACCCCAGAGATGGCAGCCCACTAGACCCCCCCGTCCCTGGGATTCTCCAGGCAAGAACACTGGAGTGGGTTGCCATTTCCTTCTCCAATGCGTGAAAGTGAAGTCGCTCAGTCATGTCCTACCTTCAGCGACCCCATGGACTGCAGCCTTCCAGGCTCTTCTGTCCATGGGATTTTCCATGCAAGAGTACTGGAGTGGGGTGCCATTTCCTTCTGCCATCTTATTAAACCCTAAATATACAACAGACAGATTTCAAGGGGAGAACAATGAAATGTTATTGATCTATTAAGTGTGGTAATATTTGAGTTAAATGAATGAATTTAAATGAATTTTAAAATACTCTCCCCCTTGTTGCCAATTCCCATTAAAATTGAGGAGCTGGAATAGATTGTGGTCATAAACTTGCCTTTCACTAAGAAAATTTTTTTCACGTCAGACAATGAGGTAAGCACTTGAGATGCTTTAGTTTCTCTAGTCTGCTGAAGGAATGATGTGGGCCCTATTGTCCATATTCTACAGATGAGGTAAGTTGGACTCTGAAAAGTTCATCAACTTAGCTTTAGATGTAAAAGATAGGTTTCAAATCAGGTCTCTAATTCCAGAGCCACGTCCTTAACCACCACTCTCTTCTGTAACATAAGCTCAGACTCCACTCCAAGACTAGCTGTTTTGGGTTTAATTAATGGCCTGGGAATGAAGATACGGTGTTCCTGGGTTGGGAGTAAGGCTGAGACAGGGCTCTATTTCTATTAAACATGAAAAATGGTAAGGACCTCAGAATACAGACCTTAAGGCAATGCATATTCCACAATAAGGAGAAGCTCTCAAGTGTTACTATCACACTGGGTAAATGACTATGGATTATGCATGCAGCCTTTGGATTGCTTAAAGCTGCAGGACTATGTTGCCTCTTACAAGCAGAGAAATTCATTCTGTGACTCTGGGTAACTACCAGAAATTCCACAGTATCCCTTTTCTTCTTGGTTTTGGAGAGACATGTTCTTGGTCTTCATTCCAAGTTTGTTTTACAGGGTCAGTTTAACATTTTGCAATGCCTCTTCAATGTTTTCCCTACCTTGTAGACCTAACAGAAGCAGAAGAGATTAAGAAGAGGTGGCAAGAATACACAGAAGAACTATATAGAAAAGGCCTTAACCTGACCCAGATAACCACAATGGTCTGGTCATTTACCTAGAGCCAGACATCCTAGAGTGTGAAGTCAAGTGAGCCATAGGAAGCATCACTACAAACAAAGCTAGTTGAGGTGATGGAATTCCAGCTGAACTATTTTAAATCCTAAAAGAAGATGCTGTTAAAATGGTGCACTCAGTATGTCAGCAAATTAAGAAAACTCAGCAGTGGCTATAGAACTGGAAAAGGTCAATTTTCATTCTAATCCCAAAGAAGGGCAATGCCAAAGAATGTTCAAACTATAGTATAGTTGCACTCATTTCACATACTAATAAGATTATGCTCAAAATCCTTCAAGCTAGGCTTCAGCAGTGTGTGAATTAAGAACTTCCAGATTACAAGCTGGGTTTAGAAAAGGCAGAGAAAAGGAACCAGAGATAAAATTTATAACATTCACTGCATCATAGAGAGAATGAAAGAATTCCAGAAAAACATCTGCTTCATTGACTACGTCAAAGCCTTTGACTGTGTGGATCACAGCAAACTGTGGAAAATTCTTAAAGAGATGGGAATACCAGCACACCTTACCTGCCTCCTGAGAAACCTGTATTCAGGAAAAGAAGCAATAGTTAGAACCAAACATGGAACAACTGACTGGTTCAGAGTTGGGAAAGGAGTACAACAAGCTGTATATTGTCATCCTGCTTATTTAACTTCTATGCAAAATACATCGTGTGAAATTCCAGGCTGGATGAATCACAAGCCAAAATCAAGATTGCTGGGAGAAACATCAACAATTGCAGATATGTAGATGATACTACTCTAATGATAGAAAGTGAAGAGAAACTAAAAAGCCTTCTGATGAGGGTGAAAGAGAAGAGTGAAAAGATGGCTTGTGACTCAACATTCAAAAAACTAAGATCATGGCATTCAGTCCCATCACTTCATGGCAAATAGATAGCGAAAAAGTGGAAGCAGTGACAGATTTTATTTTCTTGGGCTCCAAAATCACTGTGGACAGTGACCACAGCCATGAAATTAAAAGGCACTTACTCCTTGGAAGGGAAGCTATGGCAAACCTAGACAGCATATTAAAAAGCAGAGAGAGACATCACTTTGCAGACAAAGGTCCTTATAGTTAAAGCTATGATTTTTCTGGTAGTCATGTACAGATGTGAGACTTGGAAATAAAGAAGGCTGAGTGCTGAGAACTGATGCTTTCAAATTGCGGTGCTGGATAAGACTCTTGAGTCCCTTGGAAAGCAAGGAGCTTAAACCAGTCAATCCTAAAAGATATCAACCCTGAATAGTCATTGGAAGGATTGATGCTGAAGCTCTAATACTTTGGGCACCTGATGCAAAGAGCTGACATATGGGAAAAGACTCTGATGCTAGGAAAGATTGAAGGCAAAAGGAGAAGCGAGCAGTGGAGGCTGAGATGGTTAGATAGCATCACCCACTCAGTGTACATGAATTTGGGCAAACTCTGGGAGATAGCAGAGGACAGAGTAACCTATCATGCTGCAGTTCATGGGGTCCCAGAGAGTTAAGCATGACTTAGGGACTGAACAAAAATGACAGCAACAACAACTTGTAGAGGTACTTGTCAAAAGCAAACTCTGCTTTGTCACTAAATGCTTATCATCCATGTGGAAACATTCTTGGGTGATTCCCTACCATTTCCTTCCATTCTCTTTCCCTCAAGCATCATTATGATGCTTATTTCGTTTAAGGGCCTGTTGTCACGTGGTTCCTTTTTTCTAAATCTAAACTTTAGAGTAGGACCAACCAAAATAGTAATTGCTGTCTACATGTGGGTACTTAAATTTATAAAAATCACATAAAATTAAAACTTGGGTTTCTCAGTTCATTAGATACAATTGATATGGATGCCATATTGAACATTTCAGATGGTGGCGCTAGTGGTAAAGAACCCGCTTGTCAATGCAGGAGACATAAGAGACGTGAATTTGATCCCTAGTTCAAGAAGATCCCCTGGAGGAGGGTATGGCAATCCACGTCAGTATTCTTGCCTGTGCATGGACAGAGGAGCCTGGCGGGCTATAGTCCATATGGTTGCAAAGAGTCAGACATGACTGAGCAACTTAGCACGGTTGCACACACCATATTGAACATTTCAGATGTAGACTATTTTCCTCATCATTGAAAGTTTCATTGAGCAGCATTACCTTAGAGCTTTGATTTCCTAGAAAAGATATCCCTTAGTGAATGTTGTGGTAGATTATATTACTTTACATGATATTCCTTGCCCCTCTGTTACAGGTCTCTTCTTGGGGTGCCCTTCATATAGTGCTACTCTTTACAAGACAATTATGTATACCTTTGTTCCACTGCCGTCGACTTGCTTTGACCAGTGAGCTATGAACATAAGCAATGTGTGTTAACATCTAAGAGGGAACTTTAATAACCAGTGTATACTTCACATGAGGTCTTTACCTTCAGTTATGAGGCAAGTAGTATCTGAAAATGGGGCTGTTTCTGTGTCCTTGAGTGAAGGTGACCTAGAGCAGAGCTGAACACATCCATAATCAATATTTAATGTGGAGGAAAAATACCCTTTTAATGTCTCCATTCTCTATTTTGAGTATCATTTATTATTCTACCCACTTGACTTAGACTGACTAATAGAAATATGGACTCTCTTTCAATATTTCAGAAATGAAGCCAGAGTTGCTAAGTGATTTTCATCCGTGATTTTCTGTGTAGGACTGGGCTGGAAGCCAGAGTAACAGGAGCAGGCCAAACGATGCGTTGACAACAGGTTCACATATTATACAAAGAACAAAAGGTTTGCCCCTGGGTGAATTGGGTAAGCCATGTGACAGAACAAGAGTGTATTTTTGGAGTTCATTCTATTATCAAGTGCCCAGAACCTGAGTGATTTTTATCCCCAAGGTGTGAATAGCCCTCAGATGAACAGCCCTCTGTGTGAAAAGACATGCTTTCTGCACTCAAGTGACTGTTTTCATTTATTCTAATAACCTCTCTGGTGTCTGCATAGGGGATACTTTCCTCTTGTTATTTTTAGAATTTTTTTCCCATTTCAATATTACCTTTATATTTTTCAGTTAGATCAGTGGGGTAGCAATAAATATGAGTCACAGTAAGGCATTAAGGACTTGAGATACAATAGGCAATAAGTTGATGACTTTGCCAGCCTGAGGAAGAGATGTAGAGGGAAAGGAAGCTTAGGTTAATCAATTTGATATTTTATTCGATTACTTTTATAGTTGGTTTCCTTGTTTTATTAACTTCAGTTTTTAAATTTTTAATGAATTTTATTGGAGTACAGTTAATTTACAATGTTGTGTTAGTTTCTGCTGTACACAAAACTGAATCGTTATATACATACAGTATTTTACAATTCTATTCCCATTTATCAGTCATTACAGAGGATTGAGTAGAGTTTCCTGTGCTATATAGCAGTTCTTGTTAGTTATCTATTTTATATACAGCAGTGTATATATGTCAGTCTCAGTCTGCCAGTTTACCCCTCCCTTCCCTCCCCCATGAGTTTTTTCTACATCTATGACTTGATTTCTGTTTTTTAAATAGGCTCATTAGTAACATTATTTTAGATTCCATATGCAAGCCATACCATATGATATTTGTCTTTGTCTGATTTATTTCTCACAGTGTGTCAGTCTCTAGGTTCATCCATGTTGCTACAAATGGTTTTGTTCCTTGTAATGACTGAGTAATATTCCACTGTGGGCTTCCCTAGTGGCTCAGTGGTAAAGAATCCACTTAGCAATGCAGGAGATGTGGGTTTGATCGCTGGATTGGGAAGATCCCCTGGAGAAGGAATATGGCAACCCACTCCAGTATTCTTGTCTGGAAAATTCTATGGACAAAGGAGGCTGGCAGGGTAGAGTCCAGGGGTCACAAAAGAGTCCGACATGATTTAGCAACTTAATAACAACAATAACAACATTCCATCTTCTTTATCCATTCCTCTAATGATGAACATTTAGTTTGCTTCTATGTCCTGGCTATTGTAAATAGCGCTGCAATGAACAACTGGGGTGCACATATATTTTTGAATTAAGGTTTTCTGTGAATATTTGCCCAGGTGTGGGATTGTTGGGTCTCATAGTAGTTCTATGTTTAGTTTTTTAAGGAGCCTCAGTACTGTTCTCCATAGCGGAGGTACCAGTTTACATTCCCACCAACAGAGGAAGAGGGTTCCCTTTTCTCCACACTCTCTCCCCCATTTATTGTGTGTAGGTTTTTTGATAATGGCCATTCTGACAGATGTGAGGTGATACCTCCTTGTAGTTTTGGTTTTTATTTCTCAAATAATTAATGATATTGTTAATATCTTTTCATGTGCCTCTTGATCATCTGTATTTCTTCTATGAAGAAATGTTTATTTAGGTCTTTTGCTCATTTTTTAATTGGTTTTTTTTTGTGTATTTTATATTTTTTGACATATTTATGTATTTTGGATGTCAATCCCTTGTTGGTTGCTTTGTTTGAAAATATTTTCTCTCATTCTGAAGGTAATCTTTTAACTTTGTTTTACAATTTCCTTCATTGTGCAAAACGTTTTAAGTTAGGCCCCATTTGTTTGTTTTTGTTTTTATTACTTTTGGAGGTGGATCAAAAAAGGTCTTGCTGTGATTTATGTGAGAGAGTGTTCTGCCTATGTTTTCCTGTAAGAGTTTTATAGTATCTGGTCTTACATTTAGGTCTTTAACCCATTTTGAGTTTATTTTTGTGTATGGTGTTAAGAAGTGTTCTAATTTCATTCTTTTACTTGTAGCTGACCAGGCTTCCCAGGACTGCTTATTGAAGAGACTGTCTTTTCTTCATTGTATATTCTTGCCTCCTTGATCATAAATTGGGTGACCACAAGTTCCTGAGTTTATCTCTGGAATTTCTATCTTGTTCCATTGAGTTTTATTTATGTTTTTGTACCATACGGTTTTGACTACTGTATCTTTATAGTATAGCATGAAGTCAGGGAGCCTGATTCCTTCAGCTCCATTTTCCTTTATCAAGATTGCATTTGCTATTTGGGGTCTTTTATGTCTCCGTACAAATTTTAAGATTTTTTGTTCTAATTCTGTGAAAAATACTACTGGTAACTTGATAGAGATTGCATTGAATCTGTAGATTACTTTGGGTAGTGTAGTCATTTTGACAATCTTGATTCTTCCAATCCAAGCACATGGTATATCTCTCCATTTGTTTGTGTCACCACTGATTTCTTTCATCAATACCTTATAGTTTTCTGAGTAAAGCTCCTTTGCCTCCTTATATAGGTTTATTCCTAGACATTTTGTTCTTTTTAATGTGATGGTAAATTGGATTGTTTCCTTAATTTTTCTTACTGATCTTTCATTGCAAGAGATTTCTGTGATTAATTTTGTATCCTACAACTTTACCAAATTCATTGATGAACTCTAATAGTTTTCTGATAGCATCTTTTGGATTTTCTACGTATAATAGTATCATGTTGTCAGCAAACAGTGACAGTTTCACTTCTTTCCCAATTTGGATTCCTTTTATTTCTTTTTCTTCTCTGATTACCATGGGTAGAAATTCCAAAATTATATATTGAATGAAAGTGGAGAGAGTGGGCATCCTTGTCTTGTTCCTGATCTTAGAAGAAGTACTTTCAGTTTTTCAACATTGAAAATTATGCTTGCGGTGGGCTTTTTGTGAATGGCTTTTATTATATTAAGATATGTTCCCTCTATGTCCACTTTCTGGAGAGTTTTTGTCATAAGCGGGTGTTGAATTTTGTCAAAAACTTTTTCTATATCTTTTGAGATGATTGTATAGTTTTTATTCTTCAATTTGTTAATGGTGGTATATCACATTTGATTGATTTATGTATGTTGAAGAATCCTTGCATCCCTGGGAAAAATCCCACTTGAATGTATGGTCCTTTTAAGGTACTATTGGATTCAATTTGCTAATATTTTGTTGAGGACTTTTGCATCTATGTTCATCAGTGATATTTTCCTATAAATTTTGTGTGTGTGTGTGTGTGTGTGTGTGTGTGTGTGTGTGTGTGTGATATCTTTGTCTGGTTTTGGTATCAGGGTGTTGGTGGTCTCACAGAATGAAATTGGGAGTGTTCCTTCCTCTGTAATTTTTGGGGATAGTTTTAGAAAGATAAGTGTCAAGTCTTCTCTAAATGTTTGATAGGATTCTCCTGTAAAGCCTTCTGGTCCTGGACTTTTGTTTGTTGGAAGCTTTATCCTTGGATTCTTGTATTGACCGAAGGAAGATTAAACATCATTTCTTTGTGGGTTGGATTCTGTTTTTCTAAAGTCTTTATTGAATTTCTTACAATATTGCTTTT
Organism: Ovis aries; assembly: GCF_016772045.2. Lineage (NCBI taxonomy): Eukaryota > Metazoa > Chordata > Mammalia > Artiodactyla > Bovidae > Ovis > Ovis aries. The sequence continues at coordinate 8,888,621 of NC_056072.1, forward strand.
GATTTATGTTTTAGTTTTGTGGCCTCGAAGTATGTGGGATCTTACCTTCCCAACCAGGGATTGAACCTGCACTCCCTGCAATGGGAAGACAAAGTCTTAACGACCAGATTGCCAGGGAAGTCTCCTGCAGGTTGGATTCTTGCTATTCATGAGGACTTAGGCAATGTTCAGGCTTCACTGGTGGCTCAGATAGTAAAGAACCTGCCTGCCATGCAGGAGACTCAGGTTCAATCCCTGGGTTGAGAAGATTCCCTGGAATAGGAAATGGCAACCCACTCCAGTACTTACCTGGAGAATTCTGTGGACAGAGGAGCCTCACAGGCTGCAGTCCATGAGGTCACAAAGAGCTGGACATGACTAAGCAACTAAGTAAGCAACTAAGACTTTCACTTTTTTTTCAAGGTGATGTTCAAATGAAGAGAGTTAGTTATGGGGAGTTAAAGACTCACATTTGAATCTCTTGCATATCTAGATCTGTAGAATTTTGAAATTACCAATGATATATCTCTGTAAAAATTCATTTTTAAACTAAAATATATGAAAGAAAGTTCCATTATCTCATGTGATTGAAAGAGCCCTGGGCCAGGGATAAGATCTCCTAGCACTGATACTAGTTGCACATAAAGATTGGGGGGAGCAACTCCACTTGTGTGACATCTTCTACAACTATAAAATAAATCCTTTATCTAGATGACATCACTGACTCTAATTTATAAATAAATTCTAACAAAGTTACTGGCACCTCTTTAAAAATGCATATATCATGTACCTATGTGTATTTTCAAAGAAAAATATGTGTAAGTCTTTACAAAGAACCTGTAAAAGTTTTTTTGATACATTGGAGCAAACTTTCTGTATACTACAGAAGTTAAGATAGTATTAATCTGAGCTACATTGTTTTATATTAAGGTGCTAATTGTCATTACCAGGGAAACTACTAAGAAAATAGCTCAAAAATATTGTTCAAAAAAAAGATAAGGAAATAAATATGAGACTCCAAAGTGTATGCGCTTAACACAGAAAAAGGCAATGTTATAGTAATAGAGAAACAAAGATATAAAATAGATAGAAAAGAGATAACAAAATGGCAGATGTAAATACAACTGTATAATTAGTTGCATTAAATGTAAATGTGAAAGTGGTAGCTGCTCAGTCATGTGTGACTCTTTGTAACCCATGGACTTTAATCTTCCAGGCTCCTCTGTCCATGGAATTCTCCAGGCAAGAATACTGGAATGGGTTTCCCTTCCTTTCTCCAGGGGATCTTCCCAACTCAGGGACTGAACTCAAATCTCCCACACTGCAGGCAGATTCCTTACTGTCTGAGCCATCAGGAAATCCAACAAAATGTATAGATTGGCAGAATGGCTGCAGAAACATGATACAAATATCTTCTACTTGTAGAGTCTGGTTTTTTGGTCTAAGAAATAAACTGGTTGAAAGTGAAATGGTGAAAAAAGCTACCTAAAGAAAGTTGGAGTCACTGTGTTAACATTAAACAAAATCAACTTTAAAATAAGAGTATTTAATTAGAAAAAAGGGAGGCTATTTATGATGATAAAAGAGGAAAAACAAAGGAAGATTGAATCAATTATCAGCATATATGCCCTGGAAAACAGAGCCCACCCTGACAGAACTGAAGAAAGAAAAGCAAATTCAACAATAGTAGTTGGAGATCTCAGCATACAACTTTCAGTAACAGATAGACCACCTAAGCTAAAGACTAACAGGGAAATAGAAGACTTGAACAACACCATAAACAAACTAGACCTAACAGACATCTAAAGAATACTCCACCCAGAAATAGCACAACACATATGCTTCTGTGTAAGAGAAGATGAAATCAGTGGCTCACTAATTCCCAGTTGAGTTCAGTTCAGTCACTCAGTCGTGTCCGACTCTTTGCGACTCCATGAATCACAGCACGCCAGGGCTCCCTGTCCATCACCATCTCCCAGAGTTCACTCAGACTCACGTCCATTGAGTCCATATGCCATCCAGCCATCTCATCCTGGGTCGTCCCCTTCTCCTCCTGCCCCCAATCTCTCCCAGCATCAGAGTCTTTTCCAATGAGTCAACTCTTTGCATGAGATGGCCAGAGTACTGGAGTTTCAGCTTTAGCATCATTCCTTCCAAAGAAATCCCAGGGTTGATCTCCTTCAGAATGGACTGGTTGGATCTCCTTGCAGTCCAAGGGACTCTCAAAAGTCTTCTCCAACACCACAGTTCAAACACATCAATTCTTCAGTGCTCAGCCTTCTTCACAGTCCAACTCTCACATCAATACATGACCACAGGAAAAACTATAGCCTTGACTAGACAGACGTTAGTCGGCAAACTAATGTCTCTGCTTTTGAATATACTATCTAGGTTGGTCATAATTTTTCTTCCAAGGAGTAAGCGTCTTTTAATTTCATGGCTGCAATCACCATCTACAGCGATTTTGGAGCCCAAAAAATAAAGTCTGACACTGTTTACACTGTTTCCCATCTATTTCCCTTGAAGTGATGGGACCAGATGCCATGATCTTCGTTTTCTGAATGTTGACCTTTAAGCCAATTTTTCACTCTCCTCTTTCACTTTCATCAAGAGGCTTTTTAGTTCCTCTTCACTCTCTTCCATAAGGGTTGGTGTCATCTGGATATCTGAGGTTATTGATATTTCTCCTGGCAATCTTGATTCCAGCTTGTGCTTCTTCCAGCCCAGCGTTTCTCATGATGTACTCTGCATATAAGTTAAATAAGCAGGGTGACAATATACAGCCTTGACGTACTCCTTTTCCTATTTGGAACCAGTCTGTTGTTCCATGTCCAGTTCTAACTGTTGCTTCCTGACCTGCATATAGATTTCTCAAGTGGCAGGTCAGGTGGTCTGATATTCCCATCTCTTTCAGAATTTTCCACAGTTTATTGTGATCCACACAGTCAAAGGCTTTGGCATAGTCAATAAAGCAGAAATAGATGTTTTTCTGGAACTCTCTTGCTTTTTCCATGATCCAGCGGATGTTGGCAATTTGATCTCTGGTTCCTCTGCCCTTTCTAAAACCAGCTTGAACATCAGGGAGTTCACGGTTCACGTATTGCTGAAGTCTGGCTTGGAGAATTTTGAGCATTACTTTACTAGCATGTGAGATGGGTGCAATTGTGCGGTAGTTTGAGCATTCTTTTGCATTGCCTTTCTTTGAAATTGGAATGAAAACTGACCTTTTCCAGTCCTGTGGCCACTGCTGAGTTTTCCAAACTTGCTGGCATATCGAGTGCAGCACTTTGACAGCATCCTCTTTCAGGATTTGAGATAGCTCAACTGATATTCTATCACCTCCACTAGCTTTGTTCATAGTGATGCTTTCTAAGGCCCACTTGACTTCACATTCCAAGATGTCTGGCTCTAGATTAGTGACCACATCATCATGATTATCTGGGTCGTAAAGATCTTTTTTGTACAGTTCTTCCGTGTATTCTTGCCACCTCTTCTTAATATCTTCTGCTTCTGTTAGGTCCATACCATTTCTGTCCTTTATCAAGCCCATCTTTGCATGAAATGTTCCCTTGGTATCTCTGATTTTCTTGAAGAGATCTCTAGTCTTTCCAATTCTGTTGTTTTCCTCTCTTTCTTTGCATTGTTCACTGAAGAAGGCTTTCTTATCTCTTCTTGCTATTCTTTTGGAACTCTGCATTCAGATGCTTGTATCTTTCCTTTTCTCTTTTCACCTCTCTTCTTTTCACAGCTATTTGTAAGTCCTCCCCAGACAGCCATTTTGGTTTTTTGCATTTGTTTTCCATGGGGATGGTCTTGATCCCTGTCTCCTGTACAATGTCACAAACTTCATTCTATAGTTTATCAGGCACTCCATCTATCAGATCTAGACCCTTAAATCTATTTTTCACTCCCACTGTATAATCATAAGGGATTTGATTTAGGTCATACCTGAATGGTCTAGCAGTTTTCCCTACTTTCTTCAATTTAAATCTGAATTTGGCAATAAGGAGTTCATGATCTGAGCCACAGTCAGCTCCTGGTCTTGTTTTTGTGACTGTATAGAGCTTCTCCATCTTTGGCTGCAAAGAATATAATCAGTCTGATTTTGGTGTTGACCATCTGGTGACGTCCATGTGTAGAGTCTTCTCTTGTGTTGTTGGAAGAGGGTGTTTGCTATGACCAGTGCATTTTCTTGGCAAAACTCTATCAGTCTTTGCCCTGCTTCATTCTGCATTCCAAAGCCAAATTTTCCTGTTACTCCAGGTGTTTCTTGACTTCCTACTTTTGCATTCCAGTCCCTTACAATGAAAAGGACATCTTTTTTGGGTGTTAGTTCTACAAGGTCTTGTAGGTCTTCATAGAACTGTTCAACTTCAGCTTCTTCAGCATTACTCATTGGGGCATAGACTTGGATAACTGTGATATTGAATGGTTTGCCTTGGAGATGAACAGAGGTCATTCTGTCGTTTTTGAGACTGCATCCAAGTACTGCATTTTGGACTCTTTTGTTGGCCATGATGGCTACACCATTTCTTCTGAGGGATTCATGCCCGCAGTAGTAGATGCAATGGTCATCTGAGTTAAATTCACCCATGCACGTGAAACTTTAGGTAGGCTAGTCCATATCCTAGGCCATAAAAGAAAAAGAAGCCTAAAGGAATTTAAAACACTGTTAAATGAAATAATTATATAAAGTATTACCTATAATTATATAAAGTATCACAATGAAATTAAAATAGATTTGAGATTTGAACCTAGATGAACTAGTAAGGAAAACACTGCATTTGTTATCCTCATAGTTAACAGGCTCAATTCATGTCTTGAATTGTGCTCTGAGGCTGAACAATGTCAACAGAAGGGAAATACCTACTATCATATGAATATCTCTTCAAGTATTTGTTTTTGTTGTTTAGTCTCTAAGTTGTATCTGACTCTATCTGATCCTATGGACTGTAGCTGCCAGTCTCTTTGGTCCATGGGATTTTCCAGTCAAGAATACTGGAATAAAGGGTTGCCATCTTCTTCCCCAGAAGATCTTCCCAACCCAGGAGTCAAACCATTGGCATCTCCTCCATTGGCAGGCAGATTCTTTACCACTGAGTCACCAGGGAAACCCTCTCTTTAAGTATATATCAGTTCAGTTCAGTCACTCAGTCGTGTCCGACTCTTTGCAACCCCATAAATCGCAGCACGCCAGGCCTCCCTGTCCAGCACCAACTCCCGGAGTTCACTCAGACTTATGTCCATCGAGTTCGTGATGCCATCCAGCCATCTCATCCTGGGTCGTCCCCTTCTCCTCCTTCCCCTAATCCCTCCCAGCATCAGAGTCTTTTCCAATGAGTTAACTCTTCACATGAGGTGGCCAAAGTACTGGAGTTTCAGCTTTAGCATCGTTCCTTCCAAAGAAATCCCAGGGTTGATCTCCTTCAGAATGGACTGGTTGGATCTCCTTGCAGTCCAAGGGACTCTCAAGAGTCTTCTCCAACACCACAGTTCAAAAGCATCAGTTCTTCAGCGCTCAGCTTTCTTCACAGTGCAACTCTCACATCCATACATGACCGCAGGAAAAACCATAGCCTTGACTAGACGGACCTTAGTCGGCAAAGTATGGTCATAACTTTTCTTCCAAGGAGTAAGTGTCTTTTAATTTCATTTCTGCAATCACCATCTGTAGTGATTTTGGAGCCCAAAAATATAAAGTCTGACACTGTTTCCCCTTCTATTTCCCATGAAGTGATGGGACCAGATGCCACGATCTTCATTTTCTGAATGCTGAGTTTTAAGCCAACTTTTTCACCCTCCACTTTCACTTTCATGAAGAGGCTTTTTAGTTCCTCTTCACTTTCTGCCATAAGGGTGGTGTCATCTGCATATGTGACGTTATTGATATTTCTCCCAGCAATGTTGATTCCAGCTTGTGTTTCTTCCAGTCCAGCGTTTCTCATGATGTACTCTGCATATATATATTACAGTTTTTGACTGGCTTGACTAACAGCTCAGATTATCATAAGGTCTGCATTTAAGACATGGAAAAGAATTTCCTCACTTTTGGTTTTTCACTAGTTTTAAATGGCTTCTGGCTACTTCTACTTAATGTAAATCATTATGCATAAGAACCCGATGCCAAATAACTTCTAATAGTCAGAGTCAGAAGGGGCAAAACTTGTTCAGTGCAGCTGGTTAAAGTTAGAAAAGCTGTAAGCTAAAGGAAAGAGGGAGAGGAGAGGTAAATCTCATGATTAAAACTGTATCAAGTAATTATGACTAAGTAAATTATTTCGGGTTAGGGTCATAAGAATAATGGAACTAAATATCTTTGGAGGTGGAGGAGAAAGTGTCTAGAATTTCTTTTTTCCCAAAGGAAAGAAAGTAAACTCTGTGATTGTTATATTGTACAGCAAATTTCCTTTATCTACTTGAGTGATAAATGAACTGGATTAATCAGCTTACATCACTTTTCAGTATACTTTTCTCATTATCATTAATGAGAGGGCACACAGAATTTGAGGGGAGACTTTTTCCTGAGCTTGTACTTCTGGCCTTATCCTCTTGATATTACCCTGTACAGTTACAAGAATTCAAATTAGAAGTAAAGGGAATCGGGTTTCTTCTGTGACCTTTTACCTAATGAAGTGTCCCTACGTTTTGTGTCTCAGTCTTTTTAGTCTAAGAAAAATCCCATATCCTCTCTCAGCATTCATTCATCTGCCATCTTTTCTCAGAATACCATCAGAGAAGATATGCACTGGTTTCTCTAAAGAATTCACTTCCATCTTGTAATAGTTCTTGGCACACCGAAGCCATGTAACTGAGTAACATCTTTCAAGTTTGTGAAGTAAACATTTCTTTTTCATCTTCTACATTCTTGGCACTATTAAAATTATATAAAGTAGAATTTCACTTTAAGACAGAAATGGAAAAGATTGCTGATAAAGAAGAGAGAAATTCAAGAGCGAGGGGACATATGTAATACTTACGATTCACGTTGATATATAGCAGAAATCAATAAAATACTATAAAGCAATTTCCCTCCAATTAAAAATAAATAAATTTAAATTGAAGAAACAGAATAACAGATCTTTAAGAAGTTTATTCATCTGTTTTCATGGTTTTATTTATAACACACAGAACCTGATCCAACTAACCTTGTCTCTTCATCATTCCCTAGATTTACCATTTGCCTCTTATAGCCTCTGTTTTCCAGTCCCGCTCCCTAAATAATTATGATAGTTATTACTAACTGAATGGCAATCATGTGGCTGAAATTTTTTCGTATTATCTTTAACCATGCCTAGATTCCTGCTATTTGTATGGTATGATTTCCACACAACAAATGAAAGAGCAGTGTTTCAGAAATGTCAGTCATTTGGTTGAAAGGCTATAGTGAAATACTGAATAAAAATTGGATTCAGACAGAGGCTGAACCAAAGTCCTGGGCTTTTCCAAATCTCCTTGTTGAATGATGTGTTCTCTTCCAGCTTTCCTGAATGGTAATTGCCAATCTGATAATCGTGCTATTGAAATTTCCCTTCTCTGTGAACTTTTTCTTTATTTCTCTATTTGTTCCTTGAATTCCTCCTTTTGTATAGTTTTTTTTTTTTTTTCAAGTATGCTTCCTCAACTGAAAACATCTTAAGTCAGGTGCCTTAGTTTGGGTTTCTTAGAAAAGACTCTGAGATGAAATTTTGTGTGCATATGTTTGTTGCTGAGTGTTTTTAGGAGACGTACTAGGAAATAGGAAGGCGGGAGCTAAACTGAAGAAGCTCCAGGTGGACATTCAGAGTGGTATGTGATTGCTACAAGCAACACAACTCTGATAAGAAACTAGGAGTCCCAAAGACAGAGGATGGGGAACTTCCCTGGTGGTCCAGTGGTTAAGATTCTGTGCTTCCACTGCAGGGGGCATGGGTTTGGTACCTGGTGGGGGAACTAAGATCATGCATGATGCATGACATGGCCAAAAAGTAGACGATGAATGTGCCAACCTGCAGAAGTGATGTGAATTGAATAGGACAATGTTCCATACAAAAAAGTTGCATATATTAATTACATAACCACTGTGAAGGGCTATTATGTACTGGAAACCTCCTTATATTTCAGATCTCAGCCATTGTCTCATGAAGCCTGCATTCTTATAGGGAAAGAGACAGGGTACACAGGTACAGTAGAGTCACCTATTCCATAAGAACAGTTTGCTCCAAGAGCAAAAGTAATCCCAGTCTGTGCAGAGAGGAAACCACCACCAAGATGCCTGTACTGAGTAAGAATTTGTTAGCTGAGTAAGAATTTGCTAAGCAAAAGTCCCTACATGATACCTGGAACAAGGTGGTGTACAGAATAATTTTCTGAATATTTATATTTCCTACCCTTGTTCATTACTACATATACTGGTTTCTCAGGAAATAATTTTTGTGTGATATATATTCCACATAGAGTAGATGTTCAGTTAATATTTGCAGAATACGTATGCAAAATTTAAATCAATGTGAGACTATCATGTCAACAAACACACCAAAACATTTTTTTTCAGTTTGAAGTGAGTAGGAATATAGAATTTGGGGAAAGTTAGTGGGAATCTGAAGAAAAATTTGATCCTAACTTCTAGCAAATTACAGCACATGTATTGTAACTCAGCTGGCTTTTTATTTTTAATTTAGCAATCTTTCTGTGAATTGTTCTTGTTAACTCGATTAAAGCTACTGCATGTTCAGTGCCACTAATGTCTCCTTTACTCAGTAAAATAATCAGTCCCAGGCTTTAAAAATAAAAAAAACATTTTTGGGGGACTTCCATGGCAGTCCACTGGTTAAGACTTTGCCTTCCAATGCAAGAGGTGTAGGTTCAATCCCTGGTTAGGAAGTTAAGATCCCACATGCCTTGTGGCCAATAAAACAAAAACATAAAACAGAAACAATACAGTAACAATACAATAAATACTTTAAAAAATGGTCCATAAAAAATATTTTATACAAAAGCATTTTGTTTAGATTTTTGTTTTTTGTTCACTGACATCATTTTTGTACAGTGTATGTGCCCTGCTCTTTGGGCATAAGAAAAGAATAAGCATTTTCTATTCTAGAGAACTTTTCCTTCTTAAATGGAGTAGAGTGTAATGGAGAAAATCAGAAGGCAATGCATGGTAATATTCATGTCTTATTGTTATTGTCCAGTCACTCAGTGGTGTCTGACTCATTGTGACCCCATGGACTGCAGCATGCCAGACTTCCTTGTCCTTCATCATCTCCTGAAGTTTGTTCAAACTCATGTCCATTGAGTCAGTGATGCCACCCAACTGTCTCATTCTCTCTTGTCCCCTTCTCCTCTTGCCTTCAGTTTTTTCCAGCATCAGGATCTTTTCCAAAGAGTTGGCTCTTCACATCAGGTGGCCAAAGTATTGGAGCCTCACCTTCATCATCAGTCTTTCCAATGGAATATTCAGGGTTGATTTCCTTTAAGCATGATTGGTTTGATCTCCATGCAGTCTAAGGGACTCTCAAGAGTCTTCTCAAACACCACAGTTTAAAAGCATCAATGCTTCAGTGCTCAGCCTTCTTTATGGTCCAGCTCTCACATCTGTACATTACAATTGGAAAAACCATTGGTTTGACTATATGGACCTTTGTCAGCAGAGTAATATCTCTGCTTTTTAATATGCTCTCTAGGTTTATCATAGCTTTTCTTCCAAGGAGCAAGGGTCCTTTAATTTCATGGCTGCAGTCATCATCTGCAGTGATTTTTGAAGCCCAAGAAAATAAAGTCTGTCACAGTTTCCAATGTTTTCCTATCTACTTGCCATGAAATTGAGAGAGCGAATTCTTAGGTAGGTCGATAAGGAGACCAGGACCTTGAGGAGGAGGAGGAGGAGGAGGAGGAGGAGGAGGAGGAGGAGGAGGAAAGGACAAACTTTTTTTCTATATTCTCTTCTCTTAGTCACATAAGACATTTTTTCTTAAGCTCTGAGTTGTCATGGTGACAATATATTTTGTCTAACACTAACTTTGTTTAAGCCCAGAGCTAATGATTACACAACAAAACAACACATCTTGCTCAAGGGTATGTTTTTCCTTAAGCTCTGTACTAATGATTATATAAGAACAATGTATAATGCTCAAGGATATGTTTCTCCTTCCTAACAGGAACCTGTTCCTCTGACTAATCTTGTTATCTTAAGTTGTATGTTGTGGGACAGGGCCCAGCTAGAGCTTTACAACCTTGAGATATTCTTTTGATCTATTGTTGGTAACCAATTGGAAACTTATATAAAACTCCACCCAAACTAGTGAGTGGGGCACACTTTGCCCCCTTCTGACGTCTGTCAGAAGCTTTCTTGATCCCTTTTTCACTGTAATAAAAATTTTGCCGCATGAAGCTCTGAGTGACTGAATCCATGTCTTTGGTCCCAAAGCAAAGTTCTCTTTCTTTGGAGATCATGAATCTGACACCATTCACCATAAGCTATCAGAGTGATGGGACATGATGCCACGATCTTAGTTTTTTACATGTTGAGTTTTAAGCCAGCTTTTTCACTCCTACTTAACTTTCATCAAGAGGCTCTTTAGTTCTTCTTTGCTTTCTGCCCCAGGGGTGGTATCATCTGCCTATCTGAGGTTATTGATATTTCTCCCAGCAATCTTGATTCCAGCTTGAGCTTCATCCATCCCCAGCATTTTGCATGATGTACTCTGCGTATAAGTTGAATAAGCAGGATGACAAGATACAGCCTTGATGTATTCCTTTCCCAATTTGGAACTAGTGCTTTGTTCCATGTTCATCCTAAATGTTGCTTCTCCACTTGCATACAGGTTGCTCAAGAGACAGGCAAGGTGGTCTGGTATTCTCATCTCTTTCCACAGTTTGCTGTGATCCACAGTCAAAGGCTTTACCATAGTCAATGAAGCAGAAGTAGATGTTTTTCTGGAATTCTCGTTTTTTCTATGATCCAACGGATGTTGGCAATTTGATCACTGGGTCCTCTGCCTTTTCTAAATCCAGCTTGTACATCTGGAAGTTCTCGGTTCACATACTGTTGAAGCCTAGCTTGAAGGATTTTGACCATTACCTTGCTAGCATGTGAAATGAGTACAACTGTGTGGCAGCTTGAACATTCATTGAAATTGCCCATCTTTGGGATTGGAATGAAAACTGATCTTATTATGCATGGCTTATACAAGCAATGAAATTGAGTGGAGGGGAATGAAAAGGCTGTATGTTGGTTCAGGAAAGAAGAATATTATTTAGTTGCTCAAGAGTCACCTCTTTGCTTGGAAATATTGATATATATGGATAGAAGGTGAAAGTTGCTCAGTCCTGTCCGACTCCTTGTGACCCCATGGACTATTCAGTCCAGGGAGTTCTCCAGGCTAGAATACTGGAGTGGGTAGATTTTTCCCTTCTCCAGCAGATGACCCCAACCCAGGAATTGAATTGGGGTCTCCTACATGGCAAGTGGATTCTTTACCAACTGAGCTATCTCAAAATTATCCAAGGCAGGCTTCAGCAATACATGAACTGTTAACTTCCAGATGTACAAGCTGCTTTTAGAAAAGGCAGAGGAACCAGAGATCAAATTGCCAACATCCGCTGGATCATGGAAAAAGCAAGAGAGTTGCAGAAAAACATCTATTTCTGCTTTATTGACTATGCCAAAGCCTTTGACAGTGTGGATCACAGCAAACTGTGGAAAATTCTGAAAGAGATGGGAATACCAGACCACCTGACCTGCCTCTTGAGAAACATGTATGCAGATCAGGAAGCAACGGTTAGAACTGGGCATGGAACAACAGACTGGTTCCAAATAGGAAAAGGAATACGTCAAGGCTGTCTATTGTCACCCTGCTTATTTAACTTCTATGCAGAGTACATCATGAGAAACACTGGGCTGGAAGAATACAAGCTGGAATCAGGATCACTGGGAGAAATATCAATAACCTCAGATATGCAGATGACACCACCCTTATGGCAAAAACTGAAGAGGAACTAAAGAGCCTCTTGATGAAAGTCAAAGAGGAGAGTGAAGAAGTTGGCTCAAAGGTCAACATTCAGAAAACGAAGATCATGGCATCTGGTCCCATCACTTCATGGGAAATAGATGGGGAAACAGTGGAAACAGTGTCAGACTTTATTTTTTGGGCTCCAAAATCACTGTAGATGGTGATTGCAACCATGAAATTAAAAGACGCTTACTCCTTGGAAGAAAAGTTATGACCAACATAGATAGCATATTCAAAAGCAGAGCCATTACTTTGCCAACAAAGGTCCATCTGTCAGGGCTATGGTTTTTCCAGTGGTCATGTATGGATTTGAGAGTTGGACTGCGAATAAAGCTGAGTGCCAAAAAGTTGATGCTTTTGAACTGTTGTGTTGGAGAAGACTCTTGAGAGTCCATTGGACTGCAGGGAGATCCAACCAGTCCATCCTAAAGGAGATCAGTCCTAGATGTTCATTGGAAGGACTGATGCTGAAGCTGAAACTCCAGTACTTTGGCCACCTCATGCGAAGAGCTGACTCATTGGAAAAGACCCTGATGCTGGCGGGGATTGAGGGCAGAAGGATGAGATGACATCCTCCTGATGATGAGGAAGGGGATGACAGAGGATGAGATGGCTGGATGGCATCACCGACTCAATGGACATGAGTTTGGGTAAACTCCAGGAGTTGGTGATGGACAGGGAGGCCTGGCATGCTGTGATTCATGGGGTCACAAAGAGCTAGAAACGACTGAATGACTGAACAGAACTGAGCTATTATTACCTCCACCATAGTTTGGGCCCCGGCCAAACAACAGGGAGGAAACACAACCCCTTCCATCAACATAAAATTGGATTAAATATTTATTGAGCATGGCCCCACACATCAGAACAAGACCCAGTTTCCCCTTCAGTCTCTGCAATCAGGAAACTTCCATAAGCCTCTTAGTCTTATCCATCAGAGGGCAGACAGAATGAAAACCACAATCACAGAAAACTAACCAGCTGATCACATGGACCACAGCCTTGTGTAATTCAGTGAAGCTATGAGCCATGCCATGTAGGGCCACCCAAGATAGATAGGTCATGGTGGGGAGTTGTGACAAAACATGGTCCACTGGAGAAAGGAATGGCAAACCACTTCAGTATTCTTTCCTTGAGAACCGCATGAACAGCTTGAAAAGGCAGAAAGAGAGGACACTGAAAGAGGAACTCTCCAGATTTGTAGGTGCCCAATATGCCACTAAGGATGAGTGGAGAAATAACTCCAGAAAGAATGAAGAGATGGAGCCAAAGAAAAAACAACACCCAGAAATGGATGTGAATGGTGATGGAAGTAAAGTTCGATGCTATAAAGAACAGTATTCCATAAGAACCTGGAATGTTAGGTCCATGAGTACGGTAAATTGGAAGTGGTCAAACAGAAGAGGGCAAGAGTGAACATCGACATTTTAGGAATCAGTGAACTAAAATGTACTGGAATGGGTGAATTTAATTCCGAGGACCATTGTATCTACTACTGTGGGCAAGAATCCCTTAGAAGAAATGGAATAGCCATCATAGTAAACAAGAGTCCAAAATGCAGTACTTTGATGCAGTCTCAAAAATGACAGAATGATCTCTGTTCATTTCCAAGGCAAACCATTTAATATCACAGTAATCCAAGTCTATGCCCTGACCAATAATGCTGAAGAAGCTGAAATTGAATGGTTCTATGAAGACCTACAAGACGTTAGGCCTGTTAGACCTGTTAGACAAGACTTGTTAAACCTAGAACTAACACCCACAAAAGATGTCTTTTTCATTGTAGGAGACTAGAATGCAAAAGTAGGAAGTCAAGAGATACCTGGAGTAACAGGCAAATTTGGACCTGGAATACAAAACAAAGCAGGGCAAAGGCTAACAGAGTTTTGCCAACAGAGTGCACTGGTCATAGCAAATACCATCTTCCAACAACACGAGAGAAGATGCTACACATGGACATCACCAGATGGTCAATACCAAAATCAGATTGATTATATTCTTTGCAGCCGAAAATGGAGAAGCTCTATACAGACAGCAAAAGCAAACCTAGAAGCTGACTTTGGCTCAGATCATTAAGCCCTTATTGCCAAATTCAGACAAATTGAAGAAAGTAGGGAAAACCACCAGACCATTCAGGTATGACCTAAATCAAATCCCTTAGAATTATATAGGGAAAGTAACAAATAGATTCAAGGGATTAGATCTGATAGAGTGCCTGAAGAACAATGGATGGAGGTTCATGACATTGTACAGGAGGCAGTGATCAATACCATCCCCAAGAAAAAGAAATGCAAAAAGGCAAAATGGTTGTTTGAGGAGGCCTTACAAATAGCTGAGAAAAGAAGAGAAGCTAAAGCCAAAGGACGAAAGGAAAGATATACCGATTTGAATGCAGAGTTCCAAAGAATAATTAGGAGAGATAATAAAGCCTTCCTCAGTGATCAGTGCAAAGAAATAGAGGAAAACAAAAGAACAGGAAAGACTAGAGATCTCTCCAAGAAAATTAGAGGTACTAAGGGAACATTTCATGGAAAGATGGGCACAATAAAAGACAAATGGTTTTGACCTAACAGAAGCAGAAGATATTAAGAAGAGGTGGCAAGAATACACAGAGGAACTATACAAAAAAGATCTTCATGACCCAGATAAGCACAATGGTGTGATCAATCACCTAGAGCCATCCTGGAATGTGAAGTCAAGTGGGCCTTAGAAAGCATCACTACAAACAAAGCTAGTGGAGGTGGTGGAATTCTAGTTGAGCTCTTTCAAATCCTAAAAGATGATGCTGTGAAAGTGCTGCACTCAATATGCCAGGATATGTGGAAAACTCAGCAGTGGCCATAGGACTGGAAAAGGTCAGTTTTCATTCCAATCCCTAAGAAAGACAATGCCAAAGAATGCTCAAACTCCCGCACAATTGCACTCATCTCACATGCTAGCAAAGTAATGCTCAAAATTCTACAAGCCAGGCTTCAACAGTGCATGAATTGAGAACTTCCAGGTGTTCAAGCTGGTTTTAGAAAAGGCAGAGGAACCAGAGATCAAACTGGCAACATCTGTTGGATCATTGAAAAAGCAAGGAAGTTCCAGAAAAACATGTATTTCTGCTTTATTGACTATGGCAAAGCCTTTGACTGTGTGCATCACAGCAAACTGTGGAAGATTCTAATAGAGATGGGAAAACCAGACCACTTGACCTGACTTCTAAGAAATCTATATGCAGGTCAAGAAGAAACAGTTAGAACTGGACATGAAACAGTGGACTGGTTCCAAATCAGGAAAGGAGTACATCATGGTTGCATATTGTCACCCTGCTTATTTAACTTCCTGCTAAGTTGCTTCAGTCTTGTCTGACTCTGTGCGACCCCATAGACGGCAGCCCACCAGGCTCTGCCATCCCTTGGATTCTCCAGGCAAGAACACTGGAGTGGGTTGCCATTTCTTTGTCCAATGCATGAAAGAGAAAAGTGAAAGGGAAGTTGACACATCATGAGAAATGCTGGGCTGGACGAAGCCTAAATTGGAATCAGGATTGCCGGGAGAAATATCAAGAACTTCAGATATGCAGATGACCCCACCCTTATGGCAGAAAGCAAAGAGGAACTAAAGACCCTCTTGATGAAAGTGAAAGAGAAGAGTGAAAAAGTTGACTTAAAATTCAACATTCAGAAAACTAAGATCATGGCATTTGGTCCCATCACTTTAAGGCAAATAGATTGCTAAACAGTGGAAACAATGACAGACTTTATTTTGCTCCAAAATCACTGCAGATGGTGACTGCAGCCATGAAATTAAAAGATGCTTGCTCCCTGGAAGAAAAGCTATGATCAACCTAAACAGCATATTAAAAAGCAGAGACATTACTTTGCCAACAAAGGTTCATCGAGTCAAAGCTATGGTTTTTCCTGTAGTCATGTATGGCTGTGAGAGTTGGGCTATAAAGAGAGCTGAGCACCAAAGAATCGATGCTTTTAAGCTGGGGTGTTAGAGAAGACTCTTGAGAGTCCTTTGGAATGCAAGGAAATCCAACCAGTCAATCCTAAGGGAAAATCAGTCCTGAATACTCACTGGAAGGACTGATGCCAAAGCTAAAGCTAAAGGTCCAATACTTTGGCCACCTGATGTGAAGAGCTGACTCATTAGAAAAGACCGTGATGCTGGGAAAGATTGAAGGTGGGAGGAGTGGGACGACAGAGGATAAAATTGTTGGATAGCATCACTGACTCGATGGGCATGAGTCTGAGTAAGCTCTGGGATTGGTGATGGACAGGGAAGTTTGGCCTCCTGCAGTCCATGGGGTTGCAAAGAGCTGGACACAACTGAGCGACTGAACTGAACTAATGGATAGAAAAGACAGGTTCAATTTTGGATGCCTTCAAACATCTAGTCTAGAGGAATGGAGCTCTGTCTTTGAGGCAATATATCCTTCAGGTAAACAGTAATGATAACTGATTGGGATGGGTGACAGTGATAAGATTCAAGTGATGCCTGGGAGAGTTTTAGCAATAGTATGCATATTGGACTCATTTAGGACAAAAGACAAGGCAAGGAGATAGGTTAATAGGATAAAGCCAGGAAATAGGTGGTGAGAGTGTAAACAAGCCAAAAACAACATAAAGATTTTTAAAGAGAGTTGTTTATAGAATAGTCAGAAAGAACTTTGAATCAAAAGATACTAAACTAACTAAAAAACATTATTTGGTCACCCAGTGAATTCATTTAATCATTTAAAAAGTACCCTGGTTCTTTGTGTTATTTTCTTATAGATAATCAGGATCCTGCATTTGGTAATTTGTTTGTTTTCTGATTATCGAATTTTAGTAGAGGCAAAATAGAGTTAAATCACAGTCCATTGAGGTAAAATGGCCAAAGGGCCAACTGTTCTCCTTTCTTTCTTGTAATATTTATTTGGCAGTACTGGGTCTTTGTTGTGACACACAGGATCTTTAGTTGTGGCACGTGAACTCTCAGTGGTGGCATGTGGGATCTATTCCCTGACCAGGAATAGAACCTGGTCCCCACGCATTGGGAGCTCAGAGTCTTAGCCACTAGACCACCAGCAAAGCCCCTGTTCTTCTTTCTTAATGATTAATTCATTCATCCAGTTCTTTTGTCATTTTTTTTACATGCTATATTCTAGACCAAAACCAAGTAAACACTTGTGAACAATTGTAAATGAATGAAATGTCATAATTTATAGAGAAACATGACTTTGTGGAGAAATCGTATGGCCTGGGGAGTTTAACGCAGGAGTCAGTGGGGAAAAGTCAGAGATGCTTTCCTTGAGAAAGTGACGTTGGACATAGAGTGGATGAATGGTAGCTAAATATGTCAAGACATAGGAAGAGATTAAGATGTTCAAGTCACAGAGTCTTATAGGACTTTTGGACTGGCTTGAGTACTTTTGTGCAGCACGTTATGAGAAATATGAAGATAGTTTTACTCCAGGCTGGGGAGTTAGAGTTTTATTTTCAGGTCTCAGGATTCCGACCAGGATAATGATAGGATCAGTTCAAACTTTGTAAGATCAGCATTGTACCAGCAAAGAATACAGCATGGGCAACTGTAGCATCATGGTAAGAGTTTTGAGAACCTTAAGAACTGGCAGTGTAGAATAGAAAATAGCAATGTCTTTAAGGTTTTACAGAGACATAATGCACAGGACCTGGTAAATGATTAGATATATGGTGAAGGAGGAGGAGAGCAAGATGGTATGGTAGACACTGGCTTGATGCTCACTAAGCCTGTTTGTCTTTCTTCCCATAGAGTCTTGTTAATTGATGTTTTTAATTATCCTGCAGTAGGATGGAGCCTCATGAAAAACCCTTGGCAGTGGACTGTAAATGGAAGTGATTTGTGGGTAAAGGAGTTAAAGAGTGCACGCTTTCTCCGTGCTGTCTTTGATTCCCAGTTAGTTCACTGGATGATGTCAGGATGAAACCACAGTTAGAGAGCAGGAGATCCAATAGATAAAATCAGCCTGCATCCCCAAATAAATGCATGGAACAGAGACCCTGCTGCTCTATATGAACTTTCATGTGAATGAGAAATATCATGAGAGTGTATGTGCCTGTGTGCGTGTGTGTGTTGTGAACTTCAAAATTTTAACTTGTGTCATTTTTATAGCAGTTATAATGTAATCACCGTGACTAATACAGCTGTCATTCAGATTTATGGCCTGAGAACATAAGTGGTTGAATAATATCTTTCACAAACTCTGGAAAATAGTAGGATGAATTTTTTTGGATGGGAGATATTAATTTTTAAAAAATTTTATTGAAGTATAGTTGATTCGCAATGTTGTGTTAATTTCTGCCCTACAGCAAATGTATATGTGTATATATATATATATTCTTTTCCATTACGGTTTATCACAGGATACTGAATATAGTTCCCTTTGCTATATAGTAGGACCTTATTGTTTATCCATCCTATATAGAGAGTTTGCCTCTGCTAATCCCAAACTCCCAATCCTTTCCTCCCCACTGTGCTTTCTCCTTCTTGGCAGCCACAAATCTATTCTCTTTGGAGATGACTTTAGATATAGTCAACTAATTTTGATATGACTATGGGTCATCCAAAAGTAAATGCCAAATGGGGATTTTGATGTGATTCTGGAATCTAGAAAAAATAGAAACCTGGAAATAGTTATCGGAGTTATTGACATACACTAAAATTGAAGCTGTGAGAGTGAATGAGGATACCTCAGAGTTTCTACAGTGAGACTGAGAAATTTTCCAGGGCCAATACCTTAGGAGGGTTTCCCTGGTGGCTCAGACAGAAAAGAATCCACTCGTATTGTGGGAGACGTGGGTTAGATCCCTGGATTGGGGATATCCCTGGAGAAGAGAATGGCTACCCACTCCAGTATTCTTACCTGGAGAATCCCGTGGACAGAGGAGCCTGGTGGGTTATAGTCCATGAGGTCACAAAGAATCAGACATGACTGGTGACTAGCACAATACCTTAGGAACAGAAACACTGAAGAAATGGAAAGAAAAAAAAGAACTCAAAACAATTCTGCAGGGAGGCAACAGCATAGTTGGGAGGAAATCCAGAATATTGGATTGTCTCCTAAGATAAAGGAAGACAGAACTACACAGAGGTGGCAGCCAACAAAGTCAGTATTTGCAGAGACTAATCAGTCAATCGGATTTTACTACTAGGAGGTGTCATATATGTGTCATGACCTTATGCCCTCTTTGTTCAGGGCAGTCTAAGTTGATGATTAATTATTAATAATTTCCCTTTTTACTCCCATCCTGGGTTGAATGATAAGATAGAATCACATGAGTCATAAACACAGTTGATAAGAATAGTTTCAGTGGTGATAAAATCTTTGCTGTAGCTTAAGTTCATGGGTGGGAGAGTGAGGAGGAAGGGTTTCTTATCATAGGCTTAACTGTGGAGGGAAAGACAGAGCTGAGGTAGGTGGGTGAGGAATCACTGGAGGGATTTTTGTTGGTGGTCAATTTCTTTCTTTATTCTGGAGCTGTGCTGGGTCTTCGGTGCAGCACTCAGGTCTCTCTAACTGTGGCATGAGAGCTTAGTTGTCCTGTGTCATGTGGGATCTTAATTCCCTGACCAGGGGTTGAACCCATGCACTCTGCATTGGAGGGCAGATTCTTAATCACTGGACCACCAAGGAAGTCCTTGTTGTTTTGTTCTCAAGTTAGGAGAAGACTGAGCATTTTTGTGCTCAGGGGAAAGAAAATCATAAATAGGGAGAAATGTTAGCCTGCTTGGTAATAAAGAAGAGGTCTTAGACTAGGTTCCAAGAGAGCCAAAATGGACCGAAGGTCAGTTCTTCATCTGCTTTATTACCCAGATATTGTTATTTTCTGTTTTCTCTTTTGGGACTCAACATTGCCGGTATTGCCTATTTTAGGCCTTAGTTGTGGGCCGCATTTCCTGAGAGATGAGGCCTGTATTCTAGCAAAGGCAGCTGCATTTGTGGCTCAGCAAGTGATTCATATCTTTAGCTTCAACAAATATTCAGATGCTTTGTCATTGTTTTTATCTGATAATTCCTATAATCAAATCATGAGCTGTAAAACCAACACATTTTATTTACTATCTGAGATAAAAACAGGAGACTATTAACCAATACATTTTTCTCTTCTCTAGTGGGAATTGTAATCACTATTCAGTCTTTCACTATATATTAATGTCCATTAGAAGTTCACCTTCCATAAAATAGAGGTAAAAATTCATTTACCTATATTATGCTGCTAAATAAATAATCAGTGTTAACTACACACATATGGGGAAGATGTAAGAATTAAATTTGAGAAGATAGAGTCAGACTAACCATAATCAGGGGCTTCCCTGGTGGCTCAATCAGTAAAGAATTCGCCTGCAATGCAGGAGACCTGAGTTCAATCCGTGGGCTGGGAAGATCCCCTGGAGGAGGAAACAGCTACCCACTCCAGTATTCTGGCCTGGAGAATTCCATGGACAGAGGAGGCTGGCAGGCTACAGTGCCATGGGGTCACAAAGAGTCTGACACAACTGAGCGACTTTCACTTTCAACCATAATCAGGATTCATCCACTTGGGAGAATGAGAAAATGCAGCCTTCAGTATCATTGACTCATGCAAATCTAATGGGTTATATTGTTTAGCAATTTCACTGCAACAAGAACCATCTTTTCTAAAGAAAGAAATCCTTCTATTATGGAAAAAAAATGAAACTACTTTAAAACAAATTAGATTTCTTTTTAAGTTTGAGAAAGTAATGCTGCTTGCATTGGTGACAGGCTCATAGACCAGTAGGCACTGACTCAATGGATCATGTATAATAGCCAGGAAACTTGACTGAAAAGTGAAAGTTGAGATCTCATTTTAAGAAGGGACTTACTGCTATTGAAGATCTGTTCCACAGAGTTAATATTTGGCTCAAGAGAAGCCGCTTTTGAGAGGGATGTCCATTGTAACTGTGATCTTCCTAAAGTAGCACCATTGTATATAAACGACCATGTCTCATTCCCACTAGGAAACTGCCATATTAAAAATATTTTTGTTACAGGACAGTGTGAGTCATTTACTTCAACAGTCAAACAATGCTCACATTAGACTTTGCTGACTCATTTTTTTCCCCTGGGTCTCTGGAAATGCAGACCTGTTGGAGAGCATTTATATGTATTTCCTCATGGAGATGACTGAAACCTAGAGAAAGGACAGATAGCCTGGGGAAGACTAAGGTCACTTAGTGTCAACAAAAAAACTAGTTGATCAAAGAAAGAATTGAAAAACTATGTGTGCAGACTTTGAGGATTATAAACTGGGAAGAGCATCTCAGAAAACTCAGAATTCTTTTGCCAGTTAGAAATAATAGCAGAGTTATGTAACTTTATTATTGCCCATTTACAGTCCAGATGTAAGCATCACCCTAGTGGGTCCTCTGGCCCCGTACAAGATCTACAAGGAATGTTATCTTTCAAGGAGTTGTCTTGTCGATGCTGGGAGAACGTTGTTCTTTGTGGTTGAGCAGGTATTCTTGCCAGTGGGGGAGAATTGGTCCACGTGTGAGGTGCAGACACACAATGCAGAGCAGAGGGGAGACAGGAGGCCAAAGGGCAGGGAAGTTTTATGTTTAGATTTTTCCTGTCTTGCCATAAAGCATGAATTCTATTGCATAAGAGTATTGGAGGGGGAGGAAAAGATGGGCTTATGTGGACAGAAATATGCAGATTAACACATAGGTGGCAGGCAGTGTTGGTTGTGCTAGTTCAGTTCAGTTCAGTTCAGTCGCTCAGTCGTGTCCGACTCTTTGCGACCCCATGAATCGCAGCACGCCAGGCCTCCCTGTCCATCACCAACTCCCGGAGTTCGCTCAGACTCACGTCCATTGAGTCCGTGATGCCATCCAGCCATCACATACTCTGTCAGCCCCTTCTCCTCCTGCCCCCAATCCCTCCCAGCATCAGAGTCTTTTCCAGTGAGTCAACTCTTCGCATGAGGTGGCCAAAGTACTGGAGTTTCAGCTTCAGCATCATTCCTTCCAAAGAAATCCTAGGGCTGATCTCCTTCAGAATGGACTGGTTGGATCTCCTTGCAGTCCAAGGGACTCTCAAGAGTCTTCTCCAACACCACAGTTCAAAGCATCAGTTCTTTGGTGCTCAGCTTTCTTCACAGTCCAACTCTCACATGCATACATGACCACTGGAAATACCATAGCCTTGACTAGATGGACCTTTGTTGGCAAAGTAATGTCTCTGCTCTCCAATATGCTATCTAGGTTGGTCATAACTTTTCTTCCAAGGAGTAAGCATCTTTCAATTTCATGGCTGCAGTCATCATCTGCAGTGACTTTGGAGCCTCAAAAGATAAAGTCTGTCACTGTTTCCACTGGTTCCCCATCAATTTCCCATGAAATGATGGGACCAGATGCCATGATCTTTGTTTTCTGAATGTTGAGCTTTAAACCAACTTTTTCACTCTCCTCTTTCACTTTCATCAAGAGGTTTTTTAGTTCCTCTTCACTTTCTGCCATAAGGGTGGTGTCATCTGCATATGTGAGGTTATTGGTATTTCTCCCGGCAATCTTGATTCCAGCTTGTGTTTCTTCCAGTCCAGCGTTTCTCATGATGTATGCTGCATTGAAGTTAAATAAACAGGGTGACAATATACAGCCTTGATGTACTCCTTTTCCTACTTGGAACCAGTCTGTTCCATGTCCAGTTCTAACTGTTGCTTGCTGATCTGCATATAGGTTTCTCAAGAGGCAGGTCAGGTTGTGCTAAGATGAGGGAAATCTACAGAAAGAAGACATGAAGCATGCAGGCTCACCTACACAGGAGGCGTTACAGACAGTCCCTGGGATGTGGGTGTGGAACACCATACTGAAGGAGAGGGGAATGGATTACTGTGTTGGTTGTCGTTCAGTCACTAAGTCATGTCCGACTCTGCAATCCCATGAACTGCAGCACGTCAGGCCTCCCTGTCCCTCACTATCTCCTAGAGTTTGCCCAAATTCATCTTGATTGAGTTGGTGATGCCATCTTCTGTCGCCACTTTTTCCTTTTGCCCTCAATCTTTCCCAGCATCAGGATCTTTTCCAATGTGTTGGCTCTTTTATCAGGTCGCAAAAGTATTGGAGCTTCAGCTTCAGCATCAGTCCTTCCAATGAATATTCAGGACTGATTTCTTTTAAGATTGATTGGTTTGATCTCCTTGCTGTCAAAGGAACTCTCAAGAGTCCTCCAGCACCGTAGTTTGAAAACATCAATTCTTTGGTGCTCTGCCTTCCTTATGGTCCTACTCTCACATCCCTAAATGACTATTGGAAAGACCAAAGATTTGACTATGTGGACCTTTGTCAGCAAAGTGATGTCTTTGCTTTTTAATACACTGTCTAGGTTTATCATAGCATTTCTTCCAAGAAGCAAGCGTCTTTTAAATTCATGACTCCAGTCACCATTCACAGTGATTTTAGAACTCTGAAAGAGAAAATCTGTCACTGCTTCCATCAGGCTTTATTGTTAGTCGGTTGGTGGATAGCATCCTTATGAATCCTTTGTTTCTATAATTTGCCCTTTAGCTGCATTTGATCTGTTTCTGCTCCTAAGAGCCACATTACTATTGACATTAAATTTGTCTCCTTCCAGTCTTATCTAATCTCACTGAATGAATCTACCCAATTCCAAGAAACCTGGAAATGATTCATAATTTCTCTCTTCTGTTCTCTTTTATAGCAAGGCAATACCTAGGTCAGGTAAATCCCATTTCCTAGAGATATTTTAAATCCATAAACTTCTTATCTTCTCCATTGCTACTGCCATGATCTCTAATATACCCTATTGTATCTAAATGGTAACTATCTCTTCACATTCATTCTTTTCTTTTACACTCTGTAGATAGCATTTACTCTCCACAAAACAGCCAGAGAAATGTTTGAACTATGCAAACCTAATCATGTCAACTCCCTTCTTAACAGTCGTGTAATTGTTTCCCATTTTCTTTACAGTGTTTTCTAATACTCTTAACTGCACGACCTTTTCCTTTCTGTCTGCTATTTCTCTCTGGAACATTTCTGCCTTTACTATGCAATCCTTTCAGTCAGCCAACTTATACTCCCCCCTGTTGGCCTCAACTTAAATGTCTCTCTCATAAGGGAAGTTTTCTCTGCTGTTACTCCAAATAGGTAAGAACCTGATCATTTGTACTTATATAAAACCTTATCCATAGCATGCATCACAGTGAATTAACTATGTTTGTTACTTGTGTAATAATTGGATTAGTTATTCTCTCCCATTAGACTGTAAAATCCACAAAGGCAGAGTCTCTGCAATGTTGAATTCTCAACTATGTCTCGCCTTAATAGATTTTTGTTCTTAAAAGAATAAATCAATGAATGTTTGGCTAGAGAAATTAATAGCAACAAATCTTTTTGTGATCTTGAAATTACTTTATTTGATAAGAGTCACTTTGACAAGGATTCAAGATTAATCTGATTTAGGTTTTAAAAATTCCTTTCATTATCTTATGCTGGATTTCTTAACTTCTTAGGATGAAATTTTGTATATTTTCATATCCTAAATAGCTTCCTTTGTGGCTTAGATGGTAGAGTCTGCCTGCAATGCAGGAGACTCAGGTTTGAGCCCTGGATTGGGAAAATCCCCTGGAGAAGGAAATGGAAACCCACTCCAGCAGTCTTGCCTGGAAAATCCCTTGGATGTAGGAGCCTGGCAGGTACAGTCCATGGGGTTACAAACAGTCAGACAAGACTGAGCGACTTCACTTTCACTTTTTTCTTTCATATTCTGAATAGTGTCTTGACTTTTGGTAAAACTGAGGGTTCATATGCTAGTATACGTGTGTGAACATTAAGAATGGTTTTGCTGGATTTTCCCAGGTTTTTATTTCTGGATATAAAGATATTTTAGAAGAGAAAGTCTGGAACAGCATCTCTTTAAAGACAACATCTTTCCAGATGGTAAAAAACTTGTTCAAAAGGAAGTTGGTTATAGAGAGGGTTTCTTACTCCTAGCTCAGTGATTTTTTTTTTTTTTTCTATTACAGCATCCTGGCTCTGTTGGTTCTGTCGTATAAAATATAGCCACACAGAGACATTGTAGATACATAGGATACTAATTCCCTAAGCCAAACAGGTGACAGTTTTAGGAACCATGGCACATTGTAAAATACTTCAGCAAATTGGCCTTTTAAAATGGAAAGATCATGGACTTGAAGTCTAGGACAAATTGGGCCCATGTTTTGCATTGGCCCTATTCCTTTATGTTATATTTCTCTTTTTTGGGAACTCAGGTACAAAAGGGTGTTTCTCATTCTCCTTAGTTCCATTGTTATTATTTGCCTCGTCAAGTTTCCTCTCTGCTTTGATTTACTTTCCCCCTGCCTTTATTCCTGATCCCCAGTCTAACTACGAGCATCAACTCTGATGTGTCTGACATGTGTTTGTAAATGTGCATACATGTCTTGAGTAAGAAGAATATTAGTTTGTGTTTGTTTCAAAAGTTTGTTTTGGTATTGCTATAAATCACCTCTGCTTATTTATAAAAACTTCAACTATATTTAACATCTATTCATCTTACTGTTTTCTGAGTCATATTTCTAACTACTGGTTTTCTGTGACATAAATTCACGACATTTTATTTTTTCGTTCCTTAACTGATTTAAACTTGGGGGCTTCCAGTGTTCTGCTATGAAAAATTAACACTATTATATTAAACATCCATCTAAAAGCATTCTTACACATCTCTGAGAGTATTTATTTAACATATATCCAGATGAGAGATATCTGGATTAGTACATATGCACAAGTAAAGCCATTTGATTTTCCCAGAGTTGTTTTCAGAATAGCTATGTTAGTTCACATTACTGCTGGTAGTACATAGGAGTTCTTGTTCACATCTTTGCCAGGTCTGAATATTATCTACCTTTGTCATCTTTCGTAAACTCAAAGGTTTAATATTGTATCTTTTTTCTCATTTTTTAAATATAAATTTATTTATTTTAATTGGAGGCTAATTACTTTACAATATCGTATTGGTTTTGCCATACATTGACATGAATCCACTAACAATATAAAGGACAGATTTTAAATGTGCATTCAAAAAGTTTGAAAAATGAATAAATCTGTGTAACCACCAACCCAGTCAAGACATCTAGCTTTGATTTCTTTGCAGAATTTTTCTTGATTCTCTCTCTTGTTTGTGCTTTTATGTGAATTTTCATGGTTTTTAATGAGATTCTGTATCTTTTCTCATGTTATTATATTATATTATACTTCTTGATGGTTACAGTTTTTTTGTTAAATAATATCATATTCTCTATCTTGTTTTCTGGGTGAGTTTTGTTGGAATAGAGAATTGTTTATTTTATGTTGATTATATCTGGCAATAGTAATGAATTCTGCTATTAGTTTTGATACTGTTTATTCTATTCAGTTTTTTTTTTTTATGTAGGAGATCATATCATCAGCTAATAATGAGAATTTTACCCCTTACTTTCCAAATTTGACATTTCTGCCGTGTTTTCAGATATATAGCATTGACTACAAATGTTATAGTCAATATTGACTATATGAGATGTCAAATATGAGATATATTATGTTAAGCAACAACAGTATGAAAGGTTGCTCTTGTTTTGTTATCTTAAATGAGAATGTATCCAAAAATCTCTCTACTGGTCTTTAGCTTGATGTAGGGTGAGGTTTTTAAAGATGTTTATGTGTATTACTTGCCCTCTGGTGGTTTATATGTATTTAGATTGTTAGGTCCTGTAGTTATCTCATTTGTTCTGGGTCTCAATTTAGGATATGGAGGGGTGAACAAAGAATTGGTGTTATGAAAACTCACCGGGTCATTGGGAGCATGTAGAAGGTGGAAAAGACAGAGATAGGGCAGCCCATTTGGGGGTAAAATTAAAGGAGCGGCATCAGATTCAGACAAAGGAGGCTCTAGTGAAGATGAGGCCTGTGATCCAGGTCACAGCACAGGAGGATTCAGGACTGGCTTGGATGAGTTATGTAGTCTGTGCATAGAGTATATTATTTTCTCTATCAGGACAATGGATTGAATTGATAACAGATGGCCCTTACTGTGTTATACGTTGTGAGGTGATGGAAGATCCATCATATTCTAAGGATATTATATTGGATCAGCCAAATGTTCACTTTTTGTAAAATGGCATGGAAAACTCCCAAATGAACTTTCTGGCTAACCCAATATTTAGCAATTAATAATATGCAGAACATGCCTTAATGAGATAAACCAAATTTGCAACAGAAAATGGAATAAGAGGTGATTTTTTTTTTTAACCTAGTATGGAGTATGACCACGCACCAAATTAAGTAGGAGACATGAGCCTATTGATTCTGCAAGTTTTGGAGTCAACATCAGAGTTATATTCATGAACTTATGAAGACGTGAGCTGTGTGTGTCATTGGTCCCAGATAGATGCACAGGAGCAGGGGGAGAATGTAAGAACAATTTAATAAAATATACTTACTTTTTATGATAACCTACTAATATCTTCCCCTCCTCCAAACAGCCTCAATTCTGGCTGATCATGGCAACAAGAACACAGAACAGTGGAGCGTTAGGGACTGTCTTCAAATTCCACGATGAGTCCAAAATCCTCCCATCCCTTTAGCCTGCACACAGCAGAGGAGACTTGTAGGTGAAGGTCAAGGCTGCAGGTGAAGCTGATCCATGCTTTGTGGGCGTGTGGCCCATGAGTGCTGGGTTTAAGGCTCTACCGTCACCATCTAGAGATTCTGAATCATTTTTGAACCAAAGGGCTTTGTGTTTTCGCTCTGCACTGGGCCCTGAAAATTATGAAGCTGGTCCTGAGCAGAACATGGCAGGTGCACATCCCTTGTGTCTAGAGGTGTTAGAAACTCTGAGGATTGCTTTGATCCTTCTTTTTCACATACGTTTCATTGAAGATCAGACTTTGGGGCTCTTCGCAATCTCATGAAATTGGGGTGGGCAGAGACCCCCCTTAAGATACAGAAATCTAATAAGAAGGGGAGAGAAACTTGGGAAGAGAGATAGGACTGCCTAGGTTTACAGTTTATCAACAAATGAGACCTATTGGAAATAATGAAGGTGAGACCCTATGGCCCAGCCAATATAGTTTCTGAACACTCATAAGAAAATAAGGCAATTAGTCTAAATGTTTATTGTTACTAAGTCTTTAGACTCAAACTCAAATACAGATCTCCAGCAATCTGGAAGAACACAAGTGGAAGCTCTATTTAACATTGTGTGCTATTTAAACAAGTTGCTTCAGTCATGTCATCTCTTTGAAGCCCTATGGGCTGTAGCGTGCCAGGCTCCTCTGTCCATGGGATTCTCCGGGAAAGAATACTGGAGTGGGTTGCCATTCTGTCCTCCAGGGGATCGTCCTGACACAGGGATCGAACCCATGTCTCCTGTGTCTCCTACATTGGCAGGTGGATTCTCTGCCACTAGCACCACCTGGGAAGCTCGTTTAACCATTCCCCTCCCTACATTAAGACACTTTGCAGATCCTACATGTTTTTATCAGCAAGAGAAAAGTTACAAAATAGTTTTACTTATTACACAAGAATGTAGCCCAACCAGTGTTTTGCGTTCTGACTAATGAAATGAATACTCCTGGAGATGAATTAATTAGGCATCTTGAAGGAAGAAAGAAAGTATGCTCTTGACTCTTTTCCCTGGAGGCAGAAATATCCTCTTGTAATACACATATATCTTTAAAATTTCATTTTCAACAATGGTGATCAGTTCAGTTCAGTCACTCAGTCGTGTCTGACTCTCTGAAACCCCATGGACCACAACACACCAGGCTTCCTTGTCCATCACCAACTCATGTCCATCAAGTTGGTGATGCCATCCAACCATTTCATTCTCTGTCATCCCCTTCTCCTCCTGCCTTCTATCTTTCCCAGCATCAGGGTCTTTTCCAATGAGTCCTACAGTGGTGGTGGTGGTTTAGTTGCTAAGTCGTGTCTGACTCTTGCGGGCCCAGGGACTATAGCCCTCTAGGCTCCTCTGTCCATGGGATTTTCAAGCAAGAACACTAGAGTGGATTGCCATTTCCTTCTCCAGGGGATCTTCCCAACCCAGGAATCGAACCTGGGTCTCCTGCAGCGCAGGCAGATTCTTTACCAACTGAGCTATGAGGGAAGCCCCAAAGAGTCTATGGGTGACTGCGCTTCTCTCTTCTCCCCAGTCTAATAGCCATAGTCCAGAAGTTGAATGAAGTTTCCCCAAGGGCTAAAACTGTTAGGATTACCAAACAAGAATGTTCACTGTGAAATGCAGTGAGCTCAAACAATTTGCAACTTTCATTCTTCCTTTCCATAAACGGCACTTCATTGGTGCTCCATAGGCTTGGGGGAAATGGGTTTATTGCATTGATTTTGAGAAATATCCCTGCACCTCTTTTGAGGGCCTCCCTACAATTTCAGTTATATTTTATCTTCTAAGAAGTTTGCTAAATGTAGCTTCAAGCAGCTCACTCTGGTAGGTGTGCTTGAGCCATTATCATCCATTTTTCAATAAAGCTGTGGGTGAAAGTGTCATTGATTCTTTTTCACCAGGAGAGAATATTAGCTTTTTATCCTCATCATATTATCTCTCTGCTTGACTGATAAAACTGTCATGCTAAAGGAAAGGTCAGGAATTATCGAGTGGGTGTTCATTTAATTCATCTCTCACCCCCCTCTTCCAACAAATGTATTGGGAATGTAACAGAAAATTTGTGTTTATGAAATGAGAATAGAGCAGAGAGATAAATGGATGAAGTCCTCATGGATTAATGACTTCATTTTGTTGCCTAGAAATATGTGTGAGCTTTAAAGGGTCTTCATTTATAACTTACACTCACCTCTTATTTCATTTTCTTATTTTGATAGAAAGAATTCTCAAACGACATTTTGCTGAGCAGGAACGCTTCTTTGATGGGTTAAACATTCCTGGACATGGAAAGGGGAGGGGGGACAGGACAGGACAGATGGTTCTCATGGCAGGAAAAAGATGATGCCACTCTCATTATTCAGTATAGCCAAAGCAGTTATAATTAGTGTGAGTTACTTCTAATTATATTTCATTTTCCGTGTCACTGTGATGAGCATCAAAGGAT
Organism: Ovis aries; assembly: GCF_016772045.2. Taxonomy (NCBI): domain Eukaryota; kingdom Metazoa; phylum Chordata; class Mammalia; order Artiodactyla; family Bovidae; genus Ovis; species Ovis aries. The sequence continues at coordinate 8,918,688 of NC_056072.1, forward strand.
GAAGAGGATCAAACTAGAAAAGATTTGTGAAGCCACTGGTGGTAATTCCAAGAAACCCAAACTGTAAACATGAATAATAAAACTAATGGGCCAGCTCTGGGCACCTCTTCCCTTCCCGTTTGACTTTTTGTGATTTGTATCTGCCCTATATTCTTCAAATGGTCTGATGAGCTTGGATGTTTATGGTTTTTTCCTTCACTCTGTTCCTACTCACTAACTCTAGAGCAGCAATCTCACCGAACACCTGGGAGAGAGCATGATTCTGGTCAGTGAGACCTAGTTTGAATCCCAAGTTGTCCACTTAGTATTAATAATTATGTGACATCAAGCAAAACAATTAACTTCTCTCCATCTCACTGTTCTTGTTAAAAGAAAAAAAAGAAGGGGGGATGGAGAGAGAGAGAGGTGATTATAAAATAGTTTCACTTTGTCTCTATTTACTTTTTTTAGTATTTGTTTTAAAATTTATTTGGCTGTGCCAGGTCTTAGTTGGGCCATGTGGGATCTAGTTCCCTGACCAAGGATCAAACAAGGCCCCCTGAATTGGGAGCTTGAGTTTAAGCCTCTGGACCACCAGGGACATCCCATTCTCTGTTTTCTGTCTCTCACACCCAACTGGTCAGTAAGACTTTTTCAATTCTATCCACTCAAATATCTTCTAAATCTATGATCTGCTCATCTTTCCCTGCCATTACTTTACACCAGGCCTTCACCAAATCTTACCTGAACTGTTGACATGGCCTTTGAGTTGGTGTCCTCTCCTCGCATCGCACACCCCTTTCCCACTTATGTTCCACCTGTTCAAGACTGGATTCTTCCCAGTTGCATATTTGATTCAATTCCTAGCCCATCAATATAGCTATCAAAGTTATAGTAAAGTCTACATGGCTTTTCACAATATGTAAACTTTTTTACAATCTGGCTCTTGCCTCCAACTCTAATTTTCCCTGTCTTACTCTACATATAATGAACCTCATTGGGCTAATTTCTTTGTCCATGCGTGTCCCCATATCTCTCCACATTTCATTTCTGTATTCCTCCTGGTAAAATCCAACCTAAATACCTTCCCTTCTTACTCTCTGTCATTCCTGTGAATAATCTTTATACTTTAAACATGTTTCTATTGTTATGTCTGTTATACTAAGCCAAATTGGTTTTATATGAGCTAACTTTGTGGGACACTAATGTGTTAATAAAGTTATAAGTATTTATAATTTTTTTAAACTTTCAGGATCACAGTTCACATTCAGTCCAGTTCATTTCAGTCACTCAGTCATATCCGACTCTTTGTGACCCCATAGACTGCAGCATGCTAGGCTTCCCTGTCCATCACCAATTCTCAGAGCCTACTCAAACTTATGTCCATCACCATCAGTGATGCCATCCAACCATCTCATCCTCTGTCGTACCCTTCTCCTCCCATCTTCAGTCTTTTCCAGCATCAGAGCCTTTTCCAATGAGTCAGTTCTTTGCATCAGGTGGCCAAAGTAGTGGAGATTCAGCCTCAGCATCAGTCCTTCCAATGAATATTTGGGACCAATTTCCTTGAGGATAGACTGGTTGGATCTTCTTGCAGTCCAAGGGACTCTCAAGAGTCTTCTCCAACACCACAGTTCAAAAGCATCAATTCTCCAGCGCTCCCTTTCTTTATAGTCCAACTCTCGTATCCATACATGACTACTGGAAAAACCATAGCTTTGATTAGACTGACCTTTGTTGGTAAAGTAATGTCTCTGCTTTTTAATATGCTGTCTAGATTGATCATAGCTTTTCTTCCAAGGAGCAAGCATCTTTTAATTTCATGGCTGCAATCACCATCTGCAGTGATTTTGGAGCCCCAAAAAATAAAGTCTGCCACTGTTTCCATTGTTTCCCCATCTATTTGCCATGAAGTGATGGGACTGGATGCCATGATCTTAGCTTTCTGAATGTTGAGTCTTAAGCCAGCTGTTTCACTCTCCTCTTTCACTTTCATCAAGAGGCTCTTTAGTTCCTCTTTGCTTTCTGCCATAAGGGTGGTGGTGTCTGCATATCTGAGGTTCTTGATATTTCTCCTGGCAATCTTGCTTCCAGCTTGTGCTTAATCCAGTCCAGCATTTCTCATGATGTATACTGCATATACGTCAAATAAGCAGGGTGACAATATACAGCCTTGATATACTCCTTTCCTGATTTGGAACCAGTCTGTTGTTTCATGTCCAGTTCTAACTGTTGCTTCTTGACCTGCATATAGATTTCTGCATACAGTTCATGTTAGATACCCAATAAATGTTAGCCTCTCTGCATCTCTTTTTCTCTTTTCATCTTTCTCCATGTTGGTATTTTACTTACACACACATACACACATGATTTTGTAGGAAACCCTAAAAGACATCCCTGAGAAATTCTTGCTTTAGGGAAACCAAATAAATAACAGTTTCCATAGGAAGCAGCGGCACATCAGATATAAGGAATTCCTGAAAGGTGCAGTGAATGATATGGAGGCAATTCATTTAGATTACCTTCTCACTGGTATGAATCTTGGTAGGAAACAAAATCCAACCCTGCATTTTTATTAAGTTCCTGAAAGTTCCCTGAAAGTGCCTTTCTGCAAACTGCTTTCTCTTTCTGGAATAGTTTCTGTCTGTCTTCAGCCAACTGTCTCCAGTTTGAACAATGAATTAAGGCTCCCTCCCTATGGGAAGGAACCCTACCTTGCCGAGGCTGGTTTCATCACCCCTTTTCTGTCCTGTCCTAACCCTTGAGTTTTCAATCTCCCACCATGTCTTGTGATTATGTGTTTACACATTGTTCTTCCCCATCTGGTTGGGAGCTTCCTGAAGACAGGGTTGGTGATTTATTGATCTGTGTTCCAGTGAACTGCACAGTGCAGACATTCAGTATATATTTGAATGAATTAGTGAGTGAGCAAATGAATGCCTATCATTGTTTTGTGTTCCTCTTTCCAGATATATCCCTCTAGGTCATTCAGACTGAGTGGAGGCAAAACTCTCAAAGCGAGGAGTACCTATCTCACGTCATCCCATCTAAGGGAAGTGGTGGATGTAAGAGAATCAATGTGGAATGACTCAGAGATACAAGCCCACCCTCGCTCTTGACATCCACTTGCAGACATTTGCAATGTCTTTCTCTTTTTGGCCTTTCATTAAACCTGCACAAATCATGGGAAAGTTAAACAGCTCTTGGCTGGCACTTAACTTTTTCCTCTTTGAAATCTGCAAGTTCTCATTATTTCTTGCCCTCACGTGGGTCAGAGTTCCCTTCTCTGCTGGAAACAAGCCTGTCCACCCATGCCCCAGCACACCCCCCACTCCTGCCTTTCTGCTTGCATTTTTAGAACACTGTAACACTTAGGGAAACGTCTCCTGATTAAAAAGGTTTAAAATGAGTCAAGATGGCAGGTTAAAAATAACCAAAATGCCCCTGCTGTCCCAGTTATTAAAGAATGGCCTGGCAGCTAAAACCTCCAGGCAGTGCCTCGGGCAGACTGAGTCTGGCATCTCATCATTATCCAGAAGTCCTTGGGTCGATTGAATCTGCAACCATTAGCAAGAATGGAAAGGTTTTGACCTGTCATTTAAACAAGAAGAGTCAAGCAAGGGAAGTTCTTCATTACAGGGAAGATTTTTTAGTGTTATAAGACATCATGGCCTCTCTAATTTGTAGAGGAATAATAGGGGAGGCACCTCACTGCTTTCTTGACTATCTGCCTTTCACATGCACCACTGACAGGCTGGCTTAGGTGTCCCTCCCATGCGTTCTGAAAACCTGTCCATGAGCTCTGTATCATGGCTCTCACTGATGTGACAGGTACCTCGGAGCGGTGGCTAGGCAGGAAAGCCTCTGGAGTCAAATCGCCCGTGCGTGGATGTCGGCACTACCCCTTATTAGCTGTGCCATCTTGGACAAGTTGCTTTACCGCTCTGTGTTTCAGTTTAGATGGAACAGGGAGGTGTTTAGCTATCTTTGTGGTTGGAGAGTAACCTCAACTCCACTCTGTTTTAGAGATGGTCCCACCATGACTGTGTCTTATTATTGTTCATATGGCATGACCATCGTGTGTGCCTGGTTGGGGAATTAGGGTCTGTCCCAGGTTCTTCTGAACTGTTAATTCCACAGGAAACCAGAAGTCCCTTCTCTCTACTTGTCCAGCAATTTCATTTATATGGGCACCTCAAGGAACCTCTGGTACTCTCATTCCCATCCACCCAAACCAACCAGTAGCAAGTCATGTCTCCCCACCTCCTCATTCAGACCACTATTGTCCCAGTTTAGAAATTTGACAATTCTTTTTTTCTTTAATGAAAATATATTTTAAACAGTGTTTTCATATCTACCTTTGCACTACAACACCCTTAATTTACCTGAACGTTAGTAACATAATGTGCTGTGCTTAGTCACTTGGTCATGTCTGAATCTTTGTGAGCCCATGGACTGTAGCCTGCCAGGCTCCTCTGTCCATGGGGATTTTCCAGGCAAGAATACTGGAGCGGGTTGCCTTGCCCTCCTCCAGGGGATCTTCCCAACTCAGGGATTGAACCCAGGTCTCCCGCATTGCAGGCATTTTCTTTATCATTTGAGCCACCAGGGAAGCCCTCAAAACATAAAAAGACTTCTAAATATAAATCTGATTATGACACAGTGGTTTACTAGGCCTACCGATGCAGGAAACAGAAGAGATTCGTGTAGGATTCCTGGGTCAGGAAAATACCCTAGAGGAGGAAATGACAACCCACTTCAGTGTTCTTGCCTGGAAAATTCTATGGACAGAGGAGCCTGGCAGGCTACAGTCCATGGGCTCACAAAGAGTCAGACACAGCTGAATGACTTAGCACTCACGTATTTACTCTAGCACTCCAGAAAGCCAATTCTTCTTGGGTTGGCTTATGAGATCTTCCTGATACAATCCTTGCCAATCTGCCTTGGAAATACAGAAACAATCAGACAAGGCTGCCCAACCCATGCCCTTAGGTAGCTACCAGTTTGCAGGACACAGAGATGGATCCCCTCCCCTGGTGCGAGCTTATTTGAATCATATTCATTAGATCAGTAACATCCCACTGGCTGAAAATGAAACTGAGCGGGACCTTGCAGGGTCTTCTCAGGGACAAACATTCCAGTATCCCAACCTTGTTTGTAAAAGAGTTTTAGTCTCCTAGACCTTTGCCAAGTTCCAAAGAGCAAATTAAATCAGAGAAATGAGGGAGGGAAATGCAGAAACAAAGGAAAACAGTCAAGCAAGACAAAGTTATAGTTTAGCCATAAGACAAAGTCAGAAACCTTTAGTTCCTCCTCAAGGGCTCTAGATGATATTCTGAGCCATATGTTGAGTTGTTTTGCAGATACTAAACCCCTAACCAGATGGAAGAAGTTAACTACAAGGTGACCACCAGCACATAGAACCCAAATCGGTTAGAACCAGAAGGTTGATGATTTCAAGATTCCAGAAATATCACCCTGTTACCTCACCACCAATCAGAGAACTGTGCACAAGCTGGTCACACACCCTGTGATCCTCTCCTTTTCACTGTCTTTAGAACTCTTCCCTGAAAGCCATCTGGGAGATGAGTCTTCTGAGCTGCATTCTCCTTGCCTTGTGCCTTGCAAAAAACTCTGTATTTTCCTTCACAATAATCTGGTGTCAGTAGCTTGGCTTTGCTTGGGAAAGAAGACCCAAGTTCAGTTCCATAACAAAAGAAAGGCTTGATAAAAAGTTAGATGGATGAAAAGATTAATGATGAAATTTATACTTGGGAACAGACTTGGAGTATTAGGTGGGAAGGAAATAGAAAATAGAAAAATTAGGTTGAGAATTGAAAAGTGGAAAAGAAAACGAGGACTTAAGAAAGGAAATTAAAAAGATAAGGGAAAATAAGAAAAAAAAATACCTGTATTGTGTGTCCCAAGTGTGTTTGTTCTTTGACTCTGACGATCCTGTCGTGGCAGGTGGGGTTTGTAATAATCCCACCAGATGATGCAAAGATTTGGCTGCAGGAAGGCATTGGTGATGACCACTGTGTCTGCTACATGGTCTGGGTCAGGCTTTCTTGACCAACAAACTTTTAAATATAAGTACATTAATCTTTCTTATTGTAAATTATTTGCAGTGATTTACACTGACTGAAAATTAAAAAGAAGGAAAGTGTTTTGTCCTATGCTATGAAAGTCAAACAGCGGATATTTTCTGTTAGGTGACTGGCTTACAAAAATCATCCTCAGATGGCTCAGACATTATGCTGCAGTATAGGTCAGGAAGAAGCTCTGAACAGAGCAATATTTTTCTCACCATCTCAAAAAATTTTTTTGGTCCACTAAAAAAAAAAAAAGAACAATAAGAGTGAAACAGTGAAACAGATTGGGTCACAACTGCTAAACATGTGTTAATCCCTTGACCATTTTGACATTCTATCAGATTCTGTGAAACAAGTTCAAAACATACTTCTGGGAAAGAGGAACATAATACCATCCAGATTTCCAAACCTGTGATGTGTTACTGGGCAGAGAAATCACTGAACTCTCTCAAAAATGTGTTTCTAATGCTTACTTTTGCATTCACCCTGGAAATAGCAAGTGTGATATAACTAAATGTACAGAATTTGATGCCGTTTCAGTTACAGTTACCATCAATAATCCAATTAACATTGCAAACTAGAAAAGTTACTAATGATTAAAATTCGTGTAGTACAGTCTTCTTTAACTGAAAATTATAGCTCTTGGGAGGATGCTTTTATATTTACTATCAAATTTTAGTGAAATAAAGTTGGTGGATAGATGCCTGTGCCATACCTGTACGAGTCTGTTGTGGAAAAGTTCCATTCCATTAATTTCATCACTTATTATCTGAATTTCATCATTTATTGTCCTTTGTATGCAAGATATAAAGTCAGAATTTTTGTGGAGGGATACATATTGCCTATGAGGAATTTATTAACTATCAATGCTTGTGTGCTAAGTTGCTTCAGTCATTTCCGACACTTTGCAACCCCATGGAGCCTGCCAGGCTCCTCTGTCCCTGGGATTCTCCAGGCAAGAGCACTGGAGAGGCTTGCCATGCCCTCCTCCAGGGGATCTTCCGGACCCAGGGACCAAACCCAAGTCTTTTAACATCTCCTGCATTGTCAGGTGGGTGCTTTACCACTAGTGCCACCTAAGCTATTTTTTGACCACTAACACCATTAACTATCAGAGAGATATGCAAACTTATAAATAATAACCATGGTAGAGTCAACAACAGGACACAAGAGGCACACAGGTGACATTGTGGAGCTTCAGAAGCTATAGATTCTGTTCCTTGGGTGTCAGAGATCACAAGAGATTGTGCACAGGCAGGGGTGCTGAGCTGAGACCCGAAAGACAGGGACTAGGATGCAGGATACTTGAGAAGGGAAGAGCGTGGACAAAACCAGCACTTTGGAATCATCTCAGGCATCTTCAGATTTCATGACTCTGCCCATCTTGACTGCTTGCAGGGAATCACTCTGACCTTTTAAAGACAAACAACTAATCTCAAAAATATACAAGCAACTTATGCAGCTCAATTCCAGAAAAATAAACAACCCAATCAAAAAATGGGCCAAAGAACTAAATAGACATTTCTCCAAAGAAGACATACAAATGACTAACAAACACATGAAGGGATACTCAACATCACTCATTATTAGAGAAATGCAAATCTAAACCACAATGAGGTACCACTTCACACCAGTCAGAATGTCTGCGATCCAAAAATCTGCAAGCAATAAATGCTGGAGAGGGAGTGGAGAAAAGGGAACCCTCCTACACTGTTGGTGGGAATGCAAACTAGTGCAGCCATTATGGAGAACAGTGTGGAGATTCCTTAAAAAATTGCAAATAGAACTACCTTATGACCCAGCAATCCCACTGCTGGGCATACACACCAAGGAAACCAGAATGGAAACAGACACATGTACCCCAATGTTCATCGCAGCACTGTTTATAATAGCCAGGACATGGAAACAACCTAGATGTCCATCAGCAGATGAATGGATAAGAAAGCTGTGGTACATATACACAATGGAGTATTACTCAGCCATTAAAAAGAATTCATTTGAATCAGTTCTGATGAGATGGATGAAACTGGAGCCAATTATACAGAGTGAAGTAAGCCAGAAAGAAAAACGCCAATACAGTATACTAACACATATATATGGAATTTAGGAAGATGGCAATGACGACCCTGTATGCGGGACAGGAAAAAAGACACAGATGTGTATAATGGACCTTTGGACTCAGAGGGAGAGGGAGAGGGTGGGATGATTTGGGAGAATGGCATTCTAACATGTATACTATCATGTAAGAATCGAATCGCCAGTCTATGTCTGACACAGGATACAGCATGCTTGGGGCTGGTGCATGGGGATGACCCAGAGAGATGTTATGGGGAGGGAGGTGGGAGGGGGGTTCATGTTTGGGAACGCATGTAAGAATTAAAGATTTTAAAATTTAAAAAATAAAAAACAAAAAAATAAAAAAAATAAAGTTGAACTTCTTGGAAAAAAACTCACAAATTAAGACAAAACTAACCCTACCCCATTCACGGCACGGCTGGTAAATAAAATGTTTAGATACGATGGCGTTATAGAAGGGTTGTAGGATGTGGAGTAGTATGAGCTGTGAATGGTGGTTTGGAGATAAAAGATGCCAAAGTGGCCCAAGATCATTCTAAGGATATGAGTAATACTACATCACACATTCAGCAAGTGTGAGTGAGTGCCCACTGTGGCAATTCTAAAAGCCTGGGAAATGAAAATGATGAGATATGGTCTTTATTATTGAGAAGGAAAGAGACTCTGCCTTTCCTGCGCTTCTCTTGTCTGTTTGCATATGAGATATTTCCTGTTAGTGGGTTGCCAATTCCACCTCTAGGGGATCTTCCTGACCCAGGGATCAAACCCACATCTCCTGCATCTCTGGCAGATTCTTTAACGCTAGAGACACCTTTGATCTATATCTCAGCTTAAATGGTGATTCTCTCAAGTCACCAGGAGTGGAGGCAGCATTCTGATTACAGGGTCACTGCTAAGCGGATGTGATTCTGAAGCCAGCTGCAGGCTCAGAGGTTTTCAATTTCTCTTGCTTCCTGGAATGGCTAAGGCAGCAGCTGCTTTTGAGGGTCAGTTCTGCATAATTACTCTGAGAGGTTCAGGCACACCAGCTCAGACCTGGTCTCCTGGTTTCAAATATTTTTGCTTAAAATCATGACATTGGTTTCCATTATCTGCAACTGTACTCTGGTTGGTGAAGACAGTAATAAATATAATTCACCATATGAATGTGTCTTAAAAGAAAAGAACATAGTATTGTCTATAAATGCTAAAAAGCATTTTTTTCAGACAGTGTCTGTGTGAGCAATAATCAAGTAGCAAAGATAAAATAAATACAAATTATGCACTTAGCAGTCACTTATTTAAACAATGGGACTTCCCAGATGGCACAGTGATAAAGAAGCTCACAGCCAATGCAGGAGATGCAGGTTCAGTCCCTGGTCCAGAAAGATACCCTGGAGGGAGAAATGACAACCCACTCCAGTAGTCTTGCCTGGAAAATTCCATAGACAGCAGTGCCTGTCAGGCTGCAGTCCATGAGGTCACAAAGAGTCAGACATGATGAGCTACTGAGCACTCATGCACACATATAAACAATGCTTTTTTACATATTTAACAAAAATAATTTAAATGAAGAAAAAATTATAATTCTGCTAAACACACACTTAATAATTAAGTAAATAGAAAACCATTGTACTTGCTGAAGGTTTGTCATTTATAAATTTTATTACTTTTAAGTGCTCCTGGATTTTCTAATTGTTTGTGGTATTTTTGTTTTATTTTCAGTTTGACACATTTTAACCTGAAATTAAGGATGACTGAACTGATATTTTACCTTGAAGTAGACAAAGTATTCTATGTAAGACCCAGAATTCATAGGTTTAAATTCAAATAATAACAAAAATAACCACAAAAAATCTTTGAACTCTGCATGTTAAAAGCATCACAAAATCAAAATATAAATGAGAAACTAAGAATAAATTTTGCAGCATGTAGTATACTATTGGAAATTTAGTTTATTTACTTAAATTTTAAAATTAAAATAAAATCTAATTAAAGACATTGATTCAAATGAATTCTTTTCAACTGCAAAACTCTGAATTTTATAATATTACAAAAGATTTCTTTCCTTCAGAAGCAAAACATTTTAGGTTGTTTCCATTCAAGTTTATTATAACAGTGCTAAGAGTTGGCCATTAATGTGTTTTCAATAGCTTTCCTTATGAAATAGCCCAAAGGAAAATGGTATAATATATATATATTTTAAAATCTAAATAAATATTATAATATATATATTTTATATATATAAATAGTAGGAGTGTTGTTTTTCCAACTCTAATATATATTGCTATAAATATTTTATGGATATATAGCATATATGCATGGTGTAAGTATACATCATTGTGACTTCATTTGCACTTTCTAATCATGATAGGTTGGCATCATTCCATGTTTGTGAAGACCATCCGTTGTCTTCGTTGGACAAATGTCGATTTCTTCCTGGCCCCCAGGGATGGGTCCCATTTTTCTAGCTGGGCTACAGGAGTGGGTTGTACATCCTTGAGACTTAGTTTTTGCAGTCGCATGCATCTTGTTTTCTCCCATTCCAGGCTTCTTTTCACCACCCTGGATGGGTTGCTATGCTTTGGGCAGAATCTTATATTGTTGGATAGATCCCATTTGTTTATTTTTGCTTTTATTTCCAGCATTCTTACTGGTGCATCACAAGTATTGTGCTGGATTTACCACTGAGAGTGTTGCTATGTTAAACACTAGGAGTAAGTTGCTAAGGACACACTTATCTGTAATCCATTTGCAACTTTATTTTTGTGCATGCATTGTTAGAAAATGATCTGTTTCATAAATTTTTACACAGTGGATTGACCTTTCTGTTTTACACATTGTTTAAAGAGTTTCTTTAGTGAATTTTCCAAATTGCCACCTTTTAAAGATAAGGTATCCACATGATTACATAAAATTTTATCACAGGCATTTTTATTTTGTTCCATTGATCTATAGAGTCTGCCAGTACCATAATGTCAGATGACCCCACCTTTCTTGAGACCTAGTAGGTAACTTGATTCCTTTCATCCATTGTATCCTTTCTCATAGATTTGCTTTGAATCATGACGAGGTTTTTGTTCACCATACAAATCTTACATTAAGCGTTAAGTTCTGTGAATGTGGCAAGGTAGCTTGATGGGATTGCATTAATTTGTAAGGTGCTTTGGGTAGTATAATCATTTCCACTAGTATTGATTCTTTGATCATGACATGGTTATATTTTATCCACATTAGTTTCTTACATTTGATTTCTTTCATGAAGTGTGCTTAACTTTTCTATATAAAGGAAGCTAATATGCTGAGGTGATATGCGTCAGTAAAACAATAATCTATTATTACGGTGCAGTAGGTGTGAATATCTTTCGCTAATGACTTGCTATTCATAAGCACCAGGAGATTTGACATTTTGATACTGATACAGCCGCAAAGGGAAGACCCCTGGATTGTTCTTAAGGAAACTTTGTACTTTCTTAAATTCGAAGAGCTTTAATTTTCTAAAATGGAAGTATAGAATTGGTCCTTGTAGGGATCATGTCATATGCAAACAGTGAGAGTTAAACTTCTTCTTTTAATTTGGATTCCTTTTATTTCTTTTCTGCTCTGATTGCTGTGGCCAAACTTCCAGAACTATGTTGAATAGTAGCGGTGAAAGTGGACACCCTTGTCTTGTTCCTGACTTTAGGGAAATGCTTTCAATTTTCACCATTGAGGATAATGTTTGCTGTGGGTTTGTCATAGATAGCTTTTATTATGTTGAGATATGTTCCTTCTATTCCTGCTTTCTGGAGAGTTTTTATCATAAATGGATGTTGAATTTTGTCAAAGGCCTTCTCTGCATCTATTGAGATAATCATATGGTTTTTATTTTCAATTTGTTAATGTGGTGAATTACATTGATTGATTTGCGGATATTGAAGAATCCTTGCATCCCTGGGATAAAGCCCACTTGGTCATGGTGTATGATCTTTTAATGTGTTGTTGGATTCTGATTGCTAGAATTTTGTTGAGGATTTTTGCATCTATGTTCATCAGAGATATTGGCCTGTAGTTTTCTTTTTGTGACATCTTTGTCAGGTTTTGGTATTAGGGTGATGGCCTCATAGAATGAGTTTGAAGTTTACCTTCCTCTGCAATTTCTGGAAGAGTTTGAGTAGGATAGGTGTTAGCTCTTCTCGAAATTTTTGGTAGAATTCAGCTGTGAAGCCATCTGGACCTGGGCTTTTGTTTGCTGGAAGATTTCTGATTACAGTATCAATTTCCGTGCTTGTGATGGGTCTGTTAAGATTTTCGATTTCTTCCTGGTTCAGTTTTGGAAAATTGTACTTTCTAAGAATTTGTCCATTTCTTCCACGTTGTCCATTTTATTGGCATACAACTGCTGATAGTAGTCTCTTATGATCCTTTGTATTTCTGTGTTGTCTGTTGTGATCTCTCCATTTTCATTTCTAATTTTTATTGATTTGATTTTTCTCTTTGCTTCTTGATGAGTCTGGCTAATGGTTTGTCAATTTATTTATCCTTTCAAAGAACCAGCTTTTGGCTTTGTTGATTTTTGCTATGGTCTCTTTGTTTCTTTGCATTTATTTCTGCCCTAATTTTTAAGATTTTCCTTCTACTAACTCTGGGGTTCTCCAACTCTTCCTTTTCTAGTTGCTTTAGTTGTAGAGTTAGGTTATTTATTTGACTTTTTCTTGTTTCTTGAGGTATGCCTGTATTGCTATGAACTTTCCTCTTAGCACTGCTTTTATAGTGTCCCACAGGTTTTGGGTTGTTGTGTTTTCATTTCATTAGTTTCTATGCATATTTTGATTTCTTTTTGATTTCTTCTGTGATTTGTTGGTTATTCAGAAGTGTGTTGTTCAACCTCCATATGTTGGAATTTTTAATAGTTTTTCTCCTGTAATTGAGATCTAATCTTAATGCATTATGGTCAGAAAAGATGCTTGGAATGATTTCGATTTTTTGAATTTATCAAGTTTAGTTTATGGCCCAGGATGTGATCTATCCTGGAGAAGGTTCCATGAGCACTTGAAAAAAGGTGAAATTCGTTGTTTTGGGGTGAAATGTCCTATAGATATCAATTAGGTCTAACTGATCTAATGTATCATTTAAAGTTTGCGTTTCTTTGTTAATTTTCTGTTTAGTTGATCTGTCCATAGGTGTGAGGTATTAAAGTCTCCCACTATTATTGTGTTATTGTTGATTTCCCTTTCATACTTGTTAGCATTTGTCTTACATATTGTGGTGCTCCTATATTGGGTGCATATATATTTATAATTGTTATATCTTCTTCTTGGATTGTTCCTTTGATCATTATGTAGTGGCCTTCTTTGTCTCTTTCACAGCCTTTGTTTTAAAGTCTATTTTATCGGATATGAGTATTGCCACTCCTGCTTTCTTTTGGTCTCTATTCGCGTGGTATATCTTTTTCCAGCCCTTCACTTTCAGTCTGTATGTGTCCCTGTTTTGAGGTGGGTCTCTTGTAAGCAGCATATAGAGGGTCTTGTTTTGTATCCATTCGGCCAGTCTTTGTCTTTTGGTTGGGGCGTTCAACCCATTTACGTTTATGGTAATTATTGATAAGTATGATCCCGTTGCCATTTACTTTATTGTTTTGGGTTCGGTTTTATACACCCTTTCGTGTTTCCTGTCTAGAGGATATCCTTTAGAATTTGTTGGAGAGCTGGTTTGGTGGTGCTGAATTCTCTCAGCTTTTGCTTGTCTGTAAAGCTTTGATTTCTCCTTCGTATTTGAATGAGATCCTTGCTGGGTACAGTAATCTGGGCTGTAGGTTGTCTTTCATCACTTTAAGTATGTCTTGCCATTCCCTCCTGGCCTGAAGAGTTTCTATTGACAGATCAGCTGTTATCCTTATGGGAATCCCCTTGTGTGTTATTTGTTGTTTTTCCTTGCTGCTTTTAATATTTGTTCTTTGTGTTTGATCTTTGTTAATTTGATTAATATGTGTCTTGGGGTGTTTCGCCTTGGGTTTATCCTATTTGGGACTCTCTGTGTTTCTTGGACTTGGGTGATTATTTCCTTCCCCATTTTAGGAAGTTTTCAACTATTATCTCCTCAAGGATTTTCTCATGATCTTTCTTTCTGTCTTCTTCTGGGACTCCTATAATTCGAATGTTGGAGCGTTTCATATTGTCCTGGAGGTCTCTGAGATTGTCCTCGTTTCTTTTAATTCGTTTTTCTTGTTTCCTCTCTGATTCATTTATTTCTACCATTCTATCTTCTATTTCACTAATCCTATCTTCTGCCTCCGTTATTCTACTATTTGTTGCCTCCAGAGTGTTTCTGATCTCATTTATTGTGTTATTCGTTATATTTTGACTCTTTTTATTTCTTCTAGGTCCTTGTTAAACCTTTCTTGCATCTTCTCAATCCTTGTCTCTAGGCTGTTTATCTGTGTTTCCATTTTGATTTCAAGATTTTGGATCATTTTCACTATCAATATTCGGAATTCCTTCTCCGGTAGATTCCTACTTCTTCCTCTTTTGTTTGGTTTGGTGGGCAACTCTCCTGTTCCTTTACCTGCTGAGTATTCCTCTGTCTCTTCATCTTGGTTATATTGCTGCGTTTGGGGTGGCCTTTTATATTCTGATAATTTGTGGAGTTCTCTTTATTATGGAGCTTCCTCACTTTGGGTGGGGTTCTATCAGTGGCTTGTCAAGGTTTCCTGGTTAGGAGGCTTGTGTTGGAGTTTTGGTGGGTGGAGCTGGGTTTCTTCTCTCTGGAGTGCAGTGGAGTGACCCGTAATGGGTTATGAGACATCAAAGGTTTTGGGATAATTTTGAGCTGCCTGTATATTGAGGCTCAGGGAGTGTTCCTGTGTTGCTGGAGAATTTGCGTGGTATGTCTTGTTTTGGAACTTGTTGGCCCTTGGGTGGAGCTTGGTTTCAGTGTAGGTATGAAGGCTTTTGATGAGCTCCTATTGCTTAATGTTCCCTGAATTCAAGAGTTCTCTAATGTTTTCAGGCTTTGGGTTTAAGCTTCCTGCTTCTGGTTTTCAGTTTTATTTTCACAGTAGCCTCTAGACTTCTCCATCTATACAGCACCGATGATAAAACATCTAGGTTAAAGATGAAAAGTTTCTCCACCTTGAGGGACACTCAGAGAGGTTCACTAAGTTACAAGGAGAAGAGAAGATGGAGGGGTAGTTAGAGGTAACTGGAATGAGATGCGGTGAGATCAAGAGAGGAGAGAGCAAGCTAGCCAGTAGTCACTTCCTTATGTGCGCTCTATAGTCTGGACCGCTCAGAGGAATTTACAGAGTTATACGGGGAAGAGGAGAGGGAGGAAGTAGACAGAGGTGACCAGGAGGATAAGAGAGAGGAATGAGTAGGAGAGAGACAAATCCTGCCAGTAACCAGTTCCTTAGGTGTTCTCTACCGTCTGGAACACATAGAGATTCACAGAGTTGGATAGAGAAGAGATGGGGAGAAAAGAGACAGAGGCCACCTGGTGGAGAAAAGGAGAGGCCAGAGGAGGAGAGAGTGGACAAGCCAGTAATCTCGCTCTCAGGTAAACTTGGGTAGTGAAGTTTGGGTTTTTAAATGTACAAAATTAACAACAAAGATTAAAAATCTGGAGTAGAGGTTGGATTTTCAAAGATACAATATTAAAGAAAAGCAGAAGGAAAAAGGAAGAAAGAAAAAAAAGAGTTATTAAAAACAAACAAACAAACAAAAAAACAAAACAAAACACCAACAACCATCCAAAGAGTATATATGGTGTTTGCCTTAAAAAAAAAAAAAAGTCTTTTTTTTTTTTTAAATAGTAATACTAGGTTATAGAAATAAAAATTAGAGGAGAAATAGAAGACTTAACAATTAAAAAAAGCTCGGAAAAAAAAGAAAAAAAAGCAAAGGCAAAAAAAAAGAATGATTTTAAAAATATTAAAAATTAAAATATATCTTGCTTTTCTCTGATGTTATGGGCCGTGTGGGCTCACTTCCAAGGTGGTTCCCACTGTTTAACTTCTTCTGTTTGCTGGTTTTTAGGCTCACTAGTTCAGTCGCGCTGTGGGGAGGGGGATGCTGCCAACAAATAGCACTGTCGTGTGCACACAGTATCTCTGCCCCGCTTGACCTGTCCTTCCTCGCGGCGCACAAACCGCTCCGGCTCTACGATGCTCAGCCGGGAACCGTCTGGGGCCGGCCCTAGGCTGCGTGCACTTCCCGGTCCAAGCCGCTCAGGTTCGGCCTCAGGTAGCCCTCAGAGGCACAAATGCGGCTGGGACTGCGCTTTGTGCCCTTCCCAGGTCCGAGTAGCTCAGGAGTTTGGCGAGCGCAACCGCCGTGGCTTGTCACCTTTTCCGCCGCTGCCGCTCCGCTCTCTGGGTGGACTGGCGCACCCCGTGAGGCAGACTGTGACTGTCCAGCACCCCCAGAAGTCTTAGCAAAGGAGCCTGCTTGCAGTTAGGTAAGTAAAGTCTCTCCGGGTCTGCAATTGCCCCTTTCCAGTCCTTACGGCTCTGGCTGCCTGTCCCGGCGGGGAATGGTCTGCAGCCGGCTTTTCCGTTCCGTCCTTTGTTCTGTGCTGGGTCCTGGCGGTGTCTTATGTTCGAGCTTTTCGTGGTAGCTATCCCACAGTCTGGTTTGCTAGCCCAAGTTAGATCGTTCTGGTGGAGCATGGGGCGCTCCTGCCCGATTCTTACAAAGCACTGCAGCCCGCGCCTCCCTTGCCCTGCCCCCACTTCCCAGTGGCGGATGCAGGCGTCTGTGCTGCTTTTCCGCTGGGGAGTTACTGGTGGGCTTGTAATCTCTTGGTTTTATTTATTTATTTTTCCTTCCTGTTATGTTGCCCTCTGTGTTTCCAAGGCTTGCCACAGACTCGGCAGGGAGAGTGTTTCCTGGTGTTTGGAAACCTCTCTTCTTAAAATTCCCTTCCCGGGACGGGCTTCCCTTCCCGGGACGGAGCTCCCTCCCCACCTCCTTTGTCTCCTTTTCGTCTTTTATATTTTTCCTACCTGTTTTTGAAGACAATGGTCTGCTTTTTTGGTTGCCTGATGTCCTCTGCCAGCCTACAGAAGTTGTTTTGTGGATTTTGCTCGGCGTTGAAATGTTCTTTTGAGGAATTTGTGAGGGAGAACGTGATCTTCCCGTCCTATTCCTCCGCCATCTTTCCTGAGCGCTCCTGGATTTTCTAATTGTTTGTGGTAGTATATTTTAAAGTTGAATTTCTAACTCTCTACCAAAATTATTTTCAGTTTGACACATTTTAACCTGAAAAATAGACCACAGAAATGCTAAAATTAAGGATGACTGAACTGATATATTACCTTGAAGTAGACAAAGTATTCTATGTAAGACCCAGAATTCATAGGTTTAGATTCAAATAATAACAAAAATAACCACGAAAAATCTTTGAACTCTGCATGTTAAAAGCATCACAAAATCAAAATATAAATGAGAAACCAGAGAATAAATTTTGCAGCATGTATTTTACTAAGACTCTGTAAAAGTACTATACAAACTAGTACAATTAATAAATGGGAAATTTAGTTTATTTATTCAACTAAATAAATTTTAAAAAATTAAAATATACTAAAAATACTCCTAATTAAAGACATTGATACAAAAGTAAATGAGATAAACTTTTTCATTTATTCAACTGCAAAAACTCTGAATTTTATAATATTGTTAGTGAAAAGATGAGGAATTATTTCTCTTCAGAAGCAATTAAAAAGCTTAGTGCTTAGATTCAGCAATTCAAGTTTCTTTATTTGTTCCTGGAAGAGTTGGCCATGTTACTGGAACTAGAATGTTCACCATAGCTTTGTTTATGATATCACAAATAACAGAAAAGAAGAAATAAATAAAATAAATGTATAAAATAAAATAAATGTATTTTAAAATCTAAATAAATATTACAATAAACTATTTTATAGCCCTGAAAATATAGCAAGAGTATATATATATATATATATATATATATATATATATATATATGTAAGCTAAGTTGCTTCAGTTGTGTCCAACTGTGTAACTCTTGCCTGGAAAATCCCATGGACGGAGGAGCCTGGTAGGCTGCAGTCCATGGGGTTGCTAAGTCAGACATGACTGAGCGACTTCACTTTCACTTTTCACTTTCATGCGTTGGAGAAGGAAATGGCAACCCATTCCAGTGTTCTTGCCTGAAGAATCCCAGGGATGGGGGAGCCTGGTGGGCTGCCGTCTATGGGGTTGGACAGAGTCGGACACGACTGAAGCGACTTAGCAGTAGCAGCAGCATGAACTGTATCCCACCAGGCTCCTCTGTCCATGGGATTTTCTAGGCGAAAATACTGGAGTGGGTTGCTATGCCCTCCTTCAGAGTACCTTCCTGACCCAGAGATCGAACCCATGCCTCTTATTTCTCCTGCATTGGCAGGCAGGTTCTTTACTGCTAGCACCACCCAGAAAGTATATATGTACATATGCTTTATGGAAAAAAATCTTTAAAATGTATTGTTGAGTACAGTAAGCAAAGATGTACACTATTATCTGTTGCATAATATGAACACTTATCTGTATATTCATAAGCAACTGTACATTGGTGCATGCACAAAAAATTGTCCTGGAAGAACCACATGAGCCTGTTGTCATGGTGACTTTAAACACTGGGATGTGGAAGGTGGAGAAGGACACATTGTTTCACTACTTGTATTTTTCTACATTATTTGAATTTTCCAAACTTGACCATGACATGTTTTAATTAGAAAATGTATCCACATGGATTACATAAACTGTGTGATCACAGGCATTTTTACCTTTTCTGTTTTATACATAGTTTAAAGAGTCTAGTTAGTGGGTATAATGGATCAGATGTATCCCACCTTTCTTGAAAATCTACTAGGTAACTATGAAAGAGCTTTTCATGAATTTTATCCTTAATCCGCTCCACAGTGATGTGAATCACAGGAGACTGATGCTGCCTCTCCTCATGTGAGGCTTCAGAGACTCAGAAGCATCACCAGGACTTGGCTAACGCCACCCGCAAGGTAGGAGATGGAGAAAGGATTTCAACACGTACGTTCTATCTTCATGTTGTGTGCCTTCCACATAGATTTCGCTTCCTGTTGATCATGACAAGGTTACATTTCCTTCACACAATACATTTCTTACATTAAAAAGTATTTTAATTTCAAGTATGAATGTGTGCTTAACTTTTGCCCTTGAATAAAAATGGAAGCTAATATGCTGAGGTGATATGCGTCAGTAAAAAAACAATAATCTATTATTACGGTGTGAGTAGGTGTGATATCTTCTCGCTAATGACTTGCTATGCATAAGCACCAGGAGATGAACTTGACATTTGATACTGATACAGCCGCAAAGGGAAGACCCTGGATTGTTCTTAAGGAAAACTTTTGTACCTTTCTTAAAGTTCGAAGAGCTTTATTTTCCTAAAATGGAAGTATAGAATTGGTCCTTGTCAAAAGGGGGCAACACAGGGCCCTAGTGATTCACACCTCCTGTGTGTGGAATTAAAGTGATGCTTTAATTTGAACCTATATCAGAATTTTGTCATAGAAGTCATTGGTATTTTAAAACATTCTTTTATCTCCCACCGAAGAACTTTGGGGAAAGGGTGACAGATTCTTGCTTGGATCCAGGGCATTAGAGTGGGCTGAGAGCTGGAGCCCCCAGAGGCTGCTTTTGTCTCATAAGCAGTTATTTCCATTTTAGTGTGTTTATAGCCACAACTCTGATGTTGGAGGATTTACCTGGGCTTGACTGAAAGTTTACTGAAGAGAATGCAGACTAGGTATTTCTTGCCTTACTTGTCTCTGTTCTCCTTGATCTCAGGTTTATCTTCTCTGCTCACCACAGTATCAGATCAAATGTCACCTCTTCCGAGAAAGAGGTCTTTTCCTCACTTGGCAGAAACAGGCAGAGGAATCAGAAACTGGTCTCTATAAATGCAACTCAGGGACCTTCCCAACACAGGCTTTTCCTATGCTGTGTTGATCAGAAGCCCCTGGTCCCTCCTGAAGCACCTCCTACATCTGGGCTGAGTCCTTAGCCTGGCAAGTCAAACTCTCTCCATGGAAGCCTACCTTGTTCTTTATATGCCCTGTTTCTGATACCCACTCCCTTCCTTGGCCTTCAAACACCTCGCTAGATCCCCTCACACCTAAGTGCATGGAAAAGCCTCCTTCACTTGTATAACTCGCATATCCCTCAGGGCACCTTCCTTTTTCATTCCTTCAATTAATTACAGTAAAATGATTTTTATAGGTTTATATTATGAGTCATCAGTCACCACTTAACAGTAACATATAATCTCTCCCCTTGGGAGGTTCTAGTCCAATTTCCCTGTGGCGGTTCACAACACATTCATCACTAGACCATGTCCTATGGTTACCTGCATCAGTATCACTTCTGTAATTTACTACACACTCCTTTTATGTCTGAATCTCCCCCTCTGAGAACTTACACATGGCTAAAAAAAAAAAAAAATTCATTCATTGGAAGTGACTGATAGGAAATATAGGAGCTCTTTGTGTTTGCTGAGGATTTCTGCATACGGAAGGCACTCATATATGGCCCAGGTTTTCTGAGATTTTTTTCTCAATTTCAGAAATTATGTCTCATTGCCACATCATATGTCTTGACTTCTAGATGCAAATTAGAGTGTGACATGAGTGTATTATATTTGTCTTCATATAAAACATACTGTTCAGCATGGAAGTATTATTTCTACTCTGAACTCATAACAACTGTTGATTTATTTTTTTCCTAAATATTTTGTGATTTGTAGTTGCTCCAAGCCACATGCAGGTAAACACACAAATATACAATTCGGATGTCAGTGTTGTAACATCTGTGAAAAAGGCCAAAAGAAGTCCAACTTTTCTTTGTGACTATCTCAAAGGTCTTTGCTGCCATCCCTTCTTATCTGCAGATATGTAGCTCTTTCTGTGATGCATGCCTCATGTACCTGGGAACACATCTTTCCAACTGCTGGCACACAGTTCTCAGAATCAGGAAGAAAAAAAAGGCCTAGATGACTAGAATTAAAATAACAGCTTCATTTAAAGCTTTTCTAAAGTCAAACATCTGAGCATCCTCCAGAACCTAAGAAGTGATGGAGATCAATCTCTTGTCCCATTCTGTGGGTTGTCTTTTCATTTTGTTTTTGCTTTCTTTTGCTGTGTAAAAGCTTTTAAGTTTAATTAGGTCCCATTTACTTTTGTTTTTATTTTCACTACTCTAGGAAGTGGGTCAGAAAAGGTCTTGCTGCAATTTTTTTTTTTTTACTTTACAATATTATATTGGTTTTGCCATACATCAACATGAATCCCCCACAGTTATGGGGGGATGTGTTCCCCATCCTGAACCCTCCTTCCTCCTCCCTCCCCGTACCATCCCTCTGGGTCATCTCAGTGCACCAGCCCCAAGCATCCTGTATCCTGCATCGAACCTGGACTGGCAATTCACTTCATATATGATATTATACATGTTTCAATGCCATTCTCCCAAGTCATCCCACCCTCGCCCTCTCCCACAGAGTCCAAAAGACTGTTCTATACCTCTGTGTCTCTTTTGCTGTCTCGCATACAGGGTTATCATTACCATCTTTCTAAATTCCATATATATGCGTTAGTATACTGTATTGGTGTTTTTCTTTCTGGCTTACTTCACTCTGTATAATCGGCTCCAGTTTCATCCACCTCATTAGAATGGATTCAAATGTATTCTTTTTAATGGCTGAGTAATACTCCATTGTGTATATGTACCACAGCTTTCTTATCCATTCATCTGCTGATGGACATCTAGGTTGCTTCCATGTCCTGGCTCTTACAAACAGTGCTGTGATGAACATTGGGGTACACGTGTCTCTTTCAATTCTGGTTTCCTCAGTGTGTATGCCCAGCAGTGGGATTGCTGGGTCATAAGGCAGTTCTATTTGCAGTTTTTTAAGGAATCTCTGCACTGTTCTCCATAGTGGCTGTACTAGTTTGCATTTCCACCAATAGTGTAAGAGGGTTCCATTTTCTCCACACCCTCTCCAACATTTATTGCTTGTAGACTTTTGGACTGCAGCCATTCTGACTTGTGTGAAATGGTACCTCATTGTGGTTTTGATTTGCATTTCTCTGATAATGAGTGATGTTGAGCATCTTTTCATGTGTTTGTTAGCCATCTGTATGTCTTCTTTGGAGAAATGTCTATTTAGTTCTTTAGCCCATTTTTTGATTGGGTCATTTATTTTTCTGGAATCTTGCTGCAATTTATGTCAAAAAGTGTTCTGCCTGTTTTCCTCTAAAAGATTTATAGTATCTGGCCTTACATGTAGGTCTTATTATTATTTTTTTATGATTGGGAGAACAGATTTTATTTCTTTTTTTCTTTCTTTTTTTAATTTAAATTTATTTATTTTAATTGGAGGCTAATTACTTTACAATATTGTATTGGGTCTGCCACACATCAACATGAATTCACCATGGGCGTACGCATGTTCCCCATCCTGACCCCCCCTCCAGTCTTTAATTCATTTTGAGTTTATTTTTGTGTATGGTGTCAGGAGTGTTCTAATTTCATTCTTTTAGCTGTAACTATCCAGTTTTCCCAGAAGCGGTTGTGGAAGAGACTGTCTTTTCTTCATTGTATATTCCTGACTTCTTTGTCATAGATTAGGTGACCATAAGTACTTGGTTTTATCTCTCTTTTCTACCCTGCTCTGTTGATCTATATTTCTGTTTTGGGGGCTAGTATCATACTGTTTTGTTTACTGTAGCTTTGCAGTATAGTCTGAAGTCATGCAGCACTAGGTACTGCAAGAGCCAAGGATGGAAGTAACCTAAATGTCCATCAGCAGAAGAATGGATCAAGAAGATGTGTTACATATATACAATGAAACATGACTCGGCCACAGAAAGGATCAAAATAGTCCCATTTTCAGAGACATGGATGGACCTAGAGATTGTCATACAGAGTGAAGTAAGTCAGAAAGAGAAACACAAATATCATAGAATATTGCTTCTTTGTGGAATCCAGAATAATGGTACAGATGAACTTTTTCAAAGCAGAAACAGAGACACAGATGTAGAGAACATACTTATGGTTACCAGGGCGATAGGGGCAGGGCAGATGAATTGGAAGATTGGGATTGACATATATACACTATTGATACTATATAAAGTAGGTAACTAAAAAAAAAAAAAAAGAATAGAATAGATAACCAGTGAGAACCTACTTTATAGCGCAGGGAACTCTGCTGAATGCTCTGTGGTGACCTAAATGGTAGGGAAATCTGAAAAAGAGGGAATATATGTATATGTATAACTGATTTACTTTGCTGTATGGCAGAACTAATACAACATTGTAAAGCAACTCTACTCTAATAAATTAAAAAAAAAAAACACATTATGCCATGAGGCAAAAAAAAAAAAAAAAAGACATGATAGAATTATTTTTCTCCCAAATTTCAAAATTACAAACTTGTTACTGTTGAATACTTCCCACAAATTAGTGTCTTAAAACAAAACATCTTCTGCTAAATACGGAAGTGGGTACATTTCAATATTCCTTTTTCCCTCTCCCAAGTTCTTTCCCTTGTTGCTTCTTGCCACTGCTATTCCTCCAGTCCCCCACTTCCAGCTCTTTCTTTCCAATACTGCAGCACTGAAGCAGCACAATTTTAAAGTAGAATTTAGGACCTGACACAGAGGAAGGGATCTGGCTAACTCTGCAGAGAGAATCTAATTAGGGAGATAGGATTTGAAGAGCTGGAGTTTTTCTAGGACACCTGGCTCACCCTTCTGTGTAATGGAAGTTGTCACTGGCCCTTTGCTGGCAGCTGAGGCATCAGGATGTGGGTGTCACTTCTCATCTGAATTAAATGCTGCCTCCAGCATGACATTTCAGGCAAACAGGAGCTGCTGGGTCCTCAGGCACTGGGATCTTTACCTGAAGTCCCTTTCAACTTGGAGACACTGTAATTTTGCAGAGGGAGAGAGCTGTCAGCACAGGATAAGGGAGAACTTTCTAAAACTCAGAACTACAGGTCACTAGACAGACTGTTTGGTTCCACTACTGGCCAAATTCAGCAGAGATATGACTTGCTGATCAGATGAATGGAGGGTCCACCTCAGAGCCACAGGACTTACTAAGTTAAAGCTTTCAGCCTCAGTCTCACACCCATAAAATGGTGGATATGATATTGATTCATTTACATATTCATTCACTGTTACTTTATTGGGAATCCACTGTGTGCCAGGCAATCTTCTGGGGATGGAGATACAATGATTAATGAAAGAGGTGAAGTCTTTGTCCTTATGGAGCATCTATTTTAATGAGAAAAGAAAGAAAACAAGCCAATTAAGGACTGGCTATCATGTGATACTACAGTTATAAACGGATGGAGAATGCTGCTGGAAATGTTGTCAAACCTATGGAATCAAATAAAATTGAATGATTAAAAAATTTTTATCTTTAATTGAACCATAGTTGATTTGCAATGTGTTAGTTTCAGGTGTATAGTGAAGTGATTCAGTTATACATATACATGTCTCTATTCTTGTTGAAATTCTTTTCCCATTTAGGTTATTACATAAGCTCATTCTCTAAGTCTGTGAGTGTATTTCTATCTTATAAATAAGTTCATTTTTATCGTTTCTTTCTAGATTCTTATATAAGTGACATCATATGATATTTCTTTTTCCCTGACTTACTTTACTCAGTGTGACAATCTGTGGGTCCATCCATGTTTTTGAAAACGGCATTATTTCATTCTTCTTAATGGCTGAGTACTGTTCCATTGCATTTATGCACCACTTCTTCTTTACCATTTAGGTTATTATAGAATATTGAGCATCATTCTCTATGCTATACAGTAGGTCCTTACTGATTAAAAATTGAATAATATGAGTGAAAAAGAAACACCTGGAGTAACAGGCATATTTGGCCTTGGAATGCAGAATGAAGCAGGACAAAGGGTAATAGAATTTTGCCAAGAGAACGCAGTGGTCATAGCAAACACCCTCTTCCAACAACACAAGAGAAGACTCTACACATGGACATCACCAGTTGGTCAACACCAAAATCAGATTGATTATATTCTTTCCAGCCAAAGATGGAGAAGCTCTGTATAGTCAGCAAAAACAAGACCGGGAGCTGACTGTGGCTCAGATTATGAGCTCCTTATGCCAAATTCAGACTTATATTGAAGAAAGTAGGGAAAACCACTAGACCATTCAGGTATGACCTAAATCAAATCCCTTATGATTATACAGTGGAAGTGAAAAATAGATTTAAGGGCCTAGATCTGATAGATAGAGTGCCTGATGAGCTATGGAATGAGGTTCATGACATTGTACAGGAGACAGGGATCAACACCATCCCCATGGAAAAGAAATGGAAAAAAGCAAAATGGCTGTCTGGGGAGGCCTTACAAATAGCTGTGAAAAGAAGAGAAGCAAAAGCAAAGTAGAAAAGGAAAGATATAAGCATCTGAATGCAGAGTTCCAAAGAATAGAAGAAGAGATAAGAAAGCCTTCTTCAGTGATCAATGCAAAGAAATAGAGGAAAAGAACAGAATGGGAAAGACTAGAGATCTTTTCAAGAAATTCAGAGATACCAAGGGAACATTTCATGCAAAGATGGGCTCAATAAAGGACAGAAATGGTATGGACCTAACAGAAGCAGAAGATATTAAGAAGAGGTGGCAAGAATACACAGAAGAACTGTACAAAAAAGATCTTCATGATCCAGATAATCACGATGGTGTGATCACTCATCTAGAGCCAGACATCCTGGAATGTGAAGTCAAATGGGCCTTAGAAAGCATCACTAAGAACAAAGCTAGTGGAGGTGATGGAATTCCAGTTGAGCCATTTCAAATCGTGAAAGATGATGCTGTGAAAGTGCTGTACTCAATATGCCAGCAAATGTGGAAAACTCAGCAGTGGTCACAGGACTGGAAAAGGTCAGTTTTCTTCCCAGTCCCAAAGAAAGGCAATGCAAAAGAATGCTCGAACTACCACACAATTTCACTCATCTTACATGCTAGTAAAGTAATGCTCAAAATTCTCCAAGCCAGGCTTCAGCAATACATGAACCGTGAACTCCCTGATGTTCAAGCTGGTTTTAGAAAAGGCAGAGGAACCAGAGATCAAATTGCCAACATCCGCTGGCTCATGGAAAAAGCCAGAGAGTTCCAGAAAAACATCTATTTCTGCTTTATTGACTATGCCAAAGCCTTTGACTGTGTGGATCACAGTAAACTGTGGAAAATTCTTCAAGAGATGGGAATACAGACCACCTGACCTGCCTCTTGAGAAACCTATATGCAGGTCAGGAAGCAACAGTTAGAACTGGACATGGAACAACAATTAGGAAAAGGAGTACATCAAGGCTGTATATCGTCACTCTGCTTGTTTAACTTATATGCAGAATACATCATGAGAAACGCTGGGCTGGAAGAAGCACAAGCTGGAATCAAGATTGCTAGGAGAAATATCAATAAACTCAGATATGCAGATGACACCACCCTTATGGCAGAAAGTGAAGAGGAACTAAAAAGCCTCTTGATGAAAGTAAAAGAGGAGAGTGAAAAAGTTGGCTTAAAGCTCAACATTCAGAAAACGAAGATCATGGCATCTGGTTCCATCACTTCATGGGAAATAGATGGGGAAACAGTGGAAACAGTGTCAGACTTTATTTTTGGGGCTCCAAAATCACTACAGATGGTGACTGCAGCCATGAAATTAAAAGATGCTTACTCCTTGGAAGAAAAGTTATGACCAACCTACATAGCATATTCAAAAGCAGAGATATTACTTTGCCAACAAAGGTCCATCTAGTCAAGGCTATGGTTTTTCCAGTAGTCATATATGGATGTGAGAGTTGGACTGTGAAGAAAACTGTGGGCCCAAGAATTGATGCTTTTGAACTGTGGTGTTGGAGAAGACTCTTGAGAGTCCCTTGGGGTGCAAGAAGATCCAACCAGTCCATCCTAAAGGAGATCAGCCCTGGGTATTTATTGGAAGGAATGATGCTAAAGCTGAAACTCCAGTACTTTGGCCACCTCATGTGAAGCGTTAACTCATTGGAAGACTGATGCTGGGAGGGATTGGGAGCAGGAGGAAAAGGGGACAACAGAGGATGAGATGGCTGGATGGCATCACCGACTCGAAGGACGTGAGTCTGAGTGAACTCTGGGAGATGGTGATGGACAGGCAGGCCTGGCGTGCTGCGATTCATGCGATTGCAGAGAGTCAGACATGATTGAGCAACTGAATTGAACTGAGGAGAGTATAATGGACTGCTATTTTTAAGTGTTTTCTGGGTTCCTGGCACTATGCAAAGCACTATGCCTTAAATAAACTACCTATCAATAAGGACTAATAGTCTCATTTTATAGGCACAATGGCTGAGACTTCAAGGAGCTGTGTAATTTGAATAACATGCCAGGTAAAGCTAGCTATTTGGAGGTGAAGCTGGCAATGGAATTCAGGTATGAACGTTGGGCTTACAGGAGGTCCCTAGTTAATTATATTGTTATTGATGAAATTCATTTTATTAATATGCTGTTGAGCTATTATGAAGGTTATGTGAAATTAAAATGTTATGTGTTTAACACATATTGCCTATGGTGTAAAGCTAGAGGCTATGATGCTTGTGAGGAAACAGGACACTGCCTTTGCCTTGCTCGAGCTGTCTGTCTAGTTTGGGGAGTTCTGCCTCAGGAAACAATAACGGAACACAGAACATGACTCCAGTAGATAACAGTTCTCGAGAGCAGAAGTCACCATCGTTATTGACAGTAAGGGATGAAAGGAGGAAGGTAGCCGTGGGGTTTCTTTTGGTCCGGAAAGATGTCCGGGTGTGAGTGAGGTCTTGAGAATGATAAATATGCAAGGGGCTGGAGGAAAGGAAAGCATAAAACCAATGTGATGGCTTGTTTGCAAAAATTAATGAAGCTTTAAAAGGAGAAAACAAAAACAAAAAACAACAAACCTGCCAAGTGTCCATCAACAGGACAATGGCTAAACAAATGGTAGCATATTTGCCCAATGGGATATTATTCAGTGATTTAAAATATATATATATAAGCTACTGACACAAGCAACAACATTGATGAATCTTGAATGCATTTTGATGAGTAAAAGAAGCTATCCACAAAGGGTATGAACTGTATGATTCCATCTGCATGAAATTCAGAATGAGGCAAACTAATCTATGGAGACAAAAGTTAGCAAAGTGATTCACTCTTGGGTTGTGGAGGGGATTAATTGGAAATGGGAATTAGAGAACATATTGGGATAATGGAAATGCTCTACATCTGGAACTGGGTGAGAGCTACATAGGTGTATGCACGCATAAAATGTCTTTGAGTTTCACATCTCAGATGGTATATTTTACTGTACATAAATTAAACCTTAATAAATCAAACACAATAGAGGAAAAAAAGGAGAGTGGGGATACTCCAGAGAGCAGAGATTGGCTCATTTAACTAAGACAGAAATTGACAAAAAAGCATTTTGGAAGAAAAAAAAGTTTGGAGTTAGTTTCCAGGAGGCTATGAGTTAAAAAAAAAACAAACAGTAATTATGACCTGTTCTATGAACAATATTAATAAATTAGCCTCTGGAGGTTTTGAGTAAAAACCTAATAAATGATGTGTGTTAAAACATAAATTTCTAGGTCCCACTGCAGAGGTCTTGGTTAGGACCTAGCAGTTTTCATCTCTTACCAGTTCCTAGGTTGATGCCTATACTCCTTGTCTCGAAACCACATTGTAAGGACTCTAGTCTGCTTCTCAGGCACCTCAGGGGTGGAGGTTGAAAGAAAGACAAAGTGATGGAGTTAAAGGCTTCAGAGACAATGAGCTTGAAGCCAAGTTGTGTTTTGAAGGCAGCCATATGGAGGCTACATGAGAGGAGGGCTGGGCGAGACAGAAGCTATCCAAGGAGGAGGCTTTTGTTGTAATTTAGGAGAGATGTGCAAAGTCTAAACCAGAGTGGTGTCGAAGGAGGAGGAGATGAAGGGATTAATTCAGAGTGATTCAGGAGTTAGAATTTGGTAATTTGGGACTGCATGTTGGGAATAAAGGTAAGAGAGGAGTCTTAAATGTCTTAGAATTTGTAGTTTGGTAATAAGGTGAATGATAGTATCATTTGTATATGAAACAGGGTAGGAGAATGATAAGAAGGTTAGTCAGGATGTGTATGAGCGCTGCAAAGGGGTCATTGTCAGCCCCAAGTTCCTGCACACAGACCAGAGATTCACCAGAGCTGAGAGGACTGATACCCGCAAGATTCATGTGGGCTCAATGGAGAATGATTTCTGCCAGAACTGAGACCAAATAGGAAGGTCAGGGTGGCGTGTTCTCAAAGTGGGATTGATTTTATTTTCAGAGTGTGTAGTCTTCTTAAGGAGTTTTAGAAAGATTTTTGAACTTAAGTAAATAAATAATAGCAAGGTCTGGTGCAGCTATGAAAGGGTGATAGAGAGGCAACTGTATCAGCAGCAGCTGAAAATTCATAAGGATAAAATAGCAAAGTCATGAATAAGTCAGGAGCACACACATGTACATGTAAGACAGAAATGGAGACCAAAAAAAAAGACAGTTCTTTAAATAGTCTTAAGTTATATCTCAGAGAAATAGTAGCAGTTTAAAATGTAAATATATATATATATCCACACACACACACACACACACACACACACACACACACACATAAAGAGATAAAGGCTGAAAAGAAATAGGTTAATAATATATAAACAGTGAATCCATGAGTTAGGTTTATGGGCTATACTTATTTTCTTATGTAAACCTTGATTTTCTCAATTTTCTACAATCAACATGTTATACTTTAAAGTCATGAAGGAAAATTATTTAATTGCTTTTTGAAAATCTGTTTCTGTCTGAATAATGAAAGAGGAAAAGCATGATAGGAGTCTCCAGAGAAAGGATTAGAGTTTGGCTTCCTGGTTCTCTTCTCTCTGCATCCCAAGACAGATCTTGGCAGTCCCACAAAGAAACATCCAGATCTCTCAGTGCTCACTGACTGGCAGCCAACCGCCCCCTGAGTGTTGCAGCCTCACAGGCGATTTGATCCATTCTCATTGAGCAGCCTGGGGCGAGGAGGCGATATTCAGAAAAACTTAACATTGAAACCAATTCGAAGTACGAAGAAAAATGGTTAGTGATGCATAACAGCCTCAGCTACTGCTCACCCCACCTACAGCTGCTGGGGATCCGAGATGCCCTGGCAAATTCCCTTGGGAGCTACGGGCCTGCTTCACCCCGCCCAGGTCTCTGAGGATCCAGCAAAAAACGGCCAAAAAGGGCAACAGTCATGGAAGCCAGTAATAAGCAGAAAATTTAAACAAGAAGCAAGACATGTACCATGGCTTCTTTCTAAGATGTAAAAGAGGTCTGACTTTAAGGTCCATTCTTTGTATGAGACAGAGCTTTCATGGGAAAAGGAAAGCAAATGCAGATTTTGCTCCCATGTTCTGCCAATCCTAGTGTTTTCTTTTCATCACTCCCTTTGCTGGTCCGTTAGTTCTGATTCTATGGCTCTGAGAAAGGCAAACATTGGAGCTCAATGGAGCAAGGCTTCCCTTAATGATCCATGTTCTCTGCCTCGCTGCTCTTTGGAAAGACTCTAGTCCTGACCCTGTCTCTTGGGAACCACTGGTCAATTGCTACCAGAAATATGCACATTCTAATCTCCTCCTTTCCTCTCTGTCTTCCACCATCTCCCAAAAATGACCCACAGACTTTCTAAACCTTTATTCATCTGCATTGGATGATTCTTAGTTAGGTCAACACAGAAATCACCTTCAGCCTCTATTTAAACTCTCGTTTCTTTATATTGTACATTCTATAGAAAACACGCAGTGGCCCACTTGTTTCTCTCCTTCAACACCATCATCATATCTGTGAACACACAACAATGGGGAACTGATGTGGGAAGTTTCTGTCTGTTGCTCCAAGAATGTAACATCTTTCTAAATTCCTGTGGGGCTCAGGATCAGCTTTTTTATTCTAACAGGTTCTCTGTCATTGGGTAGGCTTGAAGGGGAGGTGTTACTGAAAGAAAAAGGGAGCTGTGTCTATAGCCTTTGATGGGAGGAATCCTGCTAGTATCAATTCACAGAGCAGCAGGAAGGGATCCATGGGAATAAATATTACTTCATCGCTTCTTCATCCTCCTTCTAAAGCCTACTGCCCACTGGCCTAAACCAGGACCTGCAGGGATTGCACTGCATATTTGTACTCACACACATGAAAGTGTATGTGTAAATCTAAATAATTTTAGTTTATGTGTATAGGATTATTATTGGGCTTCCCTGGGGGCTCAGATAGTGAAGTGCCTGTCTGCAATGTGGGAGACCCAGGTTCAATCCCTGGTTGGGAAGATCCCCTGGGGAAGGAAATGGCAGCTCACTCCAGTATTCTTGCCTGGAAAATCCCATGGATGGAAGAGCTTGGTAGGTTACAGTCTATGGGGTCACAAAGAGTCAGACACGACTGAGTGACTTCACTTTCACTTTCTTTCATGATCATTATTTTTTTCTTCAACTCGCTTTCTCCTCTTAATAGTATATAAGCCAAATCTCCATGATCTCCACTAAAATTAAAAATGGGCCAAGCAGTCAGTACTGATAATCAGTCTGTAAGCAAAGGTTTATTTCTATAATATTACAAGAGTCAAGCATCAGAGTAAAGATAGATCATTCCCTTTGTTAGGTCTGTGTTTTGTCTGAGGTTATCAAATCAGATAAATAAAGGAGGTTTTAAAGTATCTTAAATCCTAAGCATGTTGCAAAATATTAAAGTTATTCTGCAACAGACATTTTCCCAGGTGAAATAAGGAAAGGAGACCTTTCCTGGCTAAAAAGGTCATTAGTTAGTCTCATATAAGCACTTTACTGAAAACAAGGAAAAATAAGTATTTCTGAGCCGACTTACATAGCTCCATCACTTCTGAAGAGGTTGCTGGAGGAGGTCATGGGCAGGACAAGACCACTGGTTGAACCGAGGGGGGACTTGTGAGATAGAGGATCCTCACCCCACCCTCCATCCTTGGAATGTGCGTTCTGCCCACCCTGGTTCTCGTGGCTTATCCAGGATGAGCCTTGAGAGTCACTTGCTGTGGAGATCCTCTGGACTGAATAGCGACTGAACCCCATTCTCCTCTTGCTGTCACCCAAGCCCAACCTCCTAAGTAAGTGCCTCTGCTTGTTGAAAACACCAGCTACTCACCTGGAGTGGCCTCTTCCTTAAATCTCTCCCTGCCCTCCTGGGACGGGGCCTGCAGGCTTCAGATTCCACCCTGGGAATTACTGAGTCTGAGTACCAGTAAGGTGGCGCTAGTGGTAAAGAACGTGCTTGCCAACGCAGGAGATATGAGAGAGATGGATTCGATCCCTGGATCGGGAAGATCCCCCGGAGGAGGGCATGGCAACCCACTCCAGTATTCTTGCCCGGAGAATCCCATGGATGGAGGAACCTGGTGGGCTACAGTCCATGGGGTCTCAAAGAGTCGGACATGACTCAAGTGACTTAGCACGGATGCACAAGGCTACTTAAGGTGGGAAAAGAAGTTACCTTTATCTATCCGAGAGTAATTTGAAAATGGGTTAGGATTTTAAATGTTTTTGGGGGAGACTGAGGAATCACATTCTAAATACTTTACTTCTTATCTATGTTCCACCTCAATGACTTATTGTAGTATCACAGTCTTTTAAATGACTGGATATTATTCCATATAAGCTCTGTACCAAAAATTGATTCACCACTAATATATTGAAGGGAATTTACATTGATTCCAATTTCTTTTTTCTTTTTTTAAAATGGAGTGTAGTTGATTTACAATGGTGTGTTAGTTTCTGAAAGGTGAATCACTTATACACATACATACTCACGGTAAGTCACTTCAGTGATGTCTAACTGTTTGTGACCCTATGGACTGTAGCCCCCAGACTCCTCTTGTGCATGGGATTTCCCAGGCGAGAATCCTGGAGCGGGTTGTCATGCCCTTCTCCAGGGGATCTTCCTGACCCAAGGATCGAACTCATGTCTCTTAAGTCTGCTGCATTTGCAGGCGGTTTCTTTACTACTAGCACCACCTGGGAAGCCCCTAAACACACACACACACAAACACACACACACACACACACACACATATATATATATATATATATATATATTCTCTCTCTTTTTTAGATTTTTTCCCCATATAGTCTTTTGCAAAATATTGAGTAGAGTTCCCTGTTCTATACAGTAGGTCACTATCAAAATGTTTACTTTATGTATCAGTTGCGTTCAGTTGCTCAGTCATGTCCGACTCTTTGCGACCCCATGAATCACAGCACACCTGGCCTCCCTGTCCATCACCAACTCCCGGAGTTCACTCAGACTCATGTCCATCAAGTCCGTGATGCCGTGCAGCCATCTCATCCTCTGTCGTCCCCTTCTCCTCCTGCCCCCAATCCCTCCCAGCGTCAGAGTCGTTTCCAATGAGTCAACTCTTCGCATGAGGTGGCCAAAGTACTGGAGTTTCAGCTTTACCATCATTCCTTACAAAGAAATCCCAGGGTTGATCTCCTTCAGAATGGACTGGTTGGATCTCCTTGCAGTCCAAGGGACTCTCAAGAGTCTTCTCCAACACCACAGTTCAAAAGCATCAATTCTTTGGTGCTCAGCCTTCTTCACAGTCCAACTCTCACAACCATACATGACCACAGGAAAAACCATAGCCTTGACTAGATGGACCGTAGTCAGCAAAGTAATATCTCTGCTTTTGAATATGCTATCTAGGTTGGTCATCACTTTTCTTCCAAGGAGTAAGCATCTTTTAATTTCATGGCTGCAGTCACCATCTGCAGTGATTTTGGAGCCCCCAAAAATAAAGTCTGACACTGTTTCCACATCTATTTCCCATGAAGTGATGGGACCAGATGCCATGATCTTCGTTTTCTGAATGTTGAGCTTTAAGCCCACTTTTTCACTCTCCTCTTTCACTTTCATCAAGAGGCTTTTGAGTTCCTCTTCACTTTCTGCCATCAGGGTCATCTGCATATCTGAGGTTATTGATATTTCTCCCGGCAATCTTGATTCCAGCTTGTGATTCTTCCAGTCCAGTGTTTCTCATGATGTACTCTGCATATAAGTTAAATAAGCAGGATGACAATATACAGCCTTGACATACTCCTTTTCCTATTTGAAACCAGTCTGTTGTTCCATGTCCAGTTCTAACTGTTGCTTCCTGACCTGCATATAGAGGTCTCAAGAGGCAGGTCAGGTGGTCTGGTATTCCCATCTCTTTCAAGATTTTCCACAGTTTATTGTGAT
The DNA here is from genome assembly GCF_016772045.2 of Ovis aries. Taxonomy (NCBI): domain Eukaryota; kingdom Metazoa; phylum Chordata; class Mammalia; order Artiodactyla; family Bovidae; genus Ovis; species Ovis aries. The sequence continues at coordinate 8,953,124 of NC_056072.1, forward strand.
CCACATAGTCAAAGGCTTTGGCATAGTCAATAAAGCAGAAACAGATGTTCTTCTGGAACTCTCTTGCTTTTTTGATGATCCAGCAGATGTTGTCAATTTGATCTCTGGTTCCTCTGCCTTTTCTAAAACCAGCTTGAACATCAGGAAGTTCACGGTTCATGTATTGCTGAAGCCTGGCTTGGAGATTTTTGAACATTACTTTACTAGCATGTGAGATGAGTGCAATTGTGTGGTAGTTTGAGCATTCCTTTCATTTCCTTTCTTTGGGATTGGAATGAAAACTGACCTTTTCCAGTCCTGTGGCCACTGCTGAGTTTTCCACATTTGCTGGCATATTGAGTGCAGCACTTTCACAGCATCATCTTTCAGGATTTGAAGCAGCTCAACTGGAATTCCATCACCTCCACTAGCTTTGTTCATAGTGATGCTTTCTAAGGCCCATTTGACTTCACATTCCAGGATGTCTGGCTCTAGATGAGTGATCACACCATCGTGATTATCCAGGTCGTGAAGATCTTTTTTGTACAGTTCTTCTGTGTATTCTTGCCACCTCTTCTTAATATCTTCTGCTTCTGTTAGGTCCATACCATTTCTGTCCTTTATTGAGCCCATCTTTGCATGAAATGTTCCCTTGGTATCTCTAATTTTCTTGAAGAGATCTCTAGTCTTTCCCATTCTGTTCTTTTCCTCTATTTCTTTGCATTGATCACCGAAGAAGGCTTTCTTATCTGTTCTTGCTATTCTTTGGAACTCTGCATTCATATGCTTATATCTTTCCTTTTCTCCTTTGCTTTTTGCTTCTCTTCTTTTCACAGCTATTTGTAAGGGCTCCCCAGACAGCCATTTTGCTTTTTTGCACATCTTTTCCATGGGGATGGTGTTGATCCCTGTCTCCTGTACAGTGTCACAAACCTCATTCCATAATTCATCAGGCACTCTATCAGATCTAGGCCCTTAAATCTATTTCTCACTTCCACTGTATAATCATAATGAAGTGAAGTCGCTCAGTTGTGTCCGACTCTTTGCGACCCCATGGACTATAGCCTATCAGGCTCCTCCCTCCATGGGATTTTCCAGGCAAGAGTACTGGAGTGGGTTGCCATTTCTTTCTCCAGGGGATCTTCCCGACCCAGGGATAGAACCCAGGTCTCCAGCATTCCAGGCAGACGCTTTAACCTCTGAGCCACTAGGTAATCATAAGGAATTTGATTTAGGTCATACCTGAATGGTCTAGTGGTTTTCCCTACTTTCTTCAATTTGAGTCTGAATTTGGTAATAAGGAGTTCATGATCTGAGCCACAGTCAGCTCCCGGTCTTGTTTTTGTTGACTGTATAGAGCTTCTCCATCTGTGGCTGCAAAGAATATAATCAATCTGATTTCAGTGTTGACCATCTGGTGATGTCCATGTGTAGTCTTCTCTTGTGTTGTTGGAAGAGGGTGTTTGCTATGACCAGTGCATTTTCTTGGCAAAACTCTATTAGCCTTTGCCCTGCTTCATTCCGCATTCCAAGGCCAAATTTGCTTGGTACTCCAGGTGTTTCTTGACCTCCTACTTTTGCATTCCAGTCCCCTATAATGAAAAGGACATCTTTTTGGGGTGTTAGTTCTACAAGGTCTTGTAGGTCTTCATAGAACCGTACAACTTCAGCTTCTTCAGTGTTACTGGTTGGGACATAGGCTTGGATTACTGTGATATTGAATGGTTTGCCTTGGAGACGAACAGATCATTCTGTCGTTTTGAGATTGCATCCAAGTACTGCATTTTGGACTCTTTTGTTGACCATGATGGCTACTCCATTTTTTCTGAAGGATTCCTGCCCGCAGGAGTAGATATAATGGTCATCTGAGTTAAATTCACCCATTCCAGTCCATTTTAGTTCACTGATTCCTAGAATGTTGATGTTCACTCTTGCCATCTCTTGTTTGACCACTTCCAATTTGCCTTGATCATGGACCTGACATTCCAGGTTCCTATGCAATATTACTCTTCACAGCATCGGACCTTGCTTCTATCACCAGTCACATCCGCAACTGGGTATTGTTTTTGCTTTGGCTCCATCCCTTCATTCTTTCTAGAGTTATTTCTCCACTGATCTCCAGTAGCATATTGGGCACCTAATGACCTGGGAAGTTCCTCTTTCAGTATCCTATCATTTTGCCTTTCATACTGTTCATGGGGTTCTCAAGGCAAGAATACTGCAGTGTTTTGCCATTCCCTTCTCCAGTGGACCACATTCTGTTAGACCTCTCCACTATGACCTGGCCGTCTTGGGTTGCCCTGCGGGCATGGCTTAGTTTCATAGAGTTAGACAAGGCTGTGGTCCTAGTGTGATTAGATTGACTAGTTTTCTGTGAGTATGGTTTCAGTGTGTCTGCCCTCTGATGCCCTCTTGCAACACTTACCATCTTACTTGGGTTTCTCTTACCTTGGGCATGGGGTATCTCTTCATGGCTGCTCCAGCAAAGCGCAGCTGCTGCTCCTTACCTTGGATGAAGGGTATCCCCTCACTGCCGCCCTTCCTGACCTTCAACATGGGATGGCTCCTCTAGGCCCTCCTGTATAGTCGTGTGTATATGTCAATCCCAATCTCCCAATTTTTCCCTTACCCATTCTCCCACTATAACCATAAGTTTGTTTTCTATATCTGGAACTCAGTTTCCAGTTCCAATTTCTAAACTGTGCCAACATCATTTTAAAAGTCATACTTTTCTCTGTATAGAAATATATAGAGGAAAATGCATAAAGTATATATGGAGTTCAGTATATTGGGCTTCCCTGGTAACTCAGCTGGTAAAGAATCCACCTGCAATGCAGGAGACCCTGGTTTAATTCCTGGGTTGGGAAGATTCCCCTGGAGAAAGGGGTAGGATACCCACGCCAGTATCCGTGAGCTTCCCTGGTGGCTCAGATGGTAAAGAATCCACCTGCAATATGGAAGACCTGCATTTGATCCAGTCTAAGGAATGGAATATGGAGACTGGAAAGCTTTCATCACATTCCCTCCCAAACATTCATCTCTCTCTTCTCCAGAGTTTATAAGTACCATAGTTTCTAACACTGTATATTAGTTTTTCTGTTTTTAAATTCACATAAGTGGAGGGATCTTGTAAGTAATTTCTTAAATTTGTGTTATGTAGCCCATAATGTTGGATATACTTATCTTTTCATATGTACTGTGGTTTTGGCATTTTTATTGCTGTGAAGTGTTCCATTGATTTATCATTTGGAATGAGTGGGTATTTGTGTGGTTACTGGTTTGTGGCTATTATAATCAATAATACTTTAGGTATTCTTATTCACATATATTTTTATATGTACTAAGGCATTTCTACTAAACATTGCCAGTTTATATGTCATGCCCAAATTTAGTTGATAATGGCATTATATTTTCTAAAAATGTTTGAAGCAAATTCTCAGTATTGAGAAGGATGCCATTGGTCCACATTCTCATCAAACTTAAATTATCAAAATTTTTATTTTTAGGTATTTTGGTGAAGGTGAAGTGGTATCTCTTTATTGTTTTATTTTTAACTTTACTGATACTAATATGCTGCTACTAATAACTATACTAATATATTTTCATATAATTAAATATATAGTATATTTAAATGTATTTAACTATACTAATATAGTGTCATATAATTGCTGCCCATTTGGTGAAGTACCTTTCTAAATTCCTTATCATTTTTTGTTAGAGTGTATCACTGGTTTGTAATTGATCTTAAACTTTTTAATTGATTTAGAAGTATTCCTTATATACCTTGTTAGGAACACTTTTTGCGTATGTATATTGAAAATGTATTTTCCCACTTTGTGATTTACTTTTAAATTGCTTTACTGGAATATCATGATGAACAAAAGTTGACAGTAAATAAAGGTAGTCCAGTTTTTCCCTGTGGTTGGGATTTTTTATGTTCCTTTAAAAGTCTGTTCACATACAAGGTTGTGATTATATTGTTTTGTATTATACTCCCCCAAATTTACTTTTTATATTTATGTCTAAAATCCACTGGAAATATATTATTTGTGAGTTATAAAATAGGGAGCAAGACTTTTTCTAGCCACATGAACCATCAGATTTCTAAGAACCATTGTTGAAAACTGTCCTTTCGTGTGTTGTTCTTGAACGCTGCCGAAATCAACCAAGTCTAGGGTCACATGTAAGTCTGTTTCGGTACTGTCATTCTATTCACAGGGTCTGGTTTTCTGCCTGCTGCTAATAACATGTCTTCATTACTGTAACTTGGATATTACTTTCGCTTTCTTTTTTTGTCCAGGTCTTCTTCAAGAATATCTTCACTATTTTTGGTCCAATAGAATGTTGAATAAAAATGGTGTTGGTAGGGACTTCCATGGTGATCCAGTAGTTGGGACGCCGTGCTTCCAGGGCAGGGGGCAGGGTTGGATTCCTGATTCAGTTAACTATGATCAAGCCGGGAGGCATGGCAAACAAAGAAAAGAAAAGAATGGTGAGGATGAGTGGGCATAGAAGACTTCTTTTTCTGTTATATTGAAATGTTTTAGACTATGCCCATTATATCTAGAGTTTCTCTTCACAGTCATCATTTTATAAATATGCTTTATCAGTTTTCTTCTATTTCTAATTTGCTGAGTGCTCTATGATGAATGGATGTTGACTTTTGCAACACTTTTTCTGCATCTCTTGAGCAGTCCTGTAATATTTTCATCTATTCTGTTAACATGGAAAGTTACACCGACATATTTTTTGGATGTTAAACCAAACTTTCATTCCTGAAATAGTTTAAAATTGGTCATGATATATCCCTAGATATAGATATGAATAAAGATAAGGATGCTTTCCAGGTGGGCACAGTGGTAGAGAACCCACCTGCCAGTGCAGGAGAGACAGGAGACGTAGGTTTGATCCCTGGGTCAGGAAGATGTCCTGGAGAAGAAAATGGCAACTCACTGCAGTATTCTTGCCTGGAGAATCCCATGGACAGAGGAGCCTGGTGGGCTACAGTCCAGGGGTTCACAGAGTCAGACATGCCTGATTGACACACACACGCACACACACACATGGATAAGGATATAGATGTAGGTTGATATATACTCTTTTGGCTCTCATTACCTGAGGTTTTTAATATTATTTGTATTTATGTTTATAAAGTACAATTTTCCTTTGTGTAAATGCCTTTGGGAGCTTTGATATCAAGTTCATGCAGGCCTCATACAACTATCTGGAAAGTATTCCTTTGTTGTCTCTCTACTGGAAGAGTATGTATTAGACTGATTTTGGCTTCTTCTATATATTTTAAGTAAAATTTACTAGTGAAATTACCAGTACCAGAAATATTTTATGAGAAGCTTTTTAAAAAAATCACAGATTAATTTTCTTCAGTAGTCAGAAGATTATTGCATTTTTCACCAGTTTTTGTTCATTTTAATAACTTGCACATTTCTATGAATTAGTTCATCTAATCTTTTCTCATTATTCTATGCTTTTCTTATCTTCTTGAACATACCATGATGATTTGTAATATTTGTTTAATTACTGCTGTTATTCTACTTCTATAATCTCAGAGATCTTTCTATTTGTTTTTTTTTTTTTCTACTGAATGTATGGGGATATATTGCTGCTTTTTTGTGCCCAGTAATTTTTTACTGAGTTCTGGACATTCTAAATTTTATATTCTGGGGGTGCTGGAATTTGTTCTGTTCCTTTAAACACTTTCAAACTTTGTTTTGGGACAGTATATTCATTTCTAAACTTACTTTCAAGCTTTATGTGGTGTCCGGCCTTTATCCTGGTGCTAATTTAAGCCCACTATTAAGTGATTGTCTTCTGAAGACATTACTCAACGTCATGTATTATGGTATTTTTTTCCTTCAGTATATTTGTCACAACTAGGAAATCAAAGCTGGTATATTGCTATTGAGTAAACATAACACTTCCTTTGGATTTCACAAGTTTTCTACTCAGCGTCCATCCAGGAGACCACATTGTACTTAGTCATTATGTTTGCTGGGCTCCTCTAAACTAGTGACAGCTTTTGCTCATTATGCCAGTTTTGAAGAGTATTACTTAGGTATTTTAGAATATGTCTTATTTGAGGTTTATCTGTTGGTTTTTCCAAGGTGGAATATGGGTTCTGGGTTTGGGGGAGCAGAATTGGGCTTCCCAGGTGGCTCAACAGTGAAGAATCCACATGCAATGCAGGAGATGGAGAAGATGCAGAGTCATTCCCTGGGTTGGGAAGATGCCCTGAAGGAGGAAATGGCAACCCACTCCAGTATTCTTGCCTGGGCAATCCCATGGACAGAGGAGCCTGGTGAGCTGCAGTCCGAAGGGTCACAGATTACTGAGCACACACACACATAACAGAGAGCCATTCTCATATCACGTCAAGCGTGTGTCCTGTTGATGTGACTTATCAATGATGATGTTACCTTTGATCAGATGACCTAGGGGATTCTTGCCGTGTTTCTCCATGTGTCCACTCCTTTTCACCCCATGGTTTTTTGAAGCAAATCATTAAGCCCAGCCTACATTTAAGGACAGAAGGAGTGCATTAAGAGGGAGGGGGTAGTACATACATAAATTATGTGGAAGTTTGATTTTAGGATTGTTTCTCTTCGCTTCACCATATATAGTGATTTAAAAAAAAATTGTATTGAAATACAGTTGATTTATAATGTTGTGTTAACTTTTGCTACACAGTAAAGTAGTTCAGTTATACATACATCTACATTCATTTGCATATTCTTTTCCATTATGGTTTGTAGCAAGATATTGAATATAGTTCCCTGTGCTATAAAGTGAAGTGAAGTCGCTCAGTCATGTCCGACTCTTTGAGACCCCATGGACTGTAGACTCCAGGCTCCTCTGTCCATGGGATTTTCCAGGCAAGAATATTGGAGTGGGTTGCCATTTCCTTTTCCAGGAGATCTTCCCAACCCAGGGACTGAACCCGGGTCTCTGTCTTTGTAGGCAGATGCTTTACCGTCTGAGCCACCGGGGAAAGTAGGGCCTTATTGTTCATGCATCCTATATACACTAGTTTGCAGCTGCTAATCCCAAACTCCCAATCCATCCCTCCCCTCCCCCTGCTCCACCTTGGCAACCACAAGTCTATTCTCTGCATCTGAGTCTCTTTCTGTTTCATAGATATGTCCATTTGTGTCATAGTTTAGATTCCACATATAAACGATATCATGTGGTGTTTGCCTTTTGTCTGACTTCACTTACAATATTCTCTAGGTCCATCCATTGTTGCAAATAGCATTATTTCATTCTTTTTTAATTTTTTTTACTTTATTTTACTTTACAATACTGTATTGGTTTTGCTGTGGCTGAGCAGTATTCCATTGTGTATACACGTATACAGTGATTTTAAACATGCATCTGAATATTTGTCATACAAGTTTTCTTGAGTTTTATCATGGCGTATTTGCTCATGATGTCTGCTTCTTCGTGTGTTCTATAGTGTTATATTGCAGATGCATTGCCAAAAGGGATCTCGTCTGTGGTAATCATGCATATGTTAACATGATACTACTTACACTCCACTTCAGAGCCTCTCAGCCTAAACTGCCTCTTATTCCCGCTGTCACTGAGGTCACTAGCTCTCCCTGGGCTCCTACAGGCTCCATGTAGATAGACACACTGCACCTCGCCTAGCTGCATGCTCACGCCACTTGCCTTTTGTCTCTTGTCCAGGGCTTCCTTTTGTGTCAGCGTTTGGAACCTGAAAGACCAGGCTCAGCAATCACTGGGACATTGGGATTGTTAACATGGGGTACTTGTTGACAAATGAAACATGAAAGCCAAGAAATAGAGCTGCCCTGGCTTCTTCTGGGAAGACGGGTGAGATGTAGCTGTGTGCTTACTCAAAGAACAGTCCCCGAAGCATCAAGAAAGCAGCCGCACTTCTCAGGGCATACCTCACGGCACGTCCTCCTGCTGGCAGCTCTGCTTTCTTCCCAGATTCACTCCCTGTTTCTCACTGACCCTAAAAGAGTAGTAGCCTAAAAAGCCCTTGGCCACAGGCCCTGCTTTCTAAAGAATCCAGGCTAAGGTTTTAAAATGCCTTTGTCTGACCCTCCTGAGGTATAACCAGCCTAGGCCCACCTTTCGTCTGAATGTATTTTACCATGGGTTTCTTGCACTATGCAGACACTGCAAGTTTCAAACTTAGACCCTTATGAACAGAGAATTATATTTATAAATTCTTAGAGGACTTTTTTCTTTTCTTTTCCTTTATTCAGAATTCATAGCAAAGTAGATTCCGCACCCTACCTCCCCCCCCCCCAACCTACCTTTATGTCTGAGGTGCCATTAAAAAAATCCCAGTCTGTTTTATCACAGGAAGCATCCCAGGCTTCTATGGGAATATTAGTATTTGCCCGTCCTTTTTTCCTAACCATATGTGGGTGTTAAAACCCTACTTCTCAGTTATTGGAATTTCAGTTACCTCCAAAGTAGCTGAAACGCCAGTGCCTACTCATGTCTGATTTCAAATTCTCCTTCACTTTTGGTCCTTTGATATTTCTCTTATATTCTTTAGAGACCTGTTATGCATTAAAATCTTGTTTATTATTTTTCATCAAATTTTTTTCTAGGTGTTATTATCAGTAGGACTTATATGATATATTGTCTTCCCAATTCCCAGGAACAGCACTCCTGAATATTTGCAATCCTGCCAAGCTTGGAGATCTGTTTTATACATACATATCAACTTGGAGGCAGAAATGCAATAAGAGAGTTTGCTGTGAGCAAACACGTGCCTGAGATATAACATAGAAATAGAGAAGACAGGAAACATAGAAGCAGATCAAATAGAATGCGTCACAGCCCATGTTGTTGTTGAGAAGCCACTAAGTTGTGTCCGATTCTTTGTGACCCCATGGACATGTAGCCCACAGGGTTCCTCTGTCTGTGGGATTTGCCAGACAAGAATACTGGTGTGGGCTGCCTTTCCTTCTTCAGGGGATCTTCCCGACCCAGCAAATGAGCCTGTGTCTCCTATATTCGCAAGCGTATTCTTTACCACTGAGCCAGCAGGGAAGCCCAACAGCAGTTAGTGCAGGACAATCATCTCTACATATTTCAATAAGCCTGAGGGTCATCTAGGTCCCACAGCTAGTAACTGTAACTCGTGCTAATAATGGTGACATCAAGGAAATTAAACACATACTTTTTTTTTCACTGTACTGACGATAGTAACATATGTGAAGTATTTTTAAAACCACTTTTCCTGAAATAATTTTCAATATTATGTTACTTAAAAGAGTAGATCATAATAAGATAAAAGTGAACATCATTTCCAATTATTGAGCTTCTACTAGGTGTCTGGTACTGGGCTCTTTTTTTAACCTAATTTTTAATACGTTATTTTAATTCCCACAATAAACTTGCAAGATAGCTATTATAAAGCCTTGCTTTGTAATAAGTGCATTAGAGTTACACAGTTAGTAAGTGGCCAAGACAGAACTACAGTTCCTTGGCTCTTTCTGTTTTCTATTCCTATTCTTTCTCAGCCAGGAAAACCTCTTATCCCATAGACACATTCTAAGAATGTCCCAGATGGCTGAGACGTTATCTGTCACGCTTCTTTGCCCAGAGGATCCCCTGACATTTCAGGAGGAGGAAACCTGTACTCAGTGTATCCCCGACCTCTGTTTATGACGGCTCTCGAGCAGGTGCCCCGGATGTCAGAGCCTCTAGCAGAGAGCCTCTGATGGAAGTATTTTGCACACATGCCAAATGTGTGGCATTGAAACCAGTGGGGGAGATGAAGAAGGGGACCTGAGTAGTGAGTCAAAAATGACAAAACCAGCAACAAACAGGAGGGACACGTTTTTGAAGATGATAATTGTGTCTGGACAGTTGACAGAGAACAAATGCTCCCTTGCTCCCTGTGGAAATGATCATTTGAAAAAGAAGGCTGGGGAACATTAGATAATTATTTAGTCCTTTTAAATATTTATGAGTTCCAGTGTGCTACATACATTTTAAAAGATAGTTGACAACCGCAGCATATATCATCTTGTTCCCTCTGCAAGCTAAAAATAGTTTGCTTTTTTCTTGCGAAAACAATACCTCCAGTTTTGGTGTCCATGAAATAAGAGACTATAAAAATGCTAATTTTCAGGCATGACGGCAAGGAATGTTTGAAGAAATTCTGCTTGTAAACTTTCAGATGAGTCATCTGGTATGTCCGTTCTGCCTGGAAGAGAGACTGCCGAGGGCACCTGTGAATAGTAGGCAGGACAGGGGATTAAGTTCCGAGGGCCTGAGGTTGAAGCTCCCATTCTCTAAATGGGGCCCTGGAAGTTTACGGAACCAGCCTGGCCGTCCCTTGGAGGAGTAAACTTAGATTTGCTTCCGAAGTGAGAACCAAGCTAGGGATCAAAAAGGCACAGTATTGGCAAGAACAAGAGAAAAAGAACAGACAGAATACAGAGGCCGAGAAGCACCATTTTGACCGTTGTTTCCAGGCAGGCTCATGTTTTCGATGCAGGTGTGTAGGAGAGCCTGGCTGGTTTGTTTAATAGGACAGTTGGGCACCTCCAACTATTCTCTGTGTCTTCCTGGGGTAGAAGGTTTTCCTGGAAGCCATCAAAGCCCCATTCAGGTCCACTTCATCAGCAGGTACCCCCTTGCCATAACTACTGAGAGCACTGCCTGTTAGAATCCCATAGCCACTCCTTTCTCTAAAGAAATTACCTCTGCTCTTAAAGGAGCGACCTTATTTTAGGGGACACTTCCTCCTTGAGTCAGAACTTGATCCATGATTGACTGACATAGGGTGCAAACTGCCAGCCCCTTTGCTTCCACGCGAGAACTGACTGCGGTGCAGGTCATGCCCCAGAGGTCCCCATGGGATCAAGCTGAAGTGCCTCTTCTGTGAAGACTGCATTCTTCCCCTGCTGTCTTTCCTTCCTCACATATTTTACCTAAGTGCACCCCCTCCATAAATTATTTTGATGAGATTCTTTGAGTCAGGTCCGTCTAGGGAAACCCACTAAGCCAGAAAGATAAGGAGAGCTAGTTGTTCTGTCAGTCGTATGGGGACACAAGTGGCACCTCTCACAGCCTACTGTATGAAGAGCAATCAGTTCCTTTGATTTGTTGCACAGGAATGATTGGGTGACCCCTAATACAGCAGGAGTTTAGTAAACCGAGCTGCTCTCCACGTGTAAAATGCCCTTCTCCTCCTGAACACTCTGCTCAAGCTTGAGGACTCAGTTCTCATGTCACTGTTTTGGCGGATGCGTCCTGCTGGTCCTGACCCCCTCCTGAGCTGGTGCTGACCCTGATTCTTCTTGACTTAGGCTGCCGTGGTGGCTCATGTTGCTCTCTGTTATTGAGATACCATCATGTGCCACGAGTTGAGCTCTAACATTTGTTGAGTAAATGCCCTAACTTGCTTCAGTCAGAGGCAATGTTCTATTCCTGAGGTCCTGCTTCTGAGGGTGGCCATTATTTTCACTTCCTCCCCACTGGTGAGGGCACCAAACTCCCTATACTTCCCTATTTCACCGTCTGAGGGTAACAGGAAGGTAGTGTCTCTAAACGTTTGACTCACAGGTGGGTTTGGAGACAGAAGGACATTGGCATCATCCTGGGAACCAGTGTTTTCTCTATCTAGACAGAACAGGAAGGTGGCCTATCTTCATGAACATTGGGTGTCTTTGCTGAATGATATACTGAGTCACACCAACAAGCCATTGTCTTGGTAACACATCATGGAGAAGCTTCCAAGCCTGAAAAGGCCTGAGCTGGGGGGATATATGCTGCAGCTGGGCTAGATGAGTGGACTGCTGAAAGCAAGCCAACTCCTGTAGATTCCAGGGCAGGGAGCTCTGGAGCCAAATACACAATACCTGGCACCTTTGTGCCCAGAGAGAGTCTACACAGATTGAAAGACAGTTACATGAAAAGCATGTGCAGGGATGTGTACACATGCAAGAGTGGGGACCATGCCTGCAAGTCCAAGCTGAAAACTTGGGACTATTCATTACAGACTCTAGTGGGGGGGACACTATGAAGCTGGCTTGAGGGAGCTTCCTTGACCCACAGGCTGGAGGCCCTGACCCTGTAGCTGCTCCTTCTTCTTACATCTAGACCTGGACTCTCAAGCTAAGTAGCCCTCATCCCAAGGTAGCTCAAGAGTTTTAGGTGCACACATGGTATTCTTGCCTAGAGAATCCCATGGACAAAGGAGCGTGGTGGGCTACAGTCCATTGGGGCCCAGAAAGTCAGACACGACTAAGCAACTAACACTTTCACTTTCACCAGAGTCTAGTGGATGGACCAAAAGTGATGGAGAGGCCCAAGGTCACCCTAGGGACACCTCCTCAGACTAAGCATAGGGCTCGTTAGTGGAAAAGTGCAGACAAGCCTGTGAGAAGCCCAGATACACAGAGAGAGGTCAACCAAAGAGTGAGGAAATGGTCATACTCAGCCTCAGTCAGCTGGCAGTGGTCACAGTCCTCCTCAACTGGGCAAAACCCAGGAACATGTAGGAGAAGAGCTTGATGAGTGTATGAAAACAGTTGCAGCGAAAATATCCCTCCTGTGTTCAGGAAACAGTCTGTCCTGGCCCACATGATATGTGTGAGTGCTAAGGTCTTCTCTCGCCATTCAGGCTGGAAGGGGAGACTGCATTGTGAGCCTAGAGTGGTCTCTTTCAGATCCACAGTGCTTGGTCTGAGCCCCAGGCACATCAGTTCTGCTGGCAGACTAGCAACAAAGGGATTAGAACACTCAGCTTCCTACTAACAAGACCATTTATTGGTTGTCAGATTTTTAAGAAAGTAACATTAGCCTCTTTCCTCATTTGCAGAAAGGGTACAGGGATACCCCTGTCACAGGGTTATGGCAAACACTAAATGAGATCACTTCTGAAAAGGTACTGAGCATTCTGCCAACTACACAGTTAAAACGTTGTAGATGTTTAATAAGCATCTATTATCTGTAAAATTCTTCATTAAACTAAATAGTGGTGATAGAGATGAATAAGACAAAAAGCTCTTCCTCCCAGTGGGCACACAATAGCTGCAGGTGATCAGATCACAGGCAGATTAGGATGTGTTACATGATATTTAAGCCCCTGCAAGAGAAATCTCAAATATACCTGGAGCACAGAGGCCCGACTCTGTTTCTCAGCTTTATAGAGTTGGAATTAAACTCAGTCCAAAGCTAGCCCTCCCCTCCTGCAGAGACATGTGGTTTCTTTCTTGCTAAAGCTGGAACAGAATTCAGACTTTCTGACTGCCAGCACAGAGGTATTTTCACTACATCACACTTTAAAAAATTTTTTCCATCAACACTAAAGGCAGTAATTTTGGTTTCAGAGTCTAAATGAAAGCACTGGCGTTGACCTTTTGGGAAGCTACTGTAGACCAAATACTTTTTTCCCAAAGCATCATTTTTTACAACCCTAATTAGAGCTATTTTATAGCAGCCTAATGCCAAAGCACAGATTCCTAATACATTTTTTCCTTTATGATCGAGTAATAAAGTCATCTGATGCTTAGTTAGGTTGACAATCTAGTTGCTTCTCTCAAGAGAGAAAACAATGACATTGCATTTGAAAAGCAGGCTGTCGGGTTTAAGAAAAGTTGATTTTTCATATCAGGCTGTTGAAAAGCTGAATAGAGAAATAAATATCACAGCTCCTTTTTTTAGTTTTGGAAGCTGGGGGGCTGCCTAGTGGAACTGTGCCGTGGTGTTATCATCCACCACAAATCGCTCTTGGAGACAGAAAGGTTATTGATTCAAAGCGAACCATACCTGTGGTTGATTCCACTTAGAAAGTTGCCCAGGTTAGCGTTGTTTACCCCAAACAGGAAATCATCTGCTGTATCGTTGATGCCCCCTCCTATTCCTAAGAGAGAGAGAGAGAGCTCTGGACTAGGAAAGGAGTGGCATTATTACTCAAGCAAGAATAGGGATAACATTTAAAACTGATAAGAACAATTCAGCCGAATGGAAGTTGCCTAACACTTTGACACTCAGAATCATTATTCAAAGGGTATCTGTTACTTATGTTAATTAAGAAAAATAAACACTGCTCCGCATTGCCCCATAACGTCAAAGCAAATGCACAGTAGGAAGCATAATCCATTTACCTCCCTGCATGTCCTCACTGCTGAACGAAGCCATTCCGAGAAATTGTTTAGCTCAGCTCAGGGCAACTTTATCAACTGCTGATTCTAACCCCTGTGCCAACATTTATTAAGCTTCTATGCTGGGCCAAGAACTGTGAATGTGAGCAAAGAGATAACTTTTCATTTCCCAGTGCCTTGCATTGTAACTAGAAATTTTTATGATAGTTTATATTTATAGAGAGTATTTTTATGTTTATCTATCCACTCAACAAATATTTATTAAGTACCCAAGTTCTAAAAGCTGAAGGATCAATACTGAACCTAAAAGAGACAGTTACTGCTCAATTTCCTTTTAAAAAACTATGTATTTGTATTTATTTACTTGGCTGAGCCAGGTCTTAGTTGTAGCATGCAGGATCTTGAGTTGTGGTATGTGAACTCTTAGTTGTGGCATACGGGTTCTAGTTCCCTGACCAGAGATTGAACCCTGGGCCCCTTGCTTTGGAAGCATGGAGTCTTAGCCACTGGACCACTAGGGAGGTCCCATGGCTCAATTTCTAATGCAGGAAGTCTGATGAACATAAAAAGTTAAATATGTGGTGTGATAGAAGCCAACCAGTGATCTGAAGAAGAATAAAGTAATTAAAAACGGATCCAGAGTACTGAGGATGGAGTTGGGAGCATTATTCTGTATGGAGTAGTCTTAGGAAGACATCTTTGTTAAAAGACATTTTCTTCTGAGAAATCAGAAGAAAAAGAGAAGGTCATGTGACTATGAGGGAAAAGGCATTGCAGGCAGAGAAAACAAGTGAATAGGGAATGAGCGGGGAGTGTGCTTGACCCGGACCAACAAGGAAGTGAGTGTGACTGGAGGAGGGTGCTAGGAGAAAGGCTGGCTGGTGGGGAGGGTGCCCAGGGGGAGAGTTGACAGAGGTGAAGCAGCCACATCAAGCTGGGCCTTGCAGAATCATTAAAATCTTAGCCTTTACTCTGAAGACAGTGGCTTAATTGTCTTCACTGAAGGAGTGGTTCAGCAGAAGCATGACATGATATGGCTCAATTTGAGAAGGAATATTCTGGGTCCTTTTAAAGAATAAATGGTACGATAGCAGATAAACAGAGCGACCAGATTAAAAATAGACAAAAACAGGCAGTAACCCAGGCAAGAGATGCTGGTGGCTAGGACTGGGGTGATAATAAGGAAAGAGGCTAGATTTTGGATGTATTTTAAAGATGGAGACAAGAGGATTTGTTGATGGATTTTCTATTCAGTTTGGCCTCTGGATGTGGGTATAAGTATCATAGCTCCCTCACCTCTTGGCCATAATAACTATACAACTTTCCGATGTGATTAAGTTTCCCTTGCTCACTGCACTTCCCTGGTAGCTCAGCTGGTTTAAGAATCCGCCTGCAATGTGGGAGACCTGGGTTTGATCCCTGAGTTGGAAAGATCCCCTGGAGAAAGGAATGGCAACCCACTCCAGTATTCTTGCTTGGAGAATCTCCATGGACAGAGGAGCCTGGTGGGCTGCAGACCATGGGGTCGCAAAGAGTTGGACACAGCTGAGTAACTAAGCATAGCATGGCTCACCGTAGCAGCGGCTTTAAAAATGCACCCTTTATGGGTTTCCTTTCCCTTCACTTTTTCTTTCAACCTGTGGTACCTTCACATCCTAAGTACATTTTTGTACAAAAGTGGTCTCAGTAATTGTTTCTGGAGGAACCTAAAGCTAAGACAGCAGATACAATTTAAATGGAGATCAGACCATCTCTGTTGCCCTTTTATATTAATAAAAGTTATGTTGTTTTTTTTTGTGTGTGCTGATGATTACAGCATTGACCTGTTTGGTGGTGGAGAATGAATGGCTCTAATTTTTAATTTGCATTTCCTGTCACCCAGATGAATGCTGGTCTCGCCTTTCCCGCACACCTTCAGGAAGAGTCACTGATATTTGTCCCTTCGTCATCTCATTTCAGCAACAAGGGCTCAGGGCGCTGGGCCTGATGGGAGCACAGGGATTGCTAGCAAGGGGCAGTTATACAATTCCGCTTTCCTCTTCATTCAGCAGGGAGCACAGTGGAATAAGAAAGACAACTCTTTCCAGTTTTAATTTAAATTGAAGAGTGTTTGTGTCTCTGGTCAAGCTTTTGCAGCCAATAATAATGTGCTGGGCAAGAGGGGCTCTGATTTTCTGTGGTCCTCTCTTCTCTGTGTAAGGACCCTCTGTGGTCATTACTGATAATCTGATTTCTCATAGATCGATCCAATATCAGTATGAAACACCACTGTATGAGAAACATCCTCATTTAGAAAATGCAATGAGCAGGTCTCCAAGACATTAATTACTGAAAGAGGTTTTAAGTAATTCCATCTCTGATGCTTAGAGTTAATCAGGCACATGCCTGAGAAATAAATAAATTTCTGAGGGAGGGAATTCATGTTTCTAAAACACCAACCATAAATCATGTGAGGCTTCAGGTTCTTCCACATCTATTACATTCCTGAAGCCAAGTTGCTTCAGTGTGTCTGACTCTTTGCGACCCCGTGGACTGCAGCCTGCCAGGCTCCTCTGTCTATGGGATTCTCCAGGCAAGAATACTGGAGTGGGTTGACATTTCCTCCTCCAGGGGTTCTTTCTTCCCAACGAAGGGATCAAACCCGAGTCTTCCACATTGCAGGCAGATTCTTTACTATCTGAGCCACCAGGGGAGCTCCATTGTATTACACAATTGCCCTTAAATTTTACAGATGAACAAGATGGATCTAAAAGAGGTTAAGTGGCTTGCCCAAAACAACATGTTATTTGTTAACAATATGTTATATGCAGGGCCAAAATCTGAATAGGACCTGCTCTGATTTCAAAGCCTTGATTTTATAACAAGATCGTCCTCCTCAAAAGTGAAGGGTGAAGAGGAGCAATGTCTCAACATTTTTATTTTCTATTTTCCCTAAAGTGAAGAGATGTTGAGACAAGGTAACAAGGGATATTGAGCCAGATGAAAAGGGATGGAGGATTTTTGTGTTTCTCCGACTCAGACTGTATTCAGGGAAAGGAATGAGCGTCCCAAACTTGACTCCAGTTTAAGGAGACACCAGAGACTATCCCTCTGGCAGGGAGCTGAGAGTGACACAGGCCGGAAGACACGTGTGACCTGCATCCAAGGAGCATGATCCTGTCAGACCTGGTGTCTCTAGACAGCAAAAGGCTTCACAGTTTTCTGGACACAGAAGCCGTTCCCTGTAGTCTTGTGCATTCAGCCCAGAGGGAGGCTGGGTGATAAAGACTGTGGCAAACAGGGGAATGTGCTGCTTAGGTTCTATATTAGCCTGTATTATGTTGCATAAGAAACTATTGCAAAATGTTAGAGCTTAAAACAAGCAGCATGTATTTAGCGCGTAATTCTGTGGGTCAGTTGAGTGGCATTCCAGGGCTAAGTTGGTTTGACTGATCTTTCCTGGGATCCCTCAAGCATTTGTCATCACCTGGCAGGTGAGCTAGTAGCTGAATAATGAAGGATAACTGTGCTCCCATGTCTGGCAGATGGCCAGCTCTTGTCCAGGTTGACAGAGGTGACTATACCTTATGCCACTCTTTATTCAGCAGGGTAGTCCAGGCTGTTTCTCCTGATGAATGAGCTAGGGTACTAGATTAGCAACAAAGGGCATGTTTCAGTGGAAAATTTCCCCCCAAAGACGCCATCTCGCAAAACTATAGTACAATATCACAACCAGGACACCAACACTGACACAATCAAGACAGGACCTTTCATCACCACGGGGGTGACTCTTCTTGCTCTTTTCATAGCCATGCCTCCTGCTCTCCTGCTCTGATCCTTGCTTAAGTCTTCACAGTTATTGGTCTGTTTTCCATTTTGATCGTCTTGTCATTTCAAGAATGTTATACAAATGAAATCACAGAGTTTATAAACTTTGCTTGAGCTTCATCCAGGTTGTTGCGTGTAGCAATAGATATTTCCTTTTATTGCTGAGTAGGATTTGTGAGGCTCAGTGGTTAAGAATCTGTTTGCAAGGCAGGAGGTGTGGGTTCTATCCCTGGGGTGGGAAGGTCCTCTGGAGGAGGAAATGGTTACCCACTCCAGTTTCCTTGCCTGGGAAATCCCATGGACAGAGGATCCTGGCCTGCTGCAGTCCATGGGGTCTCAAAAGAGTCTGACACAACTTAGCTACTGAACCTACACACAAGCACGCATGCAGGATTTACAATACTGCAGTTTAACTCTTTACCTATTAAAAGACCTCTAGGTTGATTCCAGATTTGGGATAAGGCTGCTGCAAACTTTTGTGCATGGGTTTTCGTTTCACTGGATTATATGCTAAAGAGTGTAATTGTCGAATCATATGCTATTTTCATGTTTTGTTTTTAAAGAACATTTCAAAATGTTTTCCAGAATGGATGTACCATTTTACATTCCACCATCAACATGTAAGGAATCCCGTTTCCCCACACCCTCATCAGCATTTCATGTTGTCTGAGAGGTCAGTAGTGATGTGTTATTTTGGTATTAACTTGCATTTTCCTAATAGTCAACAATATTGAATATCTTTTCATGTGCTTATTTTCCATTTGCATATCATCTTGGGCAAAATGTCTCTTCATGTCTTTTGTCAATATTTTAATTGGATTTTTTTTAAACCTGCTGAATGTTGAGAATTCCTTAGGTAGTCTATGTACCAGGCATGGTCTGTTACATGTTTTGCAAATATATTCTCCTAGTCTGAAGCTTATCTTTTCATCTTCTTCCCAAGATCTTGTAGAGAGCAAATGTTTTTAACTTTGATGATGTCAAGTTTATCAGTTTTAAAAAGTATCTGTTTTTTGGTATCGTGCCTAAGAACTCTTTACCAAGTGCGAGGTTCTGAAAATTCTTTTCTATGTTTCTTTCTAGATTGTTTCCTACTAAAAGTGTGGCTTCATATATGATCCATTTTGAGTTAATTTTTGTATCAGTTGGGGATTTAGGTCAAGGTTTTATTTCTGGTCTATGGGTATCCAATTGCATCATTTGTTGAAGAGATTATTCTTCCTCAATTAAATTAATTTTGTACCTCCTTTTATTTTTTAAGAAAGGCTGTTGGCTGTACTTGCATTGTGCGATTTCTGAGTTCTCTTATTTTATTGCAATGACATATTTATGTCTATCTCTCTGCCAATACCACATTCTTTATTACTGTAGCTATATAATATAATAGGTCTAGAAGCCAGGTAGATTTCTTCCTCTATTTTTATTATCCTTTTGAGAATTATTTTAATTATTCTTTTTTTTTTTTTTGCCTTTCCACATACATTTAAAAATACTTATTATTATATTAAACATCTTGCTGGGATTTTTATTATAATTTTTTAAGACTATAATAACTTGGAAAAAATTAACATCGTTGTTTTGTTGACTCTGTCAATCTATACAAACAATGTGATTCTTCATTTGTTTAGAACTTCTTTGAGCAACATTTTGTAGTTTTCAGTATACATATTTTGTTAGATTTACACTGAAGAAATTCATTTTATGAGCAATTATAAATTGCATTGTGTTTTTAATTTCAGTGTCCAAGTGTTCATTCATTCAGTTCAGTTCAGTCACTCAGTTGTGTCCGACTCTTTGTGACCCCATGAACTGCAACATGCCAGGCCTTCCTGTCCATCACCAACTCCCGGAGTTCACTCAAACTCACGTCCATCGAGTCGGTGATGCTATCCAACCATCTCATCCTCTGTCATCCCCTTCTCCTCCCGCCCCCAATCCTTCCCAGCATCAGAGTCGTTTCCAATGAGTCAACTCTTCGCATGATGTGGCCAAAGTACTGGAGATTCAGCTTCGGCATCAGTCCTTCCAAAGAAATCCCAGGACTGATCTCCTTTAGAATGGTCTGGTTGGATCTCATTGCAGTCCAAGGGACTCTCAAGAGTCTTCTCCAACACCATAGTTCAAAAGCATCAATTCTTCAGTGCTCAGCTTTCTTCACAGTCCAATTCTTACATCCATACATGAATATTGGAAAAATCATAGCCTTGACTAGACGGACCTTTGTTGGCAAAGTAATGTCTCTGCTTTTCAATATGCTATCTAATAACTTTCCTTCCAAGGAGTAAGTGTCTTTTAATTTCATGGCTGCAGTCACCATCTGCAGTGATTTTGGAGCCCCCAAAAATAAAGTCTGACACTGTTTCCACTGTTTCCCCATCTATTTCCCATGAAGTGATGGGACCAGATGCCATGATCTTCGTTTTCTGAATGTTGAGCTTTAAGCCAACTTTTTCACTCTCCTCTTTCACTTTCATCAAGAGGCTTTTGAGTTCCTCTTCACTTTCGGCCATAAAGGTGGTGTTATCTGCATATCTGAGGTTATTGATATTTCTCCCAGCAATCTTGATTCCAGCCTGTGCTTCTTTGAGCCCAGTGTTTCTCAGGATGTACTCTGCATAGAAGTTAAATAAGCAGAGTGACAATATACAGCCTTGACGTACTGCTTTTCCTATTTGAAACCAATCTGTTGTTCCATGTCCATTTCTAACTGCTGCTTCCTGACCTGCATATAGGTTTCTAAAGAGGCAGGTCAGGTGGTCTGGTATTCCCATCTCTTTCATAGTTTTCCACAGTTTATTGTGATCCACACAGTCAAAGGCTTTGGCATAGTCAATAAAGTAGAAATAGATGGTTTTCTGGAACTCTCTTGCTTTTTCCATGATCCAGCGGATGTTGGCAATTTAAAGTACAACTTATTTCTGATTATTTATCTTCTGCCCTGTGATCTTGCTCAGCTCAACTCACTTATTAGTTCTAGAAGGTACTTTTGGGGAGATTTTGGGGGGTTTTCTATGTAGATAAGCATGTCATATGAAAATAGGGACAATTGTATTCTTTTTTTGCTCATTTGTCTTTCATTTCCTTTTCTTATGTTATTACACTGGCTAAAATGTTTAAAACTGGGTTGAGTAAATTCCCTTCTTTTTCTGAGAGTTTTTATTATGAATTAGTGTTACTCTTTCATCGGATAGGTGCTTTTTCTTTACCAATTTACAGGGTCATGTGATTTTTCTTGTTTAGTCTGTTAATATGATGATTACATTGAGTGCTTTTTAATTTTTAATTATTTATTTATTTTTGCTTTTTAATTTTTTAAACAAATTTTTATTTATTTTTGGCTGTGCTGGATCTCTGTTGCCTGGAGGGCTTTTCTCCGGTTGCAGTGAACAGGGGATGCTCTTTGTTGTGGTCGTTGGGCTTCTCATTCCAGTGGCCTCCCTTGTTGCAGAGCACAAGCTCTAGGCACTTGGACTTCAGGAGTTGTGGTGCATGGGCTGAATAGTTGTGGTGAAACACACTTAGCTGCTCATGGCACGCGGGATCTTCCCAGACCAGCGATCAAGCCCATGTCTCCTGCACTCTCAGGTAGATTTCCCACCACTGAGCCAACAGGAAAGCCTTGATTTTTAAATTTTGAAACAGTTTATCACCAAAATTCACCTCACATAGTAATGATGTGCAATCCTTTTAATATATTTCTGAATTCTGCTTATATATATTTGGTTAAAGATTTCTGTTTATATTTATGAGGGGAATTGGTCTATAGATTCTTTCTTATAAATTTTTGTTTGATTTTGGTAACAAAGTGGTACTGATTTTTCTGTAAACAGTAGTCCCAGAAGTACCTTTTTTTAAAGTTTAAAGAACAATTATTTATTTATTAGGCTGTGTTACATCTTAGTTACAGCATGCAGGATCTTTAACTGTGGGTTCTGAACTCTTAGTTGTGGCATATGGGATGTAGTTCCCTGACCAGGGGTAGAAACCAGGGCCCCTGCATTGGGAGCACGGAGTCTTAGCCACTAGACCACCAGGGAAGTCCCCCGCAAGACTTTTAAGATCTCTGTTTATGTCAGTTTTCTACTGCCTCAGGGGTCACAGTTAGTCACAGGACCAATCCAAATGGTGGAGAAATTAACTCTACCATGTGATGGCATACATATGTAGATGCAAGAAGGGACAGAATTAGCTCTCACTTTTATAACTTAGGTAAACCTCTCTGATAGATAAGAGATGAGGAGATGAGAAGAGAGTTGTGGAGCAGAAGAGAAGGTAGTGAGAGGGGAGGAGGGAGAGAGAAAAAGAGATATCAACACATTTATTAGGACGAACAAAAGCGAAGCTATCATTGGTAACACAGTTGTCAAGAAAAAGTATTCCAATCAGTTAAATTGCATGTTGCACAAGTGGGTAATAAGAAAGTGTATACCAAGCCATTAAATATGTGAAGTAAAGAATTTCAGGTGAGGGATAAAGAGAACCTGGGCATAGAGGTATGGTATGGCCAAAGTACCCCTTATGGTCTTTTCCAGTTTCTTATCCTCTGGCATGATGAAACTGTTTCACTGCTTCTAGTGTTGCAGAATGAATGGAACAGTAGCTAATTTCATGTACTTTTAGAATAGATTATGATTTTTTTTTTAAGTTTCTGGGATCTTCAGTTTTTTTCACTTACAGAACATCCAAGTTCTCCCACATTATGTCTGTCAGTGACTGGGAGTAATTAGAGATCAAGTTTGAGATTCCTTGTAACTTTCTTCCTAAAAGCAAACCTCAAACTGTTCTGTTTCCTGTTGACTCATCTATTTTCTGAAACACTGTGTTCTTGGTTCAGTGGACAGCACAAACTTTTCCGTAGAAGCTGGGGAGGTTTTCTTCAAGTGAGAATTGACCAACCTCACCACCATGATGTAGCCCAGCCTATCATGTCCAGGGGCATCTTTTTTTTTTTTTCTAATTGCATTCATGCACATTTTTAAATTCAACTTTTGCAACACCCCAGTCAGTGAGTCAGTGACAATATTAACAGGGCATATTCAAAGACATTCAGAAGCCAGGAGTAGAAGTGAGCAGGAACACTCCTTACCTTGGTGACCCCAATTCTGGGACTAACCTCTGTTGGACACACGACCTCTGTTAGAATCACTTCCAGCAAATGATTGTAAAGTGCTGAGTCACCTTCATTCTGCTTCTGGGTTTCAAAATACCATGTGTTAAGTGCTATCTCTTTGTGTTAAATACTATGCCATGTACTCGAGATAAAATGTCTTGCCTACTTTGATGTAAGTATTATAATCATCTCACAGAGAAGGAAACAGATTTAAAGGAGCTGATGGCTATCCAAAGGCACATTAGTAGTGACATAGTTAGGAACAGACCTCAGTTCTCTCTGGTTCAAAGGTCAAGCCTTTCAGCAATATGACTTAAGCACAATGTCACATTGTTTCCTGTCAAGAATCTCAACTGGTGACAGCAGAAAGTCAGGATCCAGGGCTGAGGAACTTGATTCCACAGCTTTGAGAACTTTAAGCATTAAAGTAAAATTTGCAATAGTGAAATTGAACATCAAAAATATGGAGAGGTTGGGAATTCCCTGGTGGCCCAGTGGTCAGGACTTCATGCTTCCAGGTTCAGGAGGCCTGGGTTCAGTTCCTGATTGGGGAACTCAGATCCTAAGAACAAGTGAAAGTGAAAGTCGCTCAGTTGTGCTCAACTCTTTGTGACCTCAGAACAGTCAAAAAGCAAACAAAAAACAAAATTTGAAGAGATTAGAAAGGTTGCATTCTTCTAAGGATGCTCAAACAGCATTTTAGTGACAGAAGTTTGAGAGGGAAACTTTATCAGAGTTTTCTGAAGATAGTCTTAGATGCCTATAAGTGCTGCACTAATTCTTATCCTGAGCTTAAATTAATAAATGCTGACATACTTCTCTGAGATATAAGAATCAGAGTAAACTTACAAATAAAAATCCTTCATCTTATTCCTCTTGAGCACTTACTTGCCCTGTTCAGGCCAGTATTAGAGCAAATACATTTTTTTCTAGCAACTCAATAATGGCAAATCTTTCATCCAACCAATAAATGCTAACATGTTTGAAATGAATAACTACAGAATGTCTGAAGCTTAGCCCTCTCTTTCTGAAGATAGATATTATTTACAACTCTTACAATTCTCCTACAGTTATGGGGATATCGAAATTGTGAGAAAGATAATCATTAAATTCACTCATCATAAATGTGTGCAGACTGATTGCTCTCACCTGGAATCATCTGTATATATGTGGGATGTAAGAACTGCCTCTTCTTTCACAGACCCATTGGCAGTGGGGATCCTATGACAGAGGTGCCCTAGAAAGACACAGAAAAGAAAATGAACTCTCAGGACTGGGAGATGAAAAGGGCCCTAGAGACTATGTTTATTCATTGATTGCTTCGTGTATTGGCATGCTCAGTCGTAGTAGGCATCATGAAACACAGTGGACAGAATGGATGCTGGATTCATGCAGACAGTTTCACATCTGACTCTTTGATTTCTTGTTTGTATTGCTTACCCTCTCTGAACTGGGGTTTCCTCATATGCAAAATGGATTTTCTTAAAGGATGAAACTCCCATCATTATGAAATTATCTTCTTTTCCCTGGTTGTATTCTTTGTAATTCTTTGAATTCTACTTTGATATCAATACAGCCACATTTGTGTCCTTTTAGGCTTTAAGTTTGCATATCTATTTCCATCATTCTATTTTCAATCTGTCTATGGCTTAATTGAAGTGTGTCTTCTAAATAGCACATAGTTGAGTCTTGCTTTTTGTTCATTTTGAAAAATTATACATTAAATTGAGTATTCAGACTGTTTATATTTAATATAACTACTGTGTGGTTGGAGTTATATCTGCCATCACTTGCCATCATCTAAATAATCTACCATCATCGATCATATTTTGCGTTCTGTTAGCCACTCTTTTTGTCCCCCTTTTCTTCTTCTTTTTTATACTTTTTAGTCTTCCGTTGGGTTACCTATTTATTTATTTAGAATTTATTCTATTACCTTTACTTTTTAAAGACTGGGTTTTGGGGTTTGTTTGTTTGTTTGTTTGTTTTTTTCTGTTTTGAGTTGCAAGGCTATGGTTTTTCCAGTGGTCATGTATGGATGTGAGAGTTGGACTGTGAAGAAGGCTGAGCACCAAAGAACTGATGCTTTTGAACTGTGGTGTTGGAGAAGACTCTTGAGAGTCCCTTGGACTGCAAGGAGATCCAACCAGTCCATTCTAAAGGAGATCAGCCCTGGGATTTCTTTGGAAGGAATGATGCTAAAGCTGAAACTCCAGTACTTTGCCCACCTCATGCGAAGAGTTGACTCATTGGAAAAGACTCTGATGCTGGGAAGGATTGGGGGCAGGAGAAGAAGGGGACAACAGGGGATGAGATGGCTGGATAGCATCACGGACTCAATGGATGTGAGTCTGAGTGAACTCCGGGAGTTGGTGATGGACAGGGAGGCCTGGCGTGGTGCGATTCATGGGGTCGCAAAGAGTCGGACACAACTGAGCGGCTGAACTGAACTAAACTGAACTGAACCCAGTGGTTAGGGTGTAACATGACATTAATAGCTATTTTGTAGTCATAAACGTTTCACACAACATAATGAATAATCTACTATTGCTGACATTGTTTATTGTTGATGAATGGAACATTGATTTTTGATTCATTGTTGAAAATGAGTGGAACATTATTTTTGTGCTAAAAGGGACCAATAATTTAATGGAGAAGCATAATATATAGACTACCTACAATGACATGGGTCAAAATGGAAGTATATCTCCAAGTATATTCAAGAAGGCATTGAAACACAGCTTAGGTAGGATTTGGAGAGGAAAGATGAGAGACATTTTCCAGGTGACATATTGGGAAGAAGGATGGCTTATTTGCAAGTGTTCCTGTTCAGAAAGGAAAAGGTCATGTTAGCAAACTCTGATTACAGTAACTAGACTTAAATGCGACATATATGTGCATGTATGGAGAAGAAGGGGCATAAAAATGGCAGATTACAGATCAAAGAGTGTTCTAAGATCAGTCTAAGGAATCTGAACATCGTTTTAGTGGTGATGAGGAGTTACTGGAGGATTTTAAATCATTTGGGTGCTATGACCTAATATACATTTACAAAGGTTACCCTTGGTCAGGAAGATCCCCTGGAGGAGGACATGGCCACTCACTCCGGTATTCTTGCCTGGAGAACTCCCATGGGCAGAGGAGTCTGGCGGGCTGCAGTCCATGAGGTCGCAAAGAGTCAGACAGGACTGAGTGATTCAGCACAGAACACACAGCATACTGGTGGTTGTTTAATGGATGTTGATTGGAAGGAAAGAAGCATGGAGGCAGAAAAGCCACACTCTATTTTGCATGTAGAGAAAACGGGACTCAAAGAACTGATGTAATTTACTCAAGTCCCACATTATTAAAAGGTGAGCATGACATAGATAATCCTGCCCCAATACATTTTAACACAGTTACCTGGTAATTTTACAAATTACATATTACATGCTTACATAATACATGCTTTTGATAACATTAAAGGTTAATAATATAAACTGGTTGCTTCACAACACAGGTGCACTGATATTTGCAGTCAAAACTACACTGACCTGAGTGGGAGAAATGTCTTATATATGTATTTATTAATACATAAGTCCTAAAGGGAAGAAGGAAAAATGATGGAGTCATTGAAGTTATCCAGTGGCTGGTTTAAGAGGACAAACTTTCTATTCCAAACTTAACTGTGTATAACAGATACATTTTTAACCTGTTCCCTGAATAGATCTCACACACATTGTGTCAGCCAAGTCATCTTAACAGCTTTTTGCCCCTCTTCCATCTTAAGCTAGATATATGACTGACTGGAGACATTTGATTGACAGATATAACAGTTTAAATATAAACATTTATTAAACCTGCAAGAGTATCTTAAGAAAAGAACATGATGGAGATAGACATACAATGTAGATGGCTGATTTCTAAGCCCATAGCCTTGTAGCTCAAAGTGGCAGAAGCAATGAATCAATTGGAAGGCTGTGAAAATGGTTCCAAAGATAGCTTCTCCACACTCTTTAAATCGGCAGCTCCCTGTAAGTAAGCAGTGCTAAAGGATTATGCAAAGGCTTAATGCTTTCTTGCCCCTTATAGTATTTTAACTTAGATTCCAAATTCTCTTGTCTTTTTTTTTTTTTTTTTTTTTGAGACCTTTGATGGCTTAAGGAGGCTGCCATACTCTGTCCTATGACTCTGGCTGCACCTTGACCTTGTAGGATGACTCAAAAACCTGAGTCATTAATTTCTAAATGAGTCAATGGGCAAACAACAAGCAGTTCTGGCAGTGAGACCAAATGTCCCTGGTGTCAGCAGAGATCATGTGTGAGACAGGAACTCTCACACCAGCCCAGGACCACGTTAGAGATTTTTCTGATACTGGGAGGACTCCTTCTGGTCTCTTGCCCCGCTGCTCACTGACTGATACATCACCAGTGAATCCATACATCTCCTCCCTGTTGTCTTTTAGCACAAATTCCACTGTTTAAAAAACAACAGTTTTAGGCTTGACCTTTCAAATGAAGTCAATATTTTTGGGCCGGGCAGTGGGGGGTCGGATTAAGAGCTCTGGTCTATGGCCTGCTTCTTCCCTCAGGAAATCTCTCTGACCCAGAGCTCACATGCTAACAGTGGGGGAAATGGAATATTATTTTCTAGGTAACAATCCTGCTTTAGGAGCTGAGAATCCATGGATGGGTGATTTGCAGTCTGGGTCTCCTCAGCTTTCCTATTTTGGGGTGGCACCGCCAGCCCAGGAGATGGAGAAAGGGCCTTGGGGATTCTTAGCTATGCCAGACCCAAGGAGCCCTGTCTTATGAGGGAGGTTTGGGCAGATGAAGGGAGCCTCCAGCTCTGGGCACTCACCAGGAACTTACTCTCAACAACAGGTATCTGAGGCAGGCTGCGAACTGCTGACATTCTGCCCTTCCCAAGGGGGTGGCCTTCTGACTTATAGCCAGAGGAAGGGGGGGGTCTCCCCACTTTTGGCTGTACCAATCTGGTTGTACCAGGCAACCTGTGATGGCTGTTTTGTCTTGTTCTCTGTCTATTGCTTGCTGGACCAGTCCCTAGTCACCTGACAGATCTTCCTTTTTAGTCTTAAAGCCTAGTTAGTAAGTGAGTAAATGCCTAGGTACTTGCCCCTGTCCTCAGCTAGTGATTGTTCTAATGTTAAAATCAGAACTATCTCCACTATGGTAGTTTATCAAAGGGACAATGAGGGACATGCCCCTTTGCTTGGTTTCCCTGGCAACAGATGAGCCAACTGGATGTCAATTTCCCCTGTAACTAATAATCTCCTTCTTTCCCTGGGAGTCAAGACTATTACCATGTCCTACCCACTGTCTGCTCTAGGACCTTGTTTCAGATATATTTAAGATCCCCCCATCCATTAAACAATTGATGTCTCTGTTGCTCACTCAAGGCTCTTTCTTCAGTCTTGAGGCTGGGCAAGTATAGGATTTAAAGTCCAGTAGGATTGTTTTGGGAGAAAGCAATGGCAACCCACTCCAGTACTCTTGCCCGGGAAATCCCATGGACAGAGGAGGCTCGTAGGCTGCAGTCCCTGGGGTCGCTTTGAGTTGGACATGACTGAGTGACTTCACTTTCACTTTCCACTTTCATGCACTGGAGAAGGAAATGGCAACCCACTCCAGTGTTCTTGCCTGGACAGTCCTAGGGATCGGGGAGCCTGGTGGGCTGCTGTCTATGGGGTCACACAGAGTCGGACACAACTGAAGCGACTCAGCAGCAGCAGCAGCCGCAGGATTGTTTTGCTGAGAATTTACTTTTGTTTTAGGTTTGAAGGATTTGTTAACAAAAGAAACTACTTGTCACCCACAGAATAAACCCAATGCATGAAAGTGAAGAGTAAAAGTGAAGTTGCTCAGTCGTGTCTGACTTTTAGCGACCCCATGGACTGCAGCCTATCAGGCTCCTCCACCCATGGGATTTTCCAGGCAAGAGTACTGGAGTGGGCCGCCATTGCCTTCTCCAACAGAATAAACAGTTTCGGTATTTAATAGATGATTATTCAACTTAATTTCAATATACAATCATTGAAAGAAAAAAGAAAGAGAAACAATAGAAAAGAGTAATAGCACATACATCACCAAACTGGGCTGACCAACATCCAGATTAAACAGCGCTAAGCTGGATGGCATCACCGACTCAATGGACATGAGTTTGGGTGAACTCTGGGAGCTGGTGATGGACAGGGAGGCCTGGCGTGCTGCAATTCATGGGGTAGCAAAGAGTCGGACACGGCTGAGCGACTGAACTGAACTGAACTGAACTGAAGTCACTTGTTAACAGCAATCTGGTGCCCCAGTTGGGAAAAGACCCTGGGCAGTGCTTCAAATTGCAGTTTCGTGGGTCCCCACTTATAATCCCAGGCTGCAAACATATCATCATCAGTTTGTGTGCAGAATTCATCTCTGGTTTCACTTTAACCTTTTTACAATGCTGTCTGTTTTATCTTGTGAGTCACAACACTTTGTTAAACCTCAAGCAGTTGGCCAGAATACTGGAGTGGTTTGCCATGCCCGCCTTCAGGGAATCTTCCCAACCCAGAGATCGAACACACATCTCTTCTATCTCCTGCATTGGCAGGCGGGTTCTTTACCACTAGCGCTACCTGATATAAAATATTATCGACTGAAATAAAAATGCACAATCTAAAAGTTGAGAATTATGTTTTATTTGGCAGACAAAGCTAAGGACAGAAGCCCAGAAGGCAGCCTCTCAGATGCTCTGAGGGACTGCTCCAAAGAGACAAGGGAGGAGCCAGGATATATGAGGGTATTTGCAACAAAAACCAGGTAGTTGGAACATCAAAAGATTATGATAATTAAAGAAAGTCAGACATCTCCAGTTAATGAATTTAGTGCTTTTCTGTATATGGGAAGATGCAAGAGCCTGGGCTCTTTGAAATCCTTTGATATGCACCTTAGCTATCTGGGGCGTGTATCCTGTTTTTTTTCCCAGCCTAATTCCCTAAGGGTGCTCTACTGGGGCAGTGGTGCTAATGGCTTGGGCCACAGCTATCCTTTGTTTGCAGATATGGAAGACAGCACTTTTTCATCTAAACTATATAAACATTTATGAAGCAATATAGCTGAACTGGCAGCTCGGAGGTGCTCCTTTCCCTTTGAGGAAACAAGTCCATGGCATTATTCAATATCTCACATTTTGTTTCCTCACTCACTTGTTTAACAAAGAGCTAATGAGGCCACCCAATCCAGTATTCTTGCCTGCAGAATTCCCATGGACAGATTACAAAAAGTTGGACATAAAGTGACCTAGCACACACGTACTCAGTGAGCACTTTGCTAAGGCTCATAAGCCAAGCTCTGAGCTTAAGGCACTAATTACAGTTGGCTTCCCCAGTGGCTCAGCAGTCAAGAATGCGCCTGCAGTGCAGGAGACATGGGGTCAATTGCTGGGCTGGGATGACCTGCTGGAAGAGGGCATGGCAACCCACTCCAGTATTACTGCCCGGGACACCCCATGGACAGAGGAGCCAGGCGGGCTGTAGTCCATGACCCAAAGCTACTAAGCATGAACCCTGAGGAAGAGGCCCGTGAATGCAAAAAGGTGTGGGAAGTGCAATGATGAAGGTCAACCTCAAGAACACGAGATGGCCCAGGGGAGGGGGCTGTCGCTTCCTGGCAGGGAACTTGCCCCAATCCTTCGATTTCTAATTCAGTGCTCTTTTACTAAACTACAAACAGAAACACTGGAGGGGAGAGGGTTCTTGAGGAATTCCCCAGAGTTTATATTGGATCATAATCTTGTTAAACACATCAGACATCACATTATGCACTGCTACAGTAAACTATTAAAATTTCCCGTGGTTATAAATAAAAAATGGTATTGTTTTTACTTCTATAAATTTAACTGCCTTCTGAAATAAATATAATTACATTTATTGGCACACTTAGGATGGGTAACCTTGTGAAAATTATTCCTAAGTGTTAAGAGAGACAGCAGGGGAAAGAAGCTAAGGGGAAGAACACACACAATATTATCATAACAATTGGAAAATGATTTTTATATTTACTAGTGAAACAGTCTGAGAGCATGTTCTAAAAATCTTTCTTCACAGCATTTTGATCATTACCTACGTAGCTGAACCCCTCCTAAGTGTTACTGTCCTATGAATTTGAATCAGAGAAATATCATAAAAATGAAAACACATTTAGTACAAAACAAGGACAATCTTTATGCTATTTTATAAATTTTTTCTACTTTATAAAATTTTGGTCTATAAATTGTTTTATTTCCATTGTATGTCCATTAATCTTACTTGACCTTTTTCTTTTGAAATATATATATATATATACAATAATATGTATATTAGTTGTGACATTTGAATTAATGCTTATAGTCATTTTAATTTTATTGTGAATTAGGAGGAAAAAATATATCCTTGATGATTACTCTTTTGAAGAAGGCAAGAGTGTATCTTTTGTCACATTTTCTTTTTTCTTTACAAGAAATTGTCTATGGAGGAAAAAGTATGAGCATTCTGACTTTCAACTGTATCTAAGGATAAGTTCTAAAATCTATTGAAATAGAACTGTAGTTTATATTCTTGCTAACTGGTATAAGTAGACTGAATGTGGGCATTTCCTAGGGCTGCCATTAAAAAGTATCACAAACTATGTGCTTTGAAACAACAGAAGTGGATTGTCTTAAAATTCTGGAAGCTAGATATAAAAAACTCGAAGGGTCAGCAGAGTTGCTTTTTTTCTTACGGATTTCAGAAAGATTCTGCTCCATGCCTGTCCTCTGTCATGTGACCGTGTCTCCTAATCCTTGGTGTTCCTTGATTGAAAGATGCGTTTCTGCCTGCTGCATGTGGCTTTCAGAAAGCAAGATGTCTGCTTCCAGGATACAGGGGTGGGCATGCATAGGATAGATAATCCCATTCTAAAAGGGAGAAATTCTGAGGGAAAAAGGCATCCCGGGTCTAAAGCAAGCTTGCAATTCAGCAGGGCAAAATTCCATTAGATTCCAAGACCTAAGAATGGTTCTGTGTGACTTGATGCTCTGTCCTCTGACTTGGCTGGAGTGGCCCCACTCTGACTGGCTCTGGGTTGCTCTGCCCTCTAGAGACTAGGAGCTCCCCTGGGGCCAGGTCTCTGCATCGGTGACTCTGTCCCAGGAGTCATTCCTTCTTCATTTCATCTCCTCTTCATCCTTCTCAGTCTAGACACACAGTATTTCTGCTGGTAGAAAATTCTCGAAACCTTCTTGGTCTTCTTTGTATATTGAGGGGATCACAGCATAAAACAAGTGGTCCCTACAGAGCCTTCTCAGAGAGCCACACCTTTATTCCTAGTTACTGCTGAGATGGCTGATTGGAGGTTGCTTGGATCAATGTACCTAATCTCTCTAGCAAATGGTTGTCCAGCTGCAACCTTGACCCTGTCTCCAGAGTAAGTATCTGGGTATTCCAAATCATCAAGTGCTGGTTCCTTAATACTTAGCAATTCTCCTTTGATTTATCTCCTTTCTTTCACATATTATTATCATCAGCAAGGAGAAACATTTTGTCCACTCTTTGCTTGGAAATTGATAGGGCCCAGATGGGGTCTCATTGATAAGATGGCTTGTTATGTTGACCTCACAAATGAAGAATAAAATCACAGTGAGACTGACCAAACTGCCCAAATGGCATCCTGTTATCTCACTGGCGCTTATCTTCTCAAAGCTGAGAGACCACCAGATTTCAGACCTCTGCTGCGTGACCATCCCTTCAGAGAATTTTTCATTGGTGGGGTATAAGAAGGACTCCATCAGAAAGGGAGAACACTGGTTCTCCTTAAAAGCCAGTCACCCTCTGTTTTCCTTCTAATAAATTTCCTTTTTCTTGCCTAACTACCCAGCTCAATCTCTTTTTCTCTGCACTCGCCTTACAGAAATATCTTCAGCTGCATTTATAAGTTCATCACTTGCAAGTTTTATTTTTCAAAAAACAGCAGAGCAAAACTAATTCATGTTCTCTGTCACCAGAAAGACAAGAAGGATTCTGTCTCCCCCAGCATCCAATAGCATGTTCCTCATTTCCATCTCAGACCTCACCAGGGCTATCTTTATGTCCATATTTCTATCAGCAATCTTTTCAAGCAATGTAGTCTTTTTGTATCAAGCCCCTCAAAACTCCTCCAGCCTCTAATTATTACTGTATTTCAAAGCCACTTCCACATCTTCAGGTATTTGTTATAACACTACCCTACTTCTTGACACCAAAATCTGTAAATTCAGTTCAGTTCAGTCTGAATTGAATTCTGTTCAGTCTCAGTTCAGTCGCTTAGTCATGTCCAACTCTCTGTGACCCCATGGACTGCAGCATGCCAGGCTTCCCTGTCCATCACCAACTCCCGGAACTTACTCTAAGTCATGTCTGTAGAGTCGGTGATACCATCCAACCATCTCATCCTCTGTTGTCTCCTTCTCCTCCTGCCTTTGATCTTTCCCAGCATCAGGTTCTTTTTCAATGAGTCGGTTTTTCGCATCAGGTGGCCAAAGTATTGGAGTTTCAGCTTCAGCATCAGTCCTTCCAATGAATATTCAGGACTGATTTCCTTTAGGATGGACTGGTTGGATCCCATTGCAGTCCAAGGAACTCTCATGAGTCTTCTCCAACACCACAGTTCAAAAGCATCAATTCTTTGGCACTCAGCTTTCTTTATAGTTCAACTCTCACATCCATACATGACTACTGGAAAAACCATAGCTTTGACTAGACAGACCTTTGTTGGCAAAGTAATGTCTCTCCTTTTTAATATGCTGTCTAGTTTGGTCATAGCTTTTCTTCCAAGCAGTAAGTGTCTTTTAATTTCATGGCTGTAGTCACCATCTGCAGTGATTTTGGAGCCCAAGAAAACAAAATCTGTCACTGTTTCCATTGTTTCCCCATCTATTTGCCATGAAGTGATGGGACCAGATGCCATGATCTTAGTTTTCTGAATGTTGAGTTTTAAGCCAATTTTTTCACTCTATTCTTTCACTTTCATCAAGAGGCTCTTTAGTTCTTCTTCCCCTTTTGCCATAAGGGTGGTGTCATCTGCATGTCTGAGGTTCTTGATATTTCTCCCAGCCATCTTGATTCCAGCTTATGCTTCATCCAGCCCAGCATTTTGCATATAAGTCAAATAAGCAGGGTGACAATATACAGCCTTGACGTACTCCTTTTTCTATTTGGAACCAGTCTGTTGTTCCATGTCCAGTTCTAACTGTTGCTTCTTGACCTGCATACAGATTTCTCAGGAGGCATGTCAGGTGATCTGGTATTCCCATCTATTTCAGAATTTTCCACAGTTTGTTGTGATCCACACAGTCAAAGGCTTTGGTAGAGTCAATAAAGCAGAAGCAGATGTCTTCTGAACCTCTCTCATTTTTTCGATGATCCATTGGCTGTTGGCAATTTGATCTCTGGTTCTTCTGCCTTTTCTAAATCCAGCTTGAACATCTGGAAGTTCTTGGTTCATGTTCTATTGAAGCCTGGCTTGGAGAATTTTGAGCATTAGTTTGCTAGCGTGTGAGATGAGTGCAATTGTGTGGTAGTTTGAACATTTTTTGGCATTGCCTTTCTTTGGGATTGGAATGAAAACTGACCTTTTCCCAAAATCTGCAAATTGAGTGTGTTAAAATAACACAGTCTTGGATGCTAGAAGTCTGAGATTAAGGTGTCAGTGAAGGTTGGTTCCTTTGGAGAACTCCGAGGAGAAATTGGTTCCATGACTGTCTCCCAGCTTCTGATGATGCCTGCAGTCCTTGGTACCCTTGACTTATAGCTAGACCACTCTAGTCTCTAACTGCATCGTCACAGCATTCTTCTGTATCTCTGTCTTCACATGGCCATCTTCTTATGAGGTCAGTCCTACTAGATTAGGGACCCACCTTATTGCCACACAACTATTCATCTAGTTACATATGCAACAACCCTATTTCCAAACAATATCACGTCCTGAATTACTGGGGGTTAGGATTTCAACTCGGAGAAGGCAATGGCAACCCACTCCAGTACTGTTGCCTGGAAAATCCCATGGACAGAGGAGCCTGGTGGGCTACAGTCCATTGGGTCGCTAGGAGTTGGACACGACTGAGCGAGTTCACTTTCATTTTTTACTTTCATGCATTGGAGAAGGAAGTGGCAACCCACTCCAGTGTTCTTGCCTGGAGAATCCCAGGGACTGGGGAGCCTAGTGGGCTGCCGTCTATGGGGTCGCACAGAGTCAGACACGACTGAAGCAACTTAGCAGCAGCAGCAGAACTTCAACTTAATTTTTTTTAAGACATTGATATATTTATTTGGGTGTGTTGGGTCTTAGCTGCCCTATGTGGGCTTCTCTCTAGTTGTGGCTCATGGATTTCTCTCTCTAGTTGTGGTGCACAGGCTTAGTTGCCCCGTAGTATGTGGGATCTTAGTTTTCCAACCAGAGATCAAACCCATGTTCTCTGCATTGGAAAGTGGATTCTAAACCACTGGACCACCAGGAAGTCCCCAATAGCTTACATTTTGGGGTACAAACTTAACAGTTTTAGATAAGAACATGTATTTTTTATCACCATCTTTTCTTTTTTCACTAATAAAAACTGTCCATAGAGAAAGAGTTACAGGCAAAGTGACCTTGTACTATTTCAAGAATGTGTTGTAAAATCTGTTAACAAAACAGAACAAAACAACTGCAGTTCTTGTCTTGCTAAATGATAGAAGCGTATTCAAATGGGCATTTATTTCAATACCTGTTTGAAATCTTACAGAAATGATAGGAAAGGGATAAAATAAAATAGAAATAATGTATGATAAAGATATAGGAGAGGAAGCAAGAGCCATAAAATTCAGAAGCCTGGAGGGGAGATAGAGGAGCAATCATGGACTTAAGAGACCTGGGAAAGCTGAAGCCGAACTTCACAGTGTAGACGTCCAGAGGCGAGTCTGTTCATAGTTCAAAGCCTGCCCTACTGCATATACCCACAGACCCTACCTATTGGAGGTTTCAAGAAGGCCTAAGCGTCCAGGAGCAGGCAGACTGACAACAGGAGGGTTGACTGAAAGTCTATATAAAAACAGGCACCCAGGTCCCTTCCCTGATCATGCTCACCTGGGCACCCAGTTCCTGAGCTCAGCAGAGGGCTGGGGGCTTATTGGCTGGAAAGCTGAAAGAAGAGGGACTGTGGTCTTGGGGAATGCAAAATGTATTTGAGTGTCAAGGGATAGAATAAAATCATGGGGTTGAAATGATAGTCAGAAAACATACTGGAAAGCCAACTTATATCCCTTACCAAGAGAGAATTTCCTCTGGAGAAACTAAAAAGTCCAAGAAAACAGAGGTACAGAAAGTTGTGGAGTCCTCCCAAAATGGGAGTCTAAACATCATCCAGTGAAGCTCCCCACACACAAGTGGCCAAGAGAATTCTTACGCTGTAAATACTAAAGCAAGGACCACCACACAGCTGAGGAAGGCCCAGCACCTCAGTCAGAGACCAAAACAATGAAAATAAGAAGAGGGAACTGGAGATAACGCAGAAGGAAACTCTAAAAACACTTTTGTGCTCTGTTGGTAGGAATGTAAATCGGTGTAGTCAGTATTCAAAACAGTGTGAAGGATCCTCAAACAATTTAAAGTAGAACTACTATATGATCCAATTCCATTTCTGGGCATATGTCTGAAAGGAAATGAAAACACTGACTCACTAAGATATCTGCACCTCCCTCCATGTTCATAGCAGCATTATTTATGATAGCCAAGACATGGAAACAACCTATACGTTCGTTGGTGGATAAGAAGTTGTACATGTATGTGTTCAATAGTGGAATATTATTTAGCCGTGAAAAGTAAGACTATCATGATATTTGAGACAACCCTGATAGAACTCTGGGGCTTCCCTGGTGGCTCAGACAGTAAAGAATCTGACTGCAATGTGGGAAACCTGGGTTCAGTCCCTGGGTTGGGAAGGTCCCCTGGAGAAGAGAATGGCAATCCATTCCAGTATTCTTGCCTGGAGAACCCCATGGACAGAGGAGCCTGGTGGGCTACAGTTCATGGGGTCACAATGAGTCAGATGCAACTGATGGAACTTTAAGGCATTCAGTTCAGTTCAGTCGCTCAGTCATGTTCAACTCTTTGTGACCCCATAGACTGCAGCATGCCAGGCTTCCCTGTCCATCACCAACTCCCGGAGCTTACTCTAACTCATATCCATCAAGTCGGTGACGCCATCCAACCATCTCATCCTCTGTCCTTTTCTCCTGCCTTCAGTCTTTTCCAGTATCAGGGTTTTTTTTTCCAACGAGTCCGTTCTTCGCATCAGGTGGCCAAGTATTGGAGCTTCAGCTTCAGCATCAGTCCTTCCAATGAATATTCAGGGTTTATTTCCTTTAGGATTGACTGGTTTGTTCTCCCTGCAGTCCAAGGGACTCTCCAACACCACAGTACAAAAGCATCAGTTCTTCAGCACTCATTCTAATTGAAATAAGCTAGACACAGACAAACAAATATTGAATGATCTCATATGTGAAACCTAAAATAAAAGCAAACTCACTGAAAAAGAAATCAAACTTTTGGTTACCAGAGGTGGAGGGTAGGGGGATGAAGAATTGGAGGAAGGTGGTGAAAAGATGCAATATTCCAGGTATAAGATAAATAGTACTAGAAATGCAGACGCACATTAGAGATATTGTGTGTTTAGTGCTAGAGTACCACAATATAGCAAATATCTCAATAAATCAGATCACAC
This sequence comes from Ovis aries, assembly GCF_016772045.2. Lineage (NCBI taxonomy): Eukaryota > Metazoa > Chordata > Mammalia > Artiodactyla > Bovidae > Ovis > Ovis aries. The sequence continues at coordinate 8,990,864 of NC_056072.1, forward strand.
ACATTTTTTTATTTCCAAGTGCATATAAAAATTATGTTTATACTATGCTGTAGTCTACCAATGTACAGTAGCATTATGTCTTTCAAAAAACAATATGCATACTTTAATCAAAAACACTTTATTGCTAAGAAATGCTAACCATCATCTGAGACTTTAGCATATTGCAGTAGTAAAACAAAAGTCACTAATCACAGATCACTGTAACAAATATGTAATAATAATAAATGAAAAAATTGAAATATTGTAAGAATTACCAAAATGTGCCACAAAGACATGAAGTGAGCAAATACTGTTGGAAAAATATCACTGATAGACTTGCTCAATGCAGGGTTGCCTTAAACATACAGTTTGTAAAAAAACACAGAATACGTGAAGTATAGTAAAGGAAAGCATAACAAACTAAGTATGTCTGTTATGTGGATGATGGCTATAGTTAACACTGATGTATGATATTTAGGAAAGTTAAATATATATTAGGAAAGTTTCGAGTAAATCCTAAGAGTTCTCATCACAAGGATAATTTTTTTTAAATTTTTATTTTTGTTGGATCTATATAAGATTATGGATACTAACCAAACTTATTTTGGAAGTATTTTCACACTATTTGTAAATCAAAGCCTAAGGCTATATACCTTAAACTTATACCGGGATACATGTCTATTATCAATAAAACTAGAAAAAAATTATTAAGTATTTTGTAAAATATAGAGGTCACTATATCCTAAAGTAAAAACCAGAGAGAACATTTAAAGAACAAAAAAACTGCCTAACAAATGGAAGTCACTTATTTTAGGTAACATCCTCCCAATATATATTTGTTCTCCAGAACACCAGAAACAAATAGAAGATTTCAAAATCCCACAGAGAGAATGGAATAATAACGCGCATAGAAGTGGGACTCTACCTCCCTGAAACTTCACAGCAACAACACTGGAAATAGTGGCCTCTGACTTTGAGCAATAAATAAAATATCCACCAGCCTTCTATAACCATCGAAACTATGAATGGAAGTGTTAGTCACTCAGTCGTGTCTAGCTTTTTGTGATCCCATGGACTGTAGCCCACTAGGCTCCTCTGTCCACGGAATTCTTCAGGCAGGAATACTGGAGTGGGTTGCCATTTCCTACTCCAGGGGATCTCCCCACCCAGGGATTGAACCCAGGTCTCCTGCATGCCAAGCAGATTCTTAATAGTCTGAGTCACAACATTTAGAAAATAGTGGATATTTTCACACAAGCAAGTTCTCAAAATATGTATTACCATGTCATTTTCCGGAAGCAATGGGACTTTGTGTTCCATCAAGGGAATAAGTTAAGTTAGAAGAAGATATGGGGTCTGAGAAAAAGGGCCATAACATAGGACAAAAGAGAAAGATATTGTTGGGATAATGGAAAAGGGAGGTTCAAAGTTGATAGCTATGGAGGAGGTTGCGAGAGATCAAGAAATGTGAAGTTACAGAGCATACTCCTTTTTAATTTTAAAAAAAAATTTTATAAAAAAATTTTTTGGATGTAGACCATTTTAAAATTATTTATTGAATTCGTTACAGCATTGCTTCTGTTGTTCATGTTCTGATTTTTTGGCTGTGAGGCATGTGGGATCTTAGCTCTCTGACCAGGGACTGAACTTGCAACCCCTGCTTTGGAAGGTGAAGTCTTAACCACTGGACCACTAGGAAAGACCCTGCGGATTCATTCTCTGCAGACGGGAGTTGGGGTGTTAGGTGGCCATTCTGGGGAACAATTTACCGTACTGACCAATTTTCACGGAAGTGTGGATGAACCACCTGACCCAGCTCTTTTTGCTTCCAAAAAAGCGGATGTAGGTGTCCATTTCTGTGATATTGGTTCAAGAAAAATGGCAGAAATCCACAAGAGTTAGCAGTAACATGGTAATGTAGTTTTTTAAAACTACGTAGATTTTAAAAGAGGATGCTGAGAGAACGAAAGAATATGAGAAATATTTAGAAGCCATGCCACTGGTTGAACTGAGAAGACACACATGTAAAAGGATGCAAGTTGAACCCATTAGAACACACCAGGGAGGAGTGGAGGAAAGAACTGTGGCAAGAAAGGGGATATAAAAATGACCAAATGAAGCCAGAGAAGGGCCCTCCCTTGATTAGTGCGCCTGGTCTAACTGCCGCTTCCCTGCACTCCAGGTAACTCTGCAGCACTTGCCTGCCTACAGTCTGTGGTTGAACTTCCTCCTGGATCTTCCACCATCACTGAGAAGGGAAGAAAGCAGAGACGGCTTCCTCCCACTCTCTGGACTCTCCACAACACTGCTTCACAGGTAACTAGTGGAATTTCAATGAACTGGCAGAATTGAGAGTGTCCAATTTTCATCTTGGTAATACAATTACATAATCTGAGAGCTTAAAAAATGTAAATGGAAAAAATGACACCTCTAGGCACATATGTAAAATCTTTTGTTTCCTAACTTAAGAAAGGACAATCATAGTTTCTGCTTTTAGGGTTATTTGAAATTCTAATGAGATTATATATGTAAAATCCTTACCATAATACCTGGTGCAGGGTAAAACAGCAAATAAATAGTAGCTACATTAAGAAAAATTGTTTTGAAGATGGTTAGTTGTAATTCTAAACATATCTTTGCCTAAGAAACAATATTAAAAGTGGAGATAGCCAAATATCCAGGGTAGATCCAAAAAATTAAGAATCTTAAATAATTTGAAATATTAGAGTGTTGACTAAACCACTGCTAATCAACTAAGATTTATTAAGAGTCTACAGTGTACTATAGTTGGTGACTAATCTCCAATATGAGACAAAGTGGACCTGGAGAGTAGGTGTCTCTGACTAGCCCCTGTGTAAGTTACTCTCAAAGTGTGGTATGAATACAGCGGTCTCTGCCATCCATTTGCTGTTAGTGGTCTGTGATCAGAAAAGAATGGTCATTGCGAACAGACATTCAGAAAATTCTACAGAAATTTGATCAGGTGATTTTATACTTATTGAATCTAATAATTTCAAAAATTGGACTTAATTTTTGGTAATTTATTTGTATTGTAATTTACAAAAGTTTTGGCCCACAATGGATGAAGTGGTGGGTGTGAGAATAATATGTCCTCAACACAGACAGACCAGAGACAGTTTGAGACGCATGAGTGCAAATTAGGTACCTACTTGGGTCACTTGACCAGATCACCTTCATTTATTTTCTTTGCAGAAGTTACCAGTATCTGAAATTGACATGTTTGTTGAATTTTAATCTTGTCTCCCTCCTTCTATTAGAGGGTGATTTGGGGGAGGGGAGGTCATCTCTTTCTGAGTTCTAACAATCAAAACATTGTCCAATGTATGCTAGACACTAAACAAATTTTAGTTGACTGAGCAAGTGGATTCAATTGTAAATCTCTGTTAATACAATAACAATTGTTGCCATTCAAGAAGCAGAAATCCTCAAAGACCTATCCAGGTATGAATTCCCAGCTGTCCCTAGGTGGTGGGAGAGGCCAGTGGCTCCCTTCTCCAAACCACAGGATTCAAATCTGTGACTCCAGAAAATCTCCAGAATTTTATGAATAATTAACTCCTTTGAACAACAAGGTTCTGCTTTCTGATCAATTAGCATGCTAATTATCAACCTTTTTTTAAACTAAAGATTTTGATTTGACTCTATATGGTTAATGTATTTGAGTTAAACACTCCATGTGCTTTTGGTAATGAGCTCTATTTTTTCAAAGTATTTCCACTTATATTCAGACCCTTTTCTCATCCAGACCGACCTCCTTTGCCCTATTAGTGTGAATTACAGATTATTCACTGTCATGGTTAAAAGAGAGTAAGTTAATTTAGATCCCTGGATGACTAAAGCTGGGAGGATATTTTTAGTGATTCTAATGACTGAATCCTGTGGTTTGCGGCAATGACAGTGTCAGAAGCTTATATTGAAGTTAGAACGGGGGTGATGAAGAGGTGGGTGTTCCAAGGGTTTAGGGGGCTTGGGGGAGAGACGGGAAATAGGGAGGAAAAAAACCTGTTTTCCAATTACATAACAGCAAATGCCATGGCTGTCCTTATAGAAGGTCAGAAACACAGCAACTGAAGCTGTCACGTAATAGACAATTTGATGATAGTAACTAAGAAAACACAAAAGGCAGCTAATCTCCCCCCTACTGATAAAGCTGGCTGAGGTGGATCAATTTAGTCATGGTTGCTGTGAGGAAATTGCACTTGTTTGATGTTTCACAAGCCGATCATGTAGTTTCCTAGGAAACATCCTTTTTCACTTAAATCTAATTCTCCCGCGTCCTGGGATCTGATGAGTCACTCCGCCTGGCTTTCCTCTCACTTCCCTCTCCCCATTAAAGGGGACTGACCAGCTGGAAATCTACTATGAGCTCTTTGCACCGTGTTCCTCACTTAATTCTTGGGCTTCTTTCTCATAAATCTAACTGCTTCCCTGGTGTGAGGGGCCAGGGGTAATGAAGAAGTGAGTGGGTACATAATAATGTGAGCCAGGGCTGGACAGCAGCTGCCATCAATTTCTTGCTTATTAAACTGTATCTCAGCATCTACCTTTAAATGGAAAGCATTACATGCATAGAGATGATTTTGACTTGTAACCTGTGGTGGAATTTGATGTCAGTATAATTTTAAATTCCCAGTTACACTGCTGTCTGGTTATGAGAGAGAGACAGATAGAAGGGGAGGTGCATGCAACTGAGAGAACTTAGGCAGATGGTTTTAATCTTATTTGAACCCATTAACAGATGCATTGTCCCCCAAAATCTAGAACTTCAGGGTAATCAGAATACAATTTTAACTTGTGAAGTGAAGATATATAATATGATTTAATATGGGCTCCCATGGTGGCTTGATAGTAAAAAATCCTCCTGCCAACAGAGGAGACATGGGTTTGGGGTTGGGAAGATCCCCTGGAAAAGGGAATGGTTACCCACTCCAATATTCTTGCCTAGGGAATCCCATGGACATAGGAGTCTGGTGGGCTACAGTGTATAGGGTCCCAAAGAGTCAGATGTGACTTAGCAATTAAACCACCACTGTCATCATTATTTAATAGAATATAATTTGATATGCAAGTGTTCATGCTAAGTTGCTTCAGTTGTGCCCAACTCTTTGTGAGTCCATGGACTATAGCCTGCAAGGCTCCTCTGTTCATGGGATTCTCCAGACAAGAATACTGGAGTGGGTTGCCATGCCCTCCTCCAGGGGGATCATTTAATATAGGTTAAATAAAAGTATGCAATAGATAAGCATATATTTAATATATAAATATATATAATACATAAGTAAATGTATAATTATATATAATATAATTTATATGCTGCTGCTGCTAAGTCACATCAGTTGTGTCCGACTCTGTACTACCCCATAGACGGCGGCCCACCAGGCTCCCGTCCCTGGGATTCTCCAGGCAAGAATAATGGAGGGGGTTGCCATTTCCTTCTCCAATGCATGAAAGTGAAAAGTGAAAGTGAAGTCCCTCAGTCGTGTCCGACTCTTCGCGACCCCATGGACTGCAGCCCTCCAGGCTCTTCCATCCATGGGATTTCCCAGGCAAGAGTACTGGAGTGGGTTGCCATTGCCTTTATATATGTAAATTAAAGTAGCATGCTCACCCCTCTGAAATACACAGTTAATGCGGCTCACACATTATTTTTTTAATCACTCCCTATTTTGTTTTCTTTTTCTGGCTACATCACATGGTATGAGGCAATCTTAGTTCCCCCAATCAGGGATCAAATCTTTGCCTCTGCAGTGGAAGCATGGAATCTTAACCACTGGACCACCAGTGAAGTCCTGGGGTCACATATTGTAAGCAGAGTTGTCTCTTTGGTAATCGAGGAGGTGGCCTAGACATGAGCGACAGAGGGGAGGTCTGCAGAGATTCAGCATGAATAAAGGATTCTCAGAGCTAAATCTCACCGTTTGCCCCACTGGCAGCCCATGGAAGAGGCGAGGCTCTGGTGTCTGAGTCTGCCCTCACTTGCCCACATGGAGTTAGCTGTACTGTCTTCTTTCCTTTTTGCTACACTCACTGAGCCTTTACTATATGCCAGGAACCATGTTCATTACTTTCCTTATTTTATCTCATATGAGAGGAAGTATGGTATTTTTATGTCCATTTTACAGATGAGAATAATCAAGGTCTAGAACTGGTAAATGCTTTGCCCAAAGCCACACGGGTTGGGACGGTTTTAGGGTTCATTCTCAGCTCTGATGTCCGTGATCTTTATTATATTTCTACATTCTTTCTCTCATGGGCACATATCTTTGGTTTAAGATGAGAGACTGTAGAGGCTCTGAAAATGCCTGTATCTGAGCCATCAAGCTACTAAATTCACAAAAGCAATTGTAATTGTATCCTAAGCCTAGTTGGGTCTCATCAATGTGGCTCAAAAAAAGCAGAATCAATATGATTAAAAATTGAATTTTTGCAGTAAAGTCACCTAGGACAGAATGCCTGTCAGACATTTACTATCATAGCATCCGATAGTCCTGAGGATGAACTTTCACTCCTAGGATGTGAGCAAAAAGTGATACATTCTCAGCCTCCTGAGCTGAGGGTTCCTCAGGCCATTCTTTGTATCCGCATGGATGGAAAGAGCTAGGTTAGAACACATTTCCTGGGTGGCCAGGAATAAAGCCACCTTTGGTTTAAACCATAATAACCTGCTTACTTATATCTGCTTCCCACTTTAGGCTTCTTAGTAAAGATTGATCTGATGAATGGGCTTCACTGGCAAACTCTTGAAAACCAGTAGCCTAACTCCAAAACAGTGCGCTCATTAGCTCTTTATCCATTAGGAACCACTATGAATTTCGATGACAAACAATAATACATCTAAATGTACAGTAAAAACTGTTCTAGTCTGGAATGACCATGGATAGACTCACATGTCTGCAGCTGTCTTGACATCTAGGCTGGACTTGGTCAGGGAGCCTCTGTCTGTTCACCTGTCTCCCATCCTTCTCCTGGTTCCTGTGGGCAACCCAGGCATGTTCTTTTCTTCATGGTGACAGAGACTCTGGAACACAAGTATAAAGACATAAGGTCTGGCTGAGGTCAGAGTCCGAACTCACAGACCATCAGTTTCAGAGATCTACTGCCCGCATGAGGCTGGATGGTAGAACCCAGAAGAGGAGTGCTCTGCTCTCCATGGAGCACTGCAGCACTCAGCGGCAGAAGATGTGGGTACAGAGACGATGCAAAACTGAGGCTGATCATGAAACCTACCAGAGACAATGGACCACATTTGCAATTCTACATCGGACACTAATGGTGTGAAATTGGGCAATTTATTTATAATCTGAGCCTTAATTTCTTTCTTTATTTTCATTCTTGTTAAACTACATTATTCCCAGTACATGGAGTACCTGTGAGAACCGAAGGATGAAAAGCACACGCAATTCTTAACTATGAAAATGATAAAGTAGCTGACCTAGGACTCACCAAAGCTCCATCCTGCTTTCTACTCTGACCAGTGCACTCACTCACTCACTCATTTTCTCTCAGTGTTCACATTTCAGGAATGTTCCATTATGATGTTCAAGGAGACCTCCTCCTGAAGTCAGGAGACTGAATTCTAAGATCCTATATTCTTTGTTTCATCTCATCTTTAGGCCATTATATGCTGCCATATGACAACTAAGACTATACAAGCAATTATTTTCCAGGAGGCACAGATGTTGTTTGTTTCATCTGAGAACCCAAGTCCTTATTGGTCCCACTTTCAAGGTCCATTTCCTGGGAAACATTTCATCTATAGAACAGTAAAGAGCAGCAAATGACATTATTAATATCTAAAGACTCATCAAATTCTACTCTGTATTAAAATGTTCCAAACTCTCAAGAGAGTTCTGAATATAAATGTTCCTTTAACCTTCCTTCAAATTGCAGTATTAGAATCAGAGAAGGAATCAGATTTTGGTCAGCAAATGTTACATAACAGCTGCTTTCAGAGGGTTCTTGTCTGTTCCATTTCTCTTGGATGTTTGCATTTATAACTGTTAAGAAGTCTTTTCTAGGGTATAAACTTGTCTTTAGCTTCAGACTCAAAACAGCTTCCCTCATTGCTCTTTGGGGACAGTCATTGGAGAGACCTCCGTGTCTTAAATTCCAGTAAAAATATCACAAACCCTTCTGGAATCCATCAGTGACAACTTCTGTCCTGGAAGAGATAAAGAAGATTAAATCAGGAAGAATAAGAAGCTTCGTGCTTCTTTTGGGAGACCAGCAAAACATCTTGTGACCTGGCTGAATCTGGAGGAGTTGCTTTTCTGAACTTTCAGTGTGTGAATAAGTGTTGTTGTTGTTCAATCATCAAGTCCCATCTGACTCTTTGCAACACCATGGACTGCCATACATCAGGCATCCCTGTTCCTTCCCTATGTGAGTAGGTGCAAATGTATTCATACTTGGCAGCATGAGGACGACTCTGGATGCAATGGAAGAAGGCCAGTAGTGGACAGCTAAGCAACCAACTTGGGACCCTAGAGAAGTGGTGATAGGAGGTACCCTTGGCTTCAGTTATTGAGTGGCTTGAGGATTGTGATGGGAAATATGAGCAGGGTATCTGCAGGTTCACAGAGATGTGCAGAGAAAGGGTGGACTTATACTGTGGAGCAACATTGGGACCGGGTTCAAAAATCAGGTCAAAAAAATTTACTAGACCTGGATACAAGGTTAAAACTAGATTCACCAGGTCATCACACTGATGCTTCTCTTTTGATGCTGAATTGAACTGCTCTCACCCCCAGCCCTGTGACACTCATTGGATAAAAATAGCTCTGCATACATGGAAGTTTGCTTCCATCCATTTTGACTTCTGGTAGAGACTATTTGGCACCATTCAAACCTAGCAATGAGAACAGACAGAAGAGGACTGTGGGTTTGTTTATAAGCTGAGCACTTCAGAGATCCCATAAGTACTTAATAAAGTCGCTCAGTCGTGTCCGACTCTTTGCGACCCCATGGACTGTAGCCTACCAGGCTCCTCAGTCCATGGAATTTTCCAGGCAAGAGTACTGGAGTGGGTTGCCATTTCCTTCTCCAGGGGATCTTCCTGACCCAGAGAAAGAAAGGGTGGTGAGAGCTGAAGCTGAGAACTTGAGACCATGTGACATGGGTCATTCTAGAGGTGCAGGGTTCCTATTACAACTGAGACACTGAGGTGGGGAGACAGCTAGGGATACATGCCTTGATCTCTCTCTGTCCCAGACTCTTGCTGGGATGGCCCACTAGGAAGTCAAATCAGAACCCAGAAGGTAAGGGGTCAGATGTTGGGGACCAGGGCTTGGCAGAGAAGGTAGGATTTGGATATGATGAAGAACTAGTGGAAAATTATAAAAAAAATCTGTAACATGGCTATTGCTGTTGTTGTTTAGTAAGCCGTGTTGACTCTTTTTTAACCCCATGGACTGTAGCCCACAAGGCTCCTCTGTCCATGGGATTTCCCAGGCAAGGATACTGGAATGGGTTGCCATTTCCTTTTTCAGAAGGTCTTCCTGATCTAGGGATTGAACCCACATCTCCTGCAAGGAGATGGCAAGTGGGTTCTTTACCACTGAACCACCAGGGAAGCCCATAGCGTGGTAAAAGCCATTGAAAATCATTTAGTCTATAAATCTGACTTTCTTCTTCAAGTAAATTACCCTCATTGCCTTTAACAATCTTATGCTTATCAAAGGCAAGGCCTTCAAGATGACATATTTCATAAATATATTCATATTATTTTAATAATTTCTGAGTGTAGGATTGCAGAGATTTGTATGCATTGCTAAAAAAAGAAAATGCAAAAAACATATCTGTTAAGTTTCTGTATGTGCTGACATGTAATATGATCTCCATTTCACTGAAAAGGAAGCTCGGAGACCCTGCAGGAGCTGAGATTGGTCCGTATCCCTAGAATGACATCACAGTGAGGTCTGATGCTAAGGTTACAGAACTCCCTGATTGCCAACACACCTCCATGCTGCCTTGAAACTCTGTGAATGCCATGAGACCAATGCAGTAGGACCAATTCCATTCTGTATTTACTGACCACCTAAGATGTCCCAGGCACTGTGTTAGGTGCATAGAACGACAGAATGGCAGTAAGACATGGAATCAGAAACTTGAATCCTTTCAGAGACCTCGCTTAAGAGTGCCTGCCATCTGCTAGTGATGTTTTTCCTGTGTTTATAATAGTGGGAGGGCTTCCCAGGTGGCTCAGTGGTAAAGAACCACTTGCCAAGCAGGAGAGGTGGGTTTGATCCCTGGGTTGGGAAGATGCCCTGGAGAAGGAAATGGCAACTCTCTCCAGTATGGCAACTGGAAACGGCAACTTCTCTCTCTTGCCTGGGAAATCCCATGGACAGAGGAGCCTGGTGGGCTACAGTCTATGGGGTCCCAAAACGGACACAACTTAGTGACTGAACAACAACCTCATGATAGTGGCAAAGAGTGTTTACTCATTTGCTTCTATAATCTTCTCCCATCTCTATTTTAGATCCTTCTATGATATCATTTTAAGTCCTTCTCTTTCGCCATCTCTTCCATCCTGCCCACACCCCCTCACCCCCATTTGCCTTCCCACAGGACTGGGAGCTCATAGTTCCAGGGAAACACTGCGCCAGAATGAGGCTGCCTCTTGACACGGGGGATCTAAGATATCCTTGTTGCTCTGAGCACACTGGTCCTCTGGATATAACACTATGTAGCTAATTAGCCAGCATCTCCAGGTACTTGGCACGGAAACAGGCAAATTACACACATAATCTCCTTTGTTTATATGCGTGGAATTTCCTTGCACACATCAGTTCTCTGCTTTCAGTGCTGCTGCCATCAGAATGGTTAGTGTCATGAAACTAGCAAAAAGCAAGTCATTTCTGATTTCTGACTTTGCTGGCACTAAGTCTCAGTCTTCCTGAGTTATGTGGTTCTCATTTGTTTTAAGGCACACAAGTTTGAAAACACAATGAAGTATAAAATGGCCAAGTGAAGGGAGAGCTTTGAACAGGAAAAATGAGACATCCCATGGCATGTGCTAGACTAACCACGAACAAGTTTCATGAACACACATAACAGTGATGGAAAGGCAGCTTGTAAACTGAGCCTGAACACTTGGTGAGTCCCCCCCCCCCCTTATTCTGAAGAAGATCTTTGATGGGATTAAATTTCTTTCCTTCTGTCTTGAGCCCTCTTTCCCTGAAAACACCTCTTGTTTTTTCTGCCACTTTTTAGAAAACCAGCCTTGACTTTGTGGGAGGGCTTCCTCAGCAACTTTGGGAAAAACTGCATTCAGTGACAAAACTGTTTAAGTTTAGAGTCAGGAGGCAGTTTGGAAATCATCTGATTCATCTTCCTCATCTCACCTACTAAGAACCCGTCATCTAGCAAGGCAGAAATAGACATTTCCATGAGGATGAAAGTTTTCCAAATGCACTCTCTGATATGGTAGCCACTAGCTACGTGTAGCTGTTGTACACCTGAAATATGGGGGTCGTTTTCATTCACTCATCATGTCCAGTTCTTTGCGATCCCCTGCAACACACCAGGCTTCCCTGTCCTTCTCTATCTCCTGGAGTTTGCTCAAGTTTATGTCCATTGAAATATGGTTAATGTGACTGAATTCTAAATTTTATTTGCCTTTAGTTTAAATTCAGATAGTCATATAGGGATAGAGGCTTCTGAATGGAATAGTGGAGGTCTCAAAAGTTCTTGGATTGTACCCAATGTCCCACAGCTTTAAAGTGGAAGAACTCACCTGATTGTACCAGCAGCCAGTGACTCAGTTCAGAGATCTTTAATAGTTTTCAAAGTACTTGAGTGAATCAACCTACTAAGCCCAGAATGTACAGTTAAGGTACAGGTGTGACGTGTCAGCTGCCTTGGCAATGACAAAGCATAATGGGAGCTGTCAGTATCTGGCAAGGCAAGAGGAAGAGGGGTGCCTCAATAGCATCATCTTATAATATGATTACACCAGATATGATGTTCACGTTGATGAAAAGAAAGAGAAGTTTGGATGTATTTTAAAATTTTTATGAAGACAGCTGAAATGGAAACTAAAATATTTATAGAACCATACAAATTAGGAGGTAGGAGAACAAGGAAGACAAGATTGAATGGGTATAAGAATGTGAAATTGATTATTGAGCAGGAAGTTAATAGATGGTGTCCTCAAATGGACAAATTAAAGGACAAATAAGCATGAACAGCCACAACATCTTTGAGCAGAATAGGTGAAAGCTCTCTCTCGGGAGTGGGGCAATGAAGAGGAAGAAATGGATAGACACACAGGGTGTTAATACTTTCCAGCATTTTATTATTTGGGGCTATGTTTCTATTTTGTTTTGTTTTAAATAAAAGCAATTGCTATGAGCATCATAGGTTCAAAATTAGGGCAGAAAATAAATTTATCTGAATTTTTTTTTAATGAAGGGATGCTCAGAAACAACACTGAAGGCAGAATTAAGTAGATCACTACTTTTCCTCATGTATTTAGTCAGATATACAAAAATATTTACCCACAGAATCACTTGTATTTGTCTAATTTATAAAACCATTGATTTTCCTCTGGTGATCGCATACTCTGGATTCAGTAAGTTAGATCTTCTAAATAATTTTTCAGTGCAGTCAAAATAAGATAAATCAGGTTGAATATCACACACATTCAAACAGCTCTAAATAGACTCCAGTGAAAGATGGGAAATACAAGAGCAGACGTGATCTTGCCTATTGAAACATCCCAGGAAAGAGTGTTCCCCATACATGGTCCAGCCTGGCTATTTGACACACATGCTGACCTTGAATGCGGATAGAGCCAAGAAGGTGCTCACTTATGAGAATTATGGGAAGCGAGACAGAGCTGCCCAGGTTGTGGCAATTAAAGCCCTTTTTTGGAGGGGAGGGGTAATCAGACAGCAGGTTTTATTGCCAAGAACTCAGTGCAGGAGCTGGGTCCTCCTTCTTTGTTTCTCCTCCTTGAGATGCTTGCAATGCTGCTTTTCCCAGTCTTGCAGGCTCCTCGGGTCCACATGGTACTGCGGGCGCTCCTGGCCTCGGCCTGCAGCGGGGCCGTGCACTCCTCTTCCGCTGGCTCCTCCCTCTGCTCCTGCCGCCACCACCAGCTGTCACTCCTCTGGAGCTTCCTGGCCCGGGGCTCTTCCACGAGTTGCAGAGCTGACGCTTCTGCTCCCCTGCTACCCGCTGTACTCATAGCAGCTCCCACACGGCCGCCAGGCTCGGGTAACATTCGCGCTCTTCAGCCTTGGGCTCCTGAAACTGTTCCCACCGTGGCCACAGGAAAGCCACCCCAGAGACGCGTAGCATGGCCCCAGCTGCCAGTGAGAGGTCAGGGGGTCATCTGGATCCGGCCACCAGAGTTCCAGAGCCTGCTTCCTGAGTGGTCACCACCCAGAGCAGGCTGTGGCCCTGCGTGGCCACCGCCATCTTGCCTCTTAAAGTCCACTTTTGAGCGTGGTTTTGAGAATTGCGGACACCTGGTTGCAGCTAAGAGCTAAAGATGACCTTCTCAAGAGCTGTTGTACAGAGACTGAAGGGCCAGCCTCATGGTGTGGAGAGTCCACGGATCCTAACAAGGTGTGGACATCTGTGCAAATAACAGGGTCCATAGGCTGGGGAGCAGACTGGTAAGATGAACTTGAAGACTGGACCCAAACCAGCTAGTGGTCGTGAAGAAAGACCTTGCCCAACACCGTCAGACTGGTCCACCCATCCCTCATCTGCAGGAGCTCACTCTCCGGGTTTACACCTGAGTAGAGGTAAGTGGAGGTACAAACCGGTTGCACCATAATGGAACCTTCTGGACAATGAGTACCTAACCTTCTGGACAATGAGTACCTGACCTTCTTCCCATGGTCTGATAAGACTCTAGGAGGTGTGATGAATCTATTCTTTAGACAGATAAGCAAACACTTTATTCAACACTTTATTCTTATATGATCTTTGTACTTAAGTTTCACATATCTACCTTCAAGTCTCCTTTCCTAAAATTTCATTCTGAGTTATTTCACATTCTTGAATATGATCCATACAGTAAACCTCCTAAAAAGTCTCTGTACCTCTGCAGTCTAAAATGCTGCAGGATGCTCTTCATCTAGGCCCTCCCAGGGCAAAGGAAACAAAAGAAAATATACATTTTAATTGCTTTCATTCCCTACAGTCAATAAATTCTGGAGATGGTCTAGTCCATGGTTTTTCTATGCCTGACAGACATGGAAACATTCATCTTGAGAATTTCATCCTCCTACCTAAGTGGACTGCAGACTGCCAGTCTCACTAACCCAATGGGCACTGACCTAATGGACACTTTTTCTGGGTCTCCAACATCAGAATTTCTTGCCATAAATTCCCAAGGACTCTGTAAGCCAGCCCTGTGTAGGATCTAGACTTCCTTGCTCTCCTCTAGTTTCTGTAGATCCTTTCTATAAAGTGTAGATCTTTCTTCAGAAACCCACTGGCTTCAGTCTTGGGCTCACTGCTCTTGCAGGATGCCAAGAATTACCATGGTTGTCCTACTTATTTCAAAACTGATTTCCAAAAGAGTCATCTCTCCTGCCAAAGAGTTGATGCTCTTGAACTGTGGTGTTGGAGAAGACTCTTGAGAGTCCCTTGGACTGCATGGAGATCAAACCAATCAATCCTAAAGGTAACCAACCCTGAATATTCGTCAGAAGGACTGATGCTGAAGCTGAAGCTCCAATACTCTGGCCACCTGAAGAGTGTCCATGTGCAGAGTTAACTCATTGGAAAAGACCCTAATGCTGGGAAAGATTGAAGGCAAAAGGAGAAGAGGATGAGATGGTTGGATAGCATCACCAACACAATGAACATGAGTTTGAGCAAGCTCCAGGAGATAGTAAAGGACAGGGAAACCTGGGGTGCTGCAGTCCATGTGGTCGCAAAGAGTTGTACATGACTTAGTGACTGAACAACGTGTCTAGTGTCTTGGTCTTCTTGGCTATCATGACAAAATACCATAGACTGGGCACCTTAACACATTTTAGTTCTTTTACATTTCTGGGGGCTAGGAAGTCCAAGATCAAGGTGTCAACAGATTGGTTTTTGGTTTAGCTTTCCTCCTGGCTTGTATATGGTTGCCTTCTCACTATGTCCCCACATGGTCTTTCCTCTGCAGGCCCATGGAGGGAGAGAGAAAGAGCTCTCTCTATTCCTCTTTGTATAAGGCCTCTAATGACATTATGAGGGTCCCACCCTCAGTACTGGTCAAAACCTGATTTCCACCCAAAGGCCCTACATTCAAATACCATCACAGTGGGGGTTAGGCTTCAATATATGAATCTCTGTGGTAGAAAACAAATATTCAGTCCAGAACATCCCACCCCTGGCCCCCTTCCCAAAATTCATGTCTTTCTCTCATGCAAAATACATTCATTCCATTCCAACAGTCCCCAAAGTTTTCATTTTCTAGCATCAAGTCTAAAGTCTGAGGTCCAAAATCTAATCTAAATATATCTAGATTAGACATAAGTGAGACTGGAGGTATATTCACCCTGAGGCGAAATTCTGCTCCAGCTGTGAATCTGTCAAACAAGACAAGTTATGTGCTTCTGAAATACAGTAATGGTACAGGCATAGTCTAGACATTCCCATCCCACTGGGAGAAATAGGAAAGAAAGGGTGACAGGTCCCAAGAAAGTCCAAAACCTAGCAAGGCAAATTCCACCTCATCTTAAGGCTCAGGAATAATTCTCACTTATTTTAATGCTCTGACCTCCAGACCCACTGGGTAGGTCCCATCTTCTAGACCCATGGGAGCTGTGGTCCCATCTTCAGACCCCCTGATTGGTGGTCCATCCCCCATAGCTCTGCCAGGTGGCAGTAAGCCCCCAAGGATGAAGCAGCCCTGTCCCCAGGCTCTGGAGAGCAGCCAGTACAGTGGAGGCAGTCCTGGTCATCTCTGAATCACCGTCAAGATTATTCTTTTCTTTTCTCAAAGCAGAGCCCACGTTCGAGCTTCCCAGGTGGCACTGGTGGTAAAGAACTTGTCTGCCAGTGCAGGAGACATAAGAGATGCAGGTTCGATCCCTGGTCAGGAAGATCCCCTGGAGGAGGGCATGACAACCCACTCCAATATTCTCATCTAGAGAATCCCATGGACAGAGGAGCCTGGCAGGCTGTAGTCCATAAGGTCAGAAAGAGATGGACACAATTGAAGTGACTTAGCGCATGTGCAGACAACACTCTTTCGCAGCTGAAGAGCTGTATGGTTCAGTCCTGTAGAACCAAAGAATTTTGAAAATTGTTTTTTTCTGTCCACTTGATTACCAGATGGTAGTGTTTCACTTGTATAATCCCATCTCTATTCCTGGTTTCTGCTGATATGGCAGCTTAAATTTGCAAATGGTACCCATGATCTCTTTTGTAAATGATTGTCCAGTCATCCCCTTAGTGTCCTCTTCAGAAAAAGCTTTCTTTCTTTCTTTTTTTGTGTGCTATGGATAAACTAAATAATTTTGCAACATCTGCAAGTTCTGGTTCATTTTTGCTAAACTGTACTATCTGCATTCCTCTTCTTTGGCATTTTACTATAAGAAGAAAGGATGAGCCAGGCTACCCCTTCAATACTTTGCTTAGAAAGCTCCTCTGCTAAATATCTGATTTCATTACTCACAAATTCTCTCTTTCACAAAACACCAGAACATATTTTAGCCACGTCCTTTACTACAAGGATCTCCTTTCTGATCTGAGAACTGACCAGAATTGCCTTTAGCTTTCATATTTCTAGCCCAGGTCTCAAAACATGATCAGTCTCTACCCATTACCAGTTCCTAAGTCACCTTCACAATTTCAGATATTTGTTACAGCAGTATCTTCTTGGTATCAAGCTCTATTAGTTTGCTCACGCTGCCATAGCAAGATATCACATGCAGGGTGGCTGACACAATGCAAATTAACTTTCTTATGGCAGGCTTGGAGGTCCCAGGTCAAGGTGCTGGATGATTCTGTCTCTGGTAAGGGCTCTCTTCCTGGCTTGCAGGTGGCTGCCTTCTTGTTACATCCTCAATCCAGTTACCACCCCACGGTTCTATCTCCAAATAGCCTCACATTGGGATTTAGAGCCTCAGTATGTGAATTCTAGGGGGACACAAACATTCAGTCCAAACAACTACTTAGCATCAATGTATGTTCATTGCTCACAGTCCTGGCTAAGGGTAGATTGAGATCATATTGCCTCGCTTTCTGATCCAGCCCTCTGGTTTGGCCAGTTTATCCCTCTTGATGTGGTTTCTTCCAGTCCATCCTAATGTTTGAACTTGATCACACAATCCACAGGAGATATGTGCATGCATTTTGGCCCACATAATATAATTTATGAATTTCTGTAATCTCTCTTGTCCCTTCTCCAGAGTATCTCCCACCTCAAAACCCAGCGATTATATTTTTCCTCCATTTCAACTACATCTTTTGGCCAGGATCGAGGTTTCCTTGGTTCACTGAGAAATAGTGTGTACGTGCTAAGTTGCTTTAGTCATGTTCGAATCTTTCTGACCCTATGGACTGTAGCTCGCCAGGCTCCTCTGTCCATGGGATTCTCCAGGCAAGAATACCGGAGTGGGTTGCCATTTCTTTCTCCAGGGGATCTTTCTGACCCAAGGATCGAATGTGCATCGCTCATTTCTCCTGCATTGGCAGGCAAGTTCTTTACTGCTAGAGCCACTAGGGAGCCCTAAGAAACAGTACAAGACCAGAATTCAGACATACTTGACAAGCATGTGGTGCTGCTGAGAGTTACCCTCATAGCAGAGTGATGTGAAGACAGCCAGCCACAAACTTCACATTCACTCTCAGTCTCAGGCTTTGTAATAGCTCTCAGTCTGTTTATTTATTTATTTTTAATATACATTTATTTATTTTAATTGGAGGTTAATCACTTTACAATATTGTATTGGTATTGCCATACATCAACATGAATCTGCCAAAGGTATACACATGTTCCCCATCCTGATCCCCCAACCCTCCTCCCTCCCTGTATCATCCCTCTGGGTCATCTCAGCGCACCAGCCCCAAGCATCCAGTATCATGCATCAAACCTGGACTGGTGATTCATTTCATATATGATATTATACATGTTTCAATGCCATTCTCCCAAATCATCCCACCCTCTCCCTTGCCCACAGAGTCCAAAAGACTGTTCTATACATCTGTGTCTCTTTTGCTTTCATGTATACAGGCTTATCGTTACCATCTTTCTAAATTCCATAATATGCGTCAGTATACTGTATTGGTGTTTTTCTTTCTGGCTTACTTCACTCTACATAATAGGCTCCAGTTTCATCCACCTCATTAGAACGGATTCAAATGTATTCTTTTTAATGGCTGAGTAATACTCCATTGTGTATATGTACCACAGCTTTCTTATCCATTCATCTGCTGATGGACATCTAGGTTGCTTCCATGTCCTGGCTATTACAAACAGTGCTGCAATGAACATTGGGGTACACATGTCTCTTTCAATTCTGGTTTCTTTGGTGTGTATGCCCAGCAGTGCGATTGCTGGGTCATAAGGCAGTTCCATTTCCAGTTTTTTAAGGAATCTCCACACTGTTCTCCATAGTGGCTGTACTAGTTTGCATTCCCACCAACAGTGTAAGAGGGTTCCCTTTTCTCTACACCCTCTCCAGCATTTATTGCTTGGAGACTTTGGATTGCAGCCATTCTGATTGGTGTGAAATGGTACCTTATTGTGGTTTTGATTTGCATTTCTCTAATAATGAGTGATGTTGAGCATCTTTTCATGTGTTTGTTAGCCATCCGTATGTCTTCTTTGGAGAAGTGTCTATTTAGTTCTTTGGCCCATTTTTTGATTAGATCATTTATTTTTCTGGAATTGAGCTGCATAAGTTGCTTGTATATTTTTGAGATTAGTTGTTTGTCAGTTCCTTCATTTGCTATTATTTTCTCCCATTCTGAAGGCTGTCTTTTCACCTTGCTTGTAGTTCCCTTTGTTGTGCAGAAGCTTTTAATTTTAATTCGGTCACACTTTTTTATTTTTGCTTTTATTTTTAGTATTCTGGGAGGTGGGTCATAGAGGATCCTGCTGTGATGTATGTCGGAGACTGTTTTGCCTATGTTCTCCTCTAGGAGTTTTATAGTTTCTGGTCTTACATTTAGATCTTTAATCCATTTTGAGTTTATTTTTGTGAATGGTGTTAGAAAGTGTTCTAGTTTCATTCTTTTACAAGTGGTTGACCAGTTTTCCCAGCACCACTTGTTAAAGAGATTGTCTTTAATCCATTGTATATATTCTTGCCTCCTTTATCGAAGATAAGGTGTCCATAGGTGTGTGGATTTATCTCTGGGCTTTCTATTTTGTTCCATTGATTTATATTTCTGTCTTTGTGCCAGTACCATACTGTCTTGATGACTGTGGCTTTGTAGTAGAGCCTGAAGTCAAGCAGGTTGATTCCTCCACTTCCATTCTTCTTTCTAAAGATTGCTTTGGCTATTCAAGGTTTTTTGTATTTCCATACAAATCTTGAAATTATTTGTTCTAGTTCTGTGAAAAATAGGGTTGGTAACTTGATAGGGATTACATTGAATCTATAAATTGCTTTGGGTAGTATACTCATTTTCACTATATTGATTCTTCCAACCCATGAACATGGTATATTTCTCCATCTATTAGTGTCCTCTTTGATTTCTTTCATCAGTGTTTTATAGTTTTCTATATATAGGTCTTTAGTTCCTTTAGGTAGATATATTCCTAAGTATTTTATTCTTTTCATTGCAATGGTGAATGGAATTATTTCCTTAATTTCTTTTTCTACTTTCTCATTATTAGTGTATAGGAATGCAAGGGATTTCTGTATCTGTTGATTTTATATCCTATTTCTGTTGATTTTATATCCTGCAACTTTACTATATTCATTGATTAGCTCTAGTAATTTTCTGGTAGAGTCTTTAGGGTTTTCTATGTAGAGGATCATGTCATCTGCAAACAGTGAGTTTTACTTCTTCTTTTCCAATTTGGATTCCATTTATTTCTTTTTCTGCTCTGATTGCTGTGGCCAAAACTTCCAGAACTATGTTGAATAGTAGTGGTGAAAGTGGGCACCCTTGTCTTGTTCCTGACTTTAGGGGAAATGCTTTCAATTTTTCACCACTAAGGATAATGTCTGCTGTGGGTTTGTCATAGATAGCTTTTATTATGTTGAGGTATGTTCCTTCTATTCCTGCTTTCTGGAGAGTTTTTATCATAAATGGATGTTGAATTTTGTCAAAGGCTTTCTCTGCATCTATTGAGATAATCATATGGCTTTTATTTTTCAATTTGTTAACATGGTGAATTACATTGATTGATTTGCGGATATTGAAGAATCCTTGCATCCCTGGGATAAAGCCTACTTGGTCATGGTGTATGATCTTTTTAATGTGTTGTTGGATTCTGATTGCTAGAATTTTGTTGAGGATTTTTGCATCTATGTTCATCAGTGATATTCTTTTCTTGTGGCATCTTTGTCAGGTTTTGGTATTAGGGTGATGGTGGCCTCATAGAATGAATTTGAAAGTTTACCTTCCTCTGCAATATTCTGGAAGAGTTTGAGTAGGATAGGTGTTAGCTCTTCTCGAAATTTTTGGTAGAATTCAGCTGTGAAGCCATCTGGACCTGGGCTTTTGTTTCCTGGAAGATTTCTGATTACAGTTTCAATTTCTGTGCGTGTGATGGGTTTGTTAAGATTTTCTATTTCTTCCTGGTTCAGTTTTGGAAAGTTGTACTTTTCTAAGAATTTGTCCATTTCTTCCACGTTGTCCATTTTATTGGCATATACTTGCTGATAGTAGTCTCTTATGATCCTTTGTATTTCTGTGTTGTCTGTTGTGATCTCTCCATTTTCATTTCTAATTTTATTGATTTGATTTGTCTCCCTTTGTTTCTTGATGAGTCTGGCTAATGGTTTGTCAATTTTATTTATCTTTTCATAGAACCAGCTTTTGGTTTTGTTGATTTTTGCTATGGTCTATTTTGTTTCTTTTGCATGTATTTCTGCCCTAATTTTTAAGATTTCTTTCCTTCTACTAACCCTGGGGTTCTCCATTTCTTCCTTTTTCTAGTTGCTTTAGGTGTAGAGTTAGGTTATTTATTTGACTTTTTTCTTGTTTCTTGAGGTATGCCTGTATTGCTGTGATCTTTCCCCTTAGCACTGTTTTTACAGTGTCCCACAGGTTTTGGGTTGTTGTGTTTTCATTTTCATTCATTTCTATGCATATTTTGATTTCTTTTTTGATTTCTTCTGTGATTTGTTGGTTATTTAGAAGCGTGTTGTTCAGCCTCCATATGTTGGAATTCTTAGTAGTTTTCCTCCTGTAATTGAGATCTAATCTTACTGCATTATGGTCAGAAAAGCTGCTTGGAATGATTTTGATTTTTTGAATTTATCAAGTTTAGATTTATGGCCCAGGATGTGATCTATCCTGGAGAAGGTTCCGTGTGCACTTGAGAAAAAAGTGAAATTCATTGTTTTGGGGTGAAATGTCCTATAGATATCAATTCGGTCTAACTGGTCTATTGTATCATTTAAAGTTTGTGTTTCTTTGTTAATTTGCTGCTCAGTTGATCTATCCATAAGTGTGAGTGGGGTGTTAAAGTCTCCCACTATTATTGTGTTATTGTTAATTCCCCTTTCATACTTGTTAGCATTTGTCTTACAAATTGCGGTGCTCCTATGTTGGGTGCATATATATTTATAATTGTTATATCTTCTTCTTGGATTGTTCCTTTGATCATTATGTAGTGGCCTTCTTTTCTCTTTTCATAGCCTTTGTTTTAAAGTCTATTTTATCTGATATGAGTATTGCTACTCCTGCTTTCTTTTGGTCTCTATTTGCATGGAATATCTTTTCCCAGCCCTTCACTTTCAGTCTGTATGTGCCCCTTGTTTTGAGGTGGGTCTCCTGTAGGCAGCATATATAGGGGTCTTGTTTTTGTATCCATTCACTCAATCTTTGTCTTTTGGTTGGGGCATTCAACCCATTTATGTTTAAGGTAATTATTGATAAGTATGATCCCATTGCCATTTACTTTATTGTTTTGGCTTCAGGTTTATACACCCTTTTCGTGTTTCCTGTCTAGAGAAAATCCTTTAGGATTTGTTGGAGAGCTGGTTTGGTGGTGCTGATTTCTCTCAGCTTTTGCTTGTCTGTAAAGCTTTTGATTTCTCCTTCATATTTGAATGAGATCCTTGCTGGGTACGGTAATCTGGGCTGTAGGTTATTTTCTTTCATCACTTTAAAGATGTCTTGCCGTTCCCTCCTGGCCTGAAGCGTTTCTATTGAAAGATCTGCAGTTATCCTTATGGGAATCCCCTTGTGTGTTATTTGTTGTTTTCCCTTGCTGCTTTTAATACTTGTTCTTTGTGTTTGATTTTTGTTAATTTGATTAATATGTGTCTTGGGGGTGTTTCACCTTGGGTTTATCCTGTTTGGGACTCTCTGGGTTTCTTGGCCTTGGGTGATTATTTCCTTCCCCATTTTAGGAAGTTTTCAACTATTATCTCCTCAAGTATTTTCTCATGATCTTTCTTTTTTTCTTCTTCTGGGACTCCTATGATTTGAATGTTGGAGTGTTTAATATTCTCCTGGAGGTCTCTGAGATTGACCTCATTTCTTTTAATTCGTTTTTCTTTTTTCCTCTCTGATTCATTTATTTCTACCATTCTATCTTCTATTTCACTAATCCTATCTTCTGTCTCCATTATTCTACTATTTGTTGCCTCCAGAGTGTTTCTGTTCTCATTTATTGCATTATTAATTATATATTGACTCTTTTTTATTTCTTCTAGGTCCTTGTTAAACCTTTCTTGCATCTTCTCAGTCCTTGTCTCCAGGCTATTTATCCATGATTCCATTTTGATTTCAAGATTTTGGATCATTTTCACTATCATTATTTGGAATTCTTTATCAGGTAGATTCCCTATCTCTTCCTCTTTTGTTTGGTTTGGTGGGCGTTTATCCTATTCCTTTACCTGCTGGGTATTCCTCTGTCTCTTCATCTTGTTTATATTGCTGCGTTTGGGGTGGCCTTTCTGTATTCTGGCAGTTTGTGGAGTTCTTTTTATTATGGAGTTTCCTCTCTGTGGGTGGGGTTGTATCAGTGGCTTGTCAAGGTTTCTTGGTTAGGGAAGCTTGTGTCGATGTTCTGGTGGCTGGAGCTGGATTTCTTCTCTCTGGAGTGCAATGAAGTGTCCAGAAGTGAGTTATGAGATGTCAGTGATTTTGGAGTAACTTTGGGCAGCCTGTATATTGAAGCTCAAGGCTGTGTTCCTATGTTGCTGGAGAATTTGTGTGGTATGTCTTGCTCTGGAACTTGTTGGCCCTTGAGTGGTGCTTGGTTTCAGTGTAGGTATGGAGGCATTTGCTATGCTCCTTTTGATTAATGTTCCCTGGAGTCAGGAGTTCTCTGGTGTTCTCAGGATTTGGACTTATGCCTCCTGCTTCTGGTTTTCAGTCTTAATTTTTACAGTAGCCTCAAGTCTTCTCCTTCTATACAGCACCGTTGATAAAACATCTAGGTTAAAGATGAAAAGTTTCTCCACAGTGAGTGACACCCAGAGAGGTTCACAGAGTTACATGGAGAAGAGAAGAGGGAGGAGGGAGTTAGGGGTGACCCGAATGAGATGAGGTGGAATCAAAAGAGGAGAGAGCAAGCAGCCAGTAATCACTTCCTTATGTGCACTCCACAGTCTGGACCGCTCAGAGATGTTCATGGAGTTATACAGAGAAGAGAAGAGGGAGGAAAGAGAAAGAGGTGGCCAGGAGGATAAAAGGGGGGGATGAAAAAGCGACAGACAGATCCAGCCAGTAACCAGTCCTCTAAGTGTTCTCCACTTTCTGGAACACACAAAGATTCACAGAGTTGGGCAGAGAAGAGAGGAGGGAGGGAGAAGACAGAGGCGACCTGGTGGAGAAAAAGGAAAGTCGAAAGGAGGAGAGAGCAGTCAAGCCAGTAATCTCGCTCCCAAGTAAAAATGGGTACTGAAGATTGGGTTTTTAAAGGTACAAAATTGATAACAAATACCAAAAAGCAAAGATTAAAAATCTAGAGTAGAGGTTGGATTTTCAAAAATACAATATTAAAGAAAAGAAGAAGAAGGAAAAAAACAAAGTCACAAAAATTATATATATATATATATATATATATATATATATATATATATGAAATTTTGCTTTAAAAATAGGGTCTTTTTTTTGAAAAGTAATAGTAGGTTATAAAAATGAAAATTAAAAGAGGACTTAATTATTAGAGGACTTAAAAATTTTTTAAAGTTAAAAATAAAAGAATGATCATAAAAATAGTAAAGATATATTAGGACTTTCTCTGGTGTTGTTGTGGGCAGTGTGGGGTCAGTTCATTTTTGGATAGTTCCTTGGTCCGGCTTATATTTCTCAAGATCTATAGGCCCCTTCCTATGTAGTCAGTACTAACTACAGGGTTTTAATCTATTGCACCTGTCATTTCCAAGGCGGTTCCCTCTGTTTTAGCTTCTCCTGTTTGCTGGTCTCTTCAGTGTCTGATTTCTGTCCTGACACAAGGGGGCCGGGGTGGTGGTGGACACTTTTTTTAGGCTCACTTGTTCCATCGCATTTTGGGGAGGGAGGGACGCTGCAAACAAATAACACTGGTGTGTGCTTGCAGTGTCTCAGCCACACTGGGCCTGCCCCCACTCATGGTGCACACAGCTCAGGCTCTAGGTTGCTCCACCGGGAACCGTCCGAGGCCGCCCTGAGCTGCATGCACCTCCCAGATCTAAGCCGCTCAGGTTCAGGCACTCAGGTAGTCCTCAGAGGCGCAGACTCGGTTGGGTCTGCGTTTTGTGCCCTTCCCAGGTCAGAGTAGCTCAGGTGTTTGGTGAGCATGGTCACTGTGACTTATCGCCTCTCCCATCCCTGCTGCTCAGTTTTCTGGGTGTACAACTGGCACACCTTCTCAGGTGGATGATGACTGTCCAGAACCCCAAGAAGTCTTAGTTAGCAAAGAAGCCTGCTTGCAGTTTGGTAGATAATGTCTCTCTGGGGCTGCGATTGCCCCCTTCTGGCCCTTCGGGCTCTGGCTGCCTGTCACTGGAGGGGGATGGTCTGCAGCTGGCTAATTCTGTTCTGTCCTTTGTTCTGTGTGAGATCCTGGCGATGTCTTATGTTAGAGCTTTCGTGTGGTAGCTATCCCACAGTCTGGTTTGCCATCCCAAATTAGTTCTCTCTGATTACCCTGGGGGCATTTGGGCCGGATCCTTACTCTAAGCAATGCAGCCCCGCCTCCCTGCCCAGCCCCCGCTTGCTAATGGCGGATGCAGGCGTCTGCGCTGCTTCTCCACTGGGGGAGTTACCATTGGGTTCATAATCTGTGGGTTTTAATTATTCATTTATTTTTCCTCCCTGTAATGTTGCCCTCTGTGCTTCCAAGGCTCGCCACAGACTCGGCCATGAGAGTGTTTCCTGCTGTTTGGAAACTTCTCTCTTTTTAAGACTCCCTTCCTGGGATGGAGCTCCATCCTTACCTCTTTTGTCTCATTTTTTTGTCTTTTATATTTTTTCCTACCTCTTTTTGAAGACAATAGGCTGCTTTTCTGGGTGCCTGATGTCCTCTGCCAGCATTCAGAAGTTGTTTTGTGGAATTTACTCAGCATTTAAATGTTCTTTTGATGAATTTGTGGGGGAGAGAGTGGTCTCCCCATCCTATTCCTCTGCCATCTTCTGCATTTTTCCTCCATCTGTTTATTACACTTTCCAACTCTGTGTTGTTGGCTTCTGGCATTCTATGTTCAGTGCTTTGACCATTTGGAGGTCAACTTGACCCAGGGACACTGCAATCTGACAGTCTAACTTCTTTCATGCCACCTGAGGTGTCCTCTGAGTTGCTGCTGGGGGAAATTCCATGCTAAATTGTTTCTGTAATTGTGGATGTGTTGAAAGCTTGAGGTGTCCATCTTCAAAATCAGGTGAGAGAGGTTTCCAGCTGCTAGGACTTCAACAGAGTAATTCAAAACTTAAAGTTGTGGATCCATGACAAATAGATCCTATAGCTCTCTTCTGGAGAAAGGGAACTATCAGAAAGATATTATTAAAATTTTAGATAGGAAGGATAAAGATCAAAAAGGGAAGGAGAAAGAGATGGAAAAATAAAGAAAAGGATAACAAATGGTTTTTACACATAAAAATTTTCTCATCTTATTATGAGATATGGAGAGTTTTTTCTTTTTACTATTGAATCTGCTTCTGATGTTAATTGTAATTGGAAATAAGCCATTGGCTACTGAGTATGGGTATTTCATGTTTGTCTTTAGCACCCGTGAAGCTGTAATAAGGTGTCCATGGACTTGAAAGAACACAGATAGTTCAGAGGTTTCATAGGAAGGTTTTCAAGCATGGGACAACTTGCAGCTGCGAAATCTTCATTTAATTCTAAACTCTTCAATTAATGATGATTTATGAATTATTTAAGTTCCTGGGGCCTTCATATCCACATTTGCCAGCTGAGGGAGTTGATGAAATGACACTGAAGACTTTCAGAAGTTCTATTAGAAGTATTCTATGTTATGCTGTGCTAGTTTGTTTCATTCTTCAGTGTTCTTGAAATCATTCACAGATGAGAAAATCATATAATTTATCATCCAAATCAGGACAATTTTGATATCCCTCAAAGTCCAAATGAAATTGCTTTGTAAAAGACATTTTAAAAAGTTTGAAAGATCATAGAAGGGGGTGGGAGATAATTTAATTAAATTTTCTTACGGATTTTGGAAATGAAAATCCCATTGCTAATAGAGAACACTTTATTTGCATGTATGTTAGTGCTTCTGCACCCTCAGCCCTAATGGTGTTGGAAGCTTTGCCTGGAATTTCTTTTCAGGGGGTTCTTTTGCTAAGAGGAGTGCACTCCTCTCTCCTATATATCCATGAGTCAGGGGCCCCTCCTTGGTTCTCCCACAGCATCAGTGCAAACCCATAGCACAGCAGCTGCTACACTGCTTTAGTTTTACTTGTCAATTTTCTTGCCTCCCTCCTCCAGAAGACGGAGGGCAGAATCTGGGTCTTTCATCTCTGTTGCCCCAGGATATGGACATTAGGGCTGAGACCAAAGGGAGATAAGCCATTCCCGCCTGGGATTGTGCTGTGTCCTGTGGGGCCAGCATTTGAGTGGACCTGAGTGTGATGCTTCCTGACATTGGGTCCCCTGGGTATTTTGCATGCCTCCCTCTAGTCCAGACCCCAGTGGGTAGAGTGCTGAACAAATAATAATTCTGTAGCAAAACCAGTGATGTGATCAAATGCTGAACTTTGGATTTGGGGATTGTGGGTTTTTTAATATTTGTTTATTTGGCTGCATCAGGTCTTAGTTGCAGAACGTAGGATCTTTTTTGCATCATTGGGATCATTCTGGCACAAAGGCTGCAGAGCGTGGGCTCAGTAGTTGTGGCTCATGGGCTTAGTTGCTCCGTGGCATGTGGGATCTTAGTTTCTGGACCAGGGATCGAACCCATGTTCCTTGCATTGCCAGGTGGATTCTTAACCACTGGGCCACCAGAGAAAGTCCCTGGGCCTCATTTTTAAATGTAGGTTTTATTTTTATTTCAGTATTGTGAGGCCAGCAGGTCAGAAGATGATTGCCATTGAAAAGATGGTTTGTTATTCACAGTTCCCAAAAGGAGGGGATATGCCACTCTATCCAGGGATCACGTGGGGACACAGTCCTTTACCGGCTCTGTTAATTGGCTCATCCCGAGGAGACAGTCCCTCCAGGTCAGCGAGGCTGCTAGTTGTCAAAACATCAGAATGAAAAGACATGGAATCCAGGCTTGCCTGAGTTTCAACACATACTGCCATGTATTAAGCCCCATGGCCTAAATCATACCAACCTGTCTCAGAAAACAGGAGTGTTAATAATACAACAAGCTTACTGTGTGGTCATGCGGATTAGAGTAAAGAGCCTGGCCCACGATAGGTGCTTAAGGCATGGCAAACAAGAGCCAGTATGCGCAGTAGGATATAGCATGGCATATGCCTTTGTGCATATATACCACACTTTGTGGGGAGAGAGGGCTTTTCTGTTGTTTTGACCTCCACTTTTGGCCACTTCTTCGAATAATACTCTGAAAAATTTTGCCAAACAGACTAGCTGCTCCTGTAAACTTGAGTCTCTCTCCAGGGTCCTGAAACTTTTTGCTTTGAATGAAGCTAAAAATAACCCCAAGTACCTTTCTTCCCTGGGGGATGATGGTGCTACAGTCTTCACAGAGGCAGTCAGGAGATATGGGGAACTGTGTATGTGTATTCCAAAGAAAATGCCTGGAACTTTCCAAAGCTTTAAAAAGAAGTTAGTTTTGAATGCTTTGCACATTTCAGAAGAAGCTATCCCTACACTGGTACAGTGACAGCAGCAGCTCCTTCTGACATCAAGCAGGAATTTTTATTAGCACGAGAACATGTTAAAGAAAGGCCCAGAATATGGTGCATGGAAGCAGCAGTGGACAAAGCATGAGCTTTGTCACCAAGCATTAGCCTTCATTTGACAGCGTTTATGGGGGTGATAGAGAGCCATTAACTTCAGACTTTTGCCTCCCAAACCAGGGTTAACATCAGTGGGCTCTAAGAGAAGAGAAATCACAAATGATGTGTTGCATGAGCTGCAGAGAAGACGTACTGTGTTTGTGGCAGAGACAAACATAGCGCCGTTCTCCGGGGACCTGTGCTATTCTCATACCTGTGTCATTCAGTGTGAAATAGGACCCTGATCAGGACTCCTGTGACAGTGAGATGCCTTCCCCCGGGCCTCCTCCAGGGGTTCGAGTGGGTCTTTGCCAGGCAGCATTAGGAGGCTGACACTGCTTAAACGGAACCTAAATATATAGAAAGAAGAGAGTGTGGGCAGCATAAACATGCTCTTCACTTCTCTCGTTATAACAGTCTAAAAGATTTCTTTGGAATCTTCACTTTAATTCCTTCCTGCACCATGAAGCACCCATGTACTTTGGAAGAAGGACAATGAGCCCATATTCTATTGTGGTCTTGAAAATACTCAAAAACAACATTATTAAATGTTAAGTGGTCTCTTTACTCTTTTTAGTCATTTTTGTGTATTTCTTTTCAGAAATAGCTACTGTAGCACCTAATATAACTTCTGCATTGTGGAATTTGTTGACAGAATGTATGTTACAGCACTGACCTTTGGAAAATTACTTTCCTTATGAGATAATTTATAACCTGTGGAAGATATTTGATGTCTTAATGTTTTCTTTCTGCCTCTTACTCTGTCACTGTTTCTTTTTATTGCATTAAGTAGACCCAGTACACAGCAAAGCTCTCAGGGTAAAAATAGCTATCTATTCTACAAATAGCTTCTGAGGGGTAGACTGAGATAGGGTTCAGGGCTATGCACCTATGAGCCTGATTAAGCTTGTGTTGTTCAATGAAGGCTTTTCATTCAGCGAAAATAAAAAAGGAGGAGGAGGAAGGGAAGATGAAATGATGTGAAGTTTTTTGTTTGTCTGAACATTTACAGAGTGCCAGGTCTCTTCCGACACTTTTTGCATATTTTCATAGACAGCCTCAGTCACAACTCCTTCATGCAGGGGTTATTGTCCTTGATGCAGGGGTTATTTCATAGATAAGGGCATTGAACCACAGTGAAGTTAATTGTCCAACATCCCAATTACTAAGTCAGTCACAAATTGAACGTAACTCTAATGAAACATTTCAGTTATTTTTCTTTATCAAATTACACAAGTAATTTTAATATTAATTAAAATAAAATGGCTCCAAAAGGCTTAATGTGAAAAAATTTTCCCTATTTTTCAATCCTTCTCCGCAGAGGGTTACATTGTTAGTGCTTTTTGATTTCTTTCCTGATTTGTAGCTCCATATTTCTAAAAACTGTGACTGTGTTGAGCTTTTAAACAATATTTTATTTTTAGTTATTTATTTGGCTGTGCTAGGTCTTAGTTGCAGCATTCAGGATCTTTTAGTGGGGATCTAGTTGGGATCTAGTTCCCTGACCAGGTTGAAGCCGGGCTCCCTAATGGGGAGCATGGAGTCTTAGCCACTGGACGATCAGGGCATTCCCTGCATTGGGCTTTTTTATTTATCAAGTTCATCACCTTCCTGTGATGGCTTCTATGAATTTATTTTGCCTACAGGTACCCCTACTCTAATTTCTCCCCTCTCATTCTCCCAATCACAGTGTTTTATTATTTCTACATAAATGATGTCTTCTGCCAATTGAGTGATTCTTTTTTATTCTGTTTATAGTTTAAAATTTTTAGAATTAACATTTATCTAATTTACTTCGTTCAGTGATTTAACTACATATCTCTTATAAATTGCTTCTCTCATAAATTGTTCAGTAGATCTGTCAAACACTGACTCTTGGGATGAGCTCTGAGTCTTATCAGAGAACATCCTCTTGCTCTCCTTCCAGGAGATACTGATTCCCTTTCATGAGTCTTGTTGGATACCCTGCATCCATGTCTGTCTAAGGTGGCACACTCATTTCTGGTAGACCCTAGCCTCCAGTAGTTTCTTTTAGAAGGGGCTGTTGTTTGTTTGAGCTTCTATTCCTTACACTGTTGAGCAATTTGGCTGAATATGAATTCTAAGTTGAAAATCAGAATTCCGACAATGATGCTTCATTCTTTCTTAGTTTCCTGTGCAGCTGTTGAAAAACCCTGTGCTGTTTCACATCCTGCTATATTACATGCAACCTAACTTTTCAGCTTTAAAATCTTTTAAGAGCTTCTTTTCAGGCTCACTGCTCTGCAGCGTCATTGATATGCAGTAGTGTGTGTGTGTGTGTGTGTGTGTGTGTGTGTGTGTGTGATGTGTTTTTTGTTGTTGTTGTCTTGGAATCTCAACTCTTTCTATTTCTTTCCTGGTAATTCCTATCCTTCAATACTGGAAATTTGTATTGTATTATTTCTTCAATAATGTAATAATGATTCTCTTATAATTTTATTTTAATTATTCTGTTTCTATTCTCTTTACCCTTGCATTTTCTTATCATATCTTTTCTTTTCACTCTCTCTCCTTTTTAAAATTTTGTTATTTGGAAGTGCCCTTTCACTTTTGGGATTCAAAGCATTGTATGTTTAAAAAAGGCTCCTTGTTTAAGATTTTCAACATCTATGAGATTTTTTTATTTTATAAGTTACTTACTTTAGAGAATTCTGCTCTCATAATAGCGTCTCTTATTTTTCATGGGCTATAATAGTCTTTCTTTTAAATGTGTTTTACTTACGTAATTCTCGCTCTCTATGTTTCCC
Source organism: Ovis aries (assembly GCF_016772045.2). Taxonomy (NCBI): domain Eukaryota; kingdom Metazoa; phylum Chordata; class Mammalia; order Artiodactyla; family Bovidae; genus Ovis; species Ovis aries. The sequence goes on from NC_056072.1 coordinate 9,022,132, forward strand.
TGTGTCTTTCAGGTTTCTATTTTTATATTTGGTTTGGTTTCTGTTCTTTTTTTAATGTTGAGCACTGTATTCAATTGTTGATGCTCTTTGGCTCCCCATTTTATTTCTAAGAAGGAGGCATAAAAAAGCTCACTCAGAACTCTGTTTACAGGCACATGACATACACTTTGTGGTTTCAGTTTAAGGTGATCTGCCTCAGAGAAATGGAGAAGGCAATGGCAATCCACTCCAGTGTTCTTGCCTGGAAAATCCCACGGGTGGAGGAGCCTGGTGGGCTGCCGTCTATGGGGTCGCACAGAGTCAGACAGGACTGAAGTGATTTAGCAGCAGCAGCAGCAGAGAAAGCTTTTCACTGGAGACTTATCAGTCAACGTCATTGTCTGGAGATGTTTGCTGCTGCTACTAAGTCGCTTCAGTTGTGTTCGACTCTGTGCAACCCCAGAGACGGCAGCCCACCAGGCTCCCCGTCCCTGGGATTCTCCAGGCCAAGAACACTGGAGTGGGTAGTCATTTCCTTCTCCAATGCATGAAAGTGAAAAGTGAAAGTGAAGTTGCTCAGTCGTGTCCGACTCTTAGTGACCCCATGGACTGCAGCCTAACAGGCCCCTCCGTCCATGGGATTTTCCAGGCAAGAGGGCGATGTTTACTATGGAGCTATTTTATCCTTATAGTGAGGAAGCTTCTTGTCAAAGTGATGGGGTGGGTGGAAACCTCAGTATTCACTTGACAGATTTCAGCTGTGTTCGGGTGCATGTCTCATTCGACCCTCCCTGTGACCTGGATCCTCCACGTTCTACACCTGCCTCAGAACTAAAACTTGGTTTGCTCTTTCCTTTCAGCAGGTGCTTCACATACACTTTCCTTCATTCTGTTAACCGAGTACCAATCGTCCACTTCCTTTCCAACTTCCTCAAATTTTGGCAAATTTCTTCTTTACTATTGTCTTTTCTCCTTTTCCTTTTGGCTTTGTTGGCGTGTCCTGTTAAGTTCCTCTGCTATTATTTCTTTAAATATTATTGAAAACAAATAAATATACATAGCTCATTTACTGTGTTTAATAGCAGTCCTTATTGTTCCTCATTGTGTTTTGATATAGGCTCTGTGCTTGCAGCATCTTATCTTCATATAATTTGTGTGCTTTTCTCCTATGCATCATGTTTTACATCCCTTTGATTCTTTAAGTTTAGGAGTTTAAGGAGTACGTGTTTAGAAGCAGAGTCTTATTTTATTCCTAGAAAAATCCTTGGTCTAAGGCACAGGTATATTATTCTAGTTCTCACGCTTGACATATGCAGTGACTTCCACCCAGGGAGTTTAATTAACATGCCCAAGATTACTCAGTCAAGTTTTTTCAAGCTTCCCCAGTTACAGATTTTTGCCTCTCCTCCCCTCTACCGCTCAGGCCTAATTTGTGGCAAGTTTATAAAATATATAAATAAAGAGGAAAACAAAGGGAAGAAGGGAATGAACTTCAAACACTAAGTTTGAAAACTTTTATTTCTAAGCTGTGACTTTTCAAAATCACGTTGGGAGTAATTTGAGAATTTTGGTGTGTTTTGTGACACACAGTCATTATTGCAGTGGACAATTGAGATTCGACTGAAATAACAGAATGATCTATAGTGTTCTGATGTTTGTAGAAACATTTGAGAAGTAAACAACATGTTGGGCTGGAGGAAAGTTAAAAATGAGGGGCACAGTTCACCCGTTAAAGTCCGTTCGGCATCAACATTAGGTAGGTTAATTGTGTAGCATGAACAGAATCGACAGCTACATCTCTAGGGCTTTTCCCACCTCTGGACATCATTTAATGGAACTAATGCATATTTATTATAGCATGGTTCTCTTTAAACAACAGCCTGTCCATTAGACATAAATTTCCCACAAGCATCATGATTTACTACCTGCAAAGGACCTTCTCATCCGACCACAGAGGCTCTGATATGATTAAGCCAAGTTCTAGGGGCTGAAGGGATGCCAGGCAGGCTTTTGTAGCCCAGTCTGCATGGGAGCTCTGTGACGGAATTGAGGCAGGTCTGTACTGAGTTCCTGGAGGCAGGGACGGAGGATCAGCCAGGCTGATACCTCCTCTCAGGCTCTCCTTTGTTAGATGCCCAGGTTCTGTGGGCTGAGTCTTGTTGAGGATGCCAGCATCATCTTTTAATGTGGGGCAGAGCTTGCTGGGCTGGAGTGTTACCTGTGGAAGGGGAGCCCTACAGCATGCCCTTTATGAACAATCCCTGCACAAGGTCACCCATCTCACTGGCTCTGAGACAGGTGGATATTTCCTCAAGTCCTGACTCAAAGAGCAGTCCTCATCTTACTGAGTCTTTAGTTGGCCATTCAGTCTAGCTGCCTTCTTTCAGGCCCTGCTTGAATACCATCATGTCTATAAAAACTTTTCCAAGTCAGAAAAGACTGAATCTCTCCCAATTCTTACTCTCTCTTTATTTTTGGGGGCTCCAAAATCACTGCAGATGGTGACTGCAGCCATGAAATTAAAAGACGCTTACTCCTTGGAAGAAAAGTTATGACCAACCTAGATAGCATATTCAAAAGCAGAGACATTACTTTGCCACCAAAGGTCCATCTAGTCAAGGCTATGGTTTTTCCAGTGGTCATGTATGGATGTGAGAGTTGGCCTGTGAAGAAGGCTGAGCACTGAAGAATTGATGCTTTTGAACTGTGGTGTTGGAGAAGACTCTTGAGAGTCCCTTGGACTGCAAGGAGATCAGCCCTGGGATTTCTTTGGAAGGAATGATGCTAAAGCTGAAACTCCAGTACTTTGGCCACCTCATGTGAAGAGTTGACTCATTGGAAATGACTCTGATGCTGGGAGGGATTGAGGGCAGGAGGAGAAGGGGACGACAGAGGATGAGATGGCTGGATGACATCACTGGCTTGATGGACATGAGTCTGAGTGAACTCCAGGAGTTGAAGATGGACAGGGAGGCCTGGCGTGCTGCGATTCATGGGGTCACAGAGTCAGACACAACTGAGCTACTGAACTGAACTGTGCACCGTTTACTCTGTCTGGTACTTATTGCACTGTGCCCTGCATGCTGAGAGGATTCCCTGATGGCTCAATCAGGAAAGAATCTGCCTGCAGTGCAGGAGATCTGGGTTCAGTCCCTGGTTCTGGAGGATCCCCTGGAGAAGGAAGTGGCCACCCACTCCAGTATGCTTTCCTGGGAAATCCCTGGTGGGCTATATTCCATGAGGTCACAGGAGTCGGACGTGACTTAGTGACTAAACCACCACTGCATGCTAAGGATAACAAAGGGTTGATGCCAGTGATGTGGCTGTTAGGACAACATAGGCTCCAGAGGCAGTCTTCCTTTTGGATCCTCTTTCTGCTTCCCGTGTCTCCAGTCTCCATGTGCCTCAGTGCCCTCATCTTAGAGACAGTGGCATTCTCCTTGCCAAGCTGTAATAAAGATTTAGGATAAAAATGTTCATACATTGTCCAACACTAAAGTCTTCTTCCTTTCTTTTTGCTTTTGTGTTATTTACAAATGATTTATTAATTTAGATTATACTTTTTTTCATTAAATGTAGCATTATATTTTACAATGGAGAATCTGCCTTTTGAAAAACTTATCTCCCACCTATGGATTTTACCTAAGTCTATCTGTGTCCCTCTATATGAATTTACCCTTCGGTAAGAAAATGCTGCTATTTTACCATCAGAATGCTTGCTTTCTGTCACAGGCCCAGGTTTAGACTGACTCCTCTCCATTTCCCTCTGATCTTCTTCATTTCTTTTACTTGTACATATCGGTGTGATGACCAGTTTAGGATCCTGGATGTTCTGAATGGTGATGACAGAATCAAGACTGACTCCCTGCGTTCATGATCTACATCCTCAAAAGGCAGCGGAATCTGCTCAAGAGTTATAGCTTCATCCCCTGATGGCTGGGTCTCAGGGCTTTGATCTGGGAGAAGAGGACTAGGTTGCCTTACTGACCACTAATAGCGAAGAATATTTCTGTGTATAGCCATCACAAGTCCTCTTCTGCTCTACAGCTATAATTGGCTTTCCTCCATGACTCAGTGGTAAAGAATCTGCCTGCCACTGCAGGAGGCACAAGAGATGCAGGTTTGATCCCTGGGTCTGGAATATCCCCTGGAGTAAGAAATAGCAACCATTTCTAGTATTCTTGCCTGGAAAATTCCATGGGCAAAGGAGCCTGGCAGGCTCTAGTCCGTGGAGTCACAAAGAGTCAGACATGACTAAGCATGCACGCATGCATGCACAGCTGTCACAGCGTCTCGATAAGCACTCCCTACTGCAGTCCGTACTAGTGACTTGGAGGTGGGTCACACACCTCCTCTACGGGTGGGGAAATCGAGGCTCAGAGGTGTATGAGATGATGCTCAGGTCAGCCAGCAGATGCAGGCCTGCATCTCACATCTTCTGGTTCCAAATTGGTGCCTCCTTTCTGTTTCCTCCGTAGTGAAGGACATCTCCTCTATAGACATTTATGCTACTGGTACCTACTCTTATCTTCTCATACTGATCCCACAAAGTCAGACATCCAGAAATGCACAACAGACTTGCAGGCTGTGACTCATTCTGCCGAGAACAGGGAGACTAGAAAGATATTTTGTTTCAGCCCACCTTCTTGGAAGAACTCTTGTGGGACCTCGCCCCAGGGGCCTATTGTAGAGCTGTGAAGGAGGATTCCAGCGTGAAACAGCATCCTCTGTGATTGTGACATGTCACTCTAGGGGGAGATCTCTCTCCACTCGATGCTGTTGGCCTTTTAGGAGGATGTTTCCCCATTTACTGAAGGCCAGGTCCTCTGAGAAAAGTGTACTGCTGTGCATACTGATTTATATTGATCCTTCCAACAAGTTGTGTAGCAGATTCATTTATCTGTTGGATGGTTGGCAGTTTATGGGGATTCTTACATTAGACCCAACTGTGCCTTTTAACCATTGAGTTCTATTATTCTGTCATTTTTGCTTCATCTCTTTAAGAAAGGAATTTCTTGTCAACTAGGACTATGCGCTGCTTTTTACAACATAAATATAGTCTCTTAATGACAAAAGGAAGTGCAGGGTCTAGAAAATAGAGCTCAGTCTGATATCAGGCAGACGAAAATCTCAAGTGTCCCTGGGAGTGGGGAATTTTAAAAAAATGACAAACTCAGACTCATGAAGGAGGCAAAGCTTGAAGCCCCTCCAGTCTCCAGGACCCATGTGAATTGCTATGTCTGTGTGTGTTGGTGTCTGGAGGGGACATTCTGAGTGAGGGTCTAAAGTGACAGGTGCTGTTTGAAACCTGCATCCATAGACACAGCAAGGGTGTGAAGCATGGGTGAGTTGACCAGGAATGTCCTACAGCCTGCTCTAGAGTCCCAGTTAAGTCTGCCTTATGAAGAAAGACTTTGGGGTGATCATTCCAGCCGGTGATCTGGATTCTCCCAGGGCTAAATACAGTCTAAATAAACCCCAGCCTCCAAGCCCCATAGACATTTGGCCCATAGATCTTTCAGAAAGGCCTTTATTCATCTCACTCACAGAAACCCTTGGTGAGATTATTTAGTGTGTGAAGAATCACAGAACTGCATTCTAAACATGGTGACTTCTACGTGACCGATAAATATGCCTGCCTGTCTGAGGCTAAAATTGGTCTCAGTGGGTATAATTGAAATTGTGTTTTTGATTTCTCATCATTTTGTTTGTTTTTTTTTTTCCAGTGTAACCAGCATGTATAGAGGATGTTGTTCTGTACAGTTTAGTTGTATAGAAATTTGGATCCTTTAAGGGAGAAAAAATGAGAAATAACTCAATTTGACTTCTGCTGCATAAAGAGAGCTGGAGCTTTGGGAATGTGAGGCAGTAATAGCAAGAATCGCTTGTTTCCTAAAAAGGCATTGCCTAGAACAACAGCAAAACTTTTTTAATATATGCCCGGGGCAACTTTAAAACCAGGCTCCAGGGGTTTTAAAAGGGTTTTGCTACCCATAGTTTGAACACACAGTAAAAAGCAAACCCTTGCATTTACTAATTCCCCGAAACGTGTCTGTTCTGAACTGAGGTGTTCACAGAGACGCAGCTGAAGCTGAACTCATGTCTGTATGCTCAGCCCTGAGGTGGTAGGTTTATGTTCATCCAGATTCCGAGAAGCACGATTCCCAAACATTCTGCTAGCATTTCCCAGTGAACATTGTTTGGGCATAAAAAGAAGAGCTGAGATGTGCTTTTATGAATAAATCCTAAAACTCCTTGTTTTTGTACCCCATCCCTCAAGAATAACAGCTTCTGCCTTCACTGCCTCATTTGGTACCAATAACAGGGCCATTCTGAGATGCTAACTCGTTTTAGGATTATACTCCAGACACTGAGACTTTGACTGAGTCTTTTAGCAAAGGCCTCCTAAATACAGAGAGCAGTGCTGTATCCCATGAGTTTGGGTCAGGATAAAGAAGAAAGTTGGAGAAGGGAATGGCAACCCACTCCAGTATTCTTGCATGAAGAATTCCATGGACAGAGGAGCCTGGTAGGCTACAGTCCACGGGGTGCAAAGAGTTGGACAGGACTGAGCTAGTAACACTTACTACACTAAAGGAGAAAATTGCCTGCAGGTTCTCATTGTCCCTTTTAGGTCATCATCTCTGGTGTCTGGCAGTACCACTTTCTTTTTTCCTTCCTCCAAAAATGCAGGGACTGAGATAGCTTCTTTCACTTATTTTGATTAATAAATTCATGTTCATCATGAGATTTGTTTTTCCTGTAGGCAGCTGCATAACTGATTTCTTTTCTCATTGAGTTTTCCAAAACTCAGCCATGTTCTTTCCTCTCCAAGATCACCCATATCATTTCTTCCCATGAACTATGCGATGAGTTTTTCTGTTCCAAAACAGTTCATACTCAATACAGTGGTTCCATTTCCCTTTACTCTTGAGCAAATGGTGAGAATCAGCTGAGGCAGGTTACAGAGTTTTGCATGTGTGAATTTGGGTGTTCGGGGATTTCTAGGGATTCCTCAGGCTGTACCTGTGATCATGCAATACCTGCTGGAATGCAGCCTTTCCCTCTTCAATATCACCATTTCCTCAATGCCAACATACTCCCAGAGCTTAGACTAGAAGGGTTCAGCAGAAGGTCTGCCATGCAGGAAGATGAGTGATGCTTTCCTAACAAGGACTTCAGCACATTCAAAGACAATATTTGTGAAGTTGCACAGTACATACAGATTACCTGGAGATTTTGTTAAGATGCAGAGTCTGATTCAATTGCTAGGTGATTCCAGTGCTGCTAGTCCAGGGACTATAGTGGAAGTCAGTTCCATTCAGCTCAGTTTAGTTGCTCTGACTCTCTGCAACCCCATGGACTACAGCACTCCAGGCTTCCCTGTCCATCACCAAATCCCGGAGCTTGCTCAAACTCATGTGCATCAAGTTGGTGATGCCATCCAACCATCTCAACCTCTATCGTCCCCTTCTCCTCCAGCCTTTGATCTTTCCCAACATCAGGATCTTTGCCAGTGAGTCAGTTTGTTCATATCAGGTGGCCAAAGTACTGGAGTTTCAGCTTCAGCATCAGTCCTTCCAACGAATATTCAGGACTGATTTCCTTTAGGATGGACTGGTTGGATCTCCTTGCAGTCCAAGGGACTCTCAAGAGTCTTCTCCAACACCACAGTGCAAACGCATCAATTTTTCTGCACTCTTTATGCTTTCTTTATGGTCCAACTCTCACATCCATACATGACTACTGGAAAAACCATAGCTTTGACTAGAAGGACCTTTGTCGGCAAAGTAATGTCTCTGCTTTTTAATATGCTGTCTAGATTGGTCATAACTTTTCTTCCAAGGAGCAAGCAATTTTTAATTTCATGGCTGCAGTCACCACCTGCAGTGATTTTGGAACCCCGCCAGAAAAACTCTCACTGTTTCCATTGTTTCCCCATCTATTTGCCATGACGTGATGGTACTGGATGCCATGATCTTAGTTTTTTGAATGTTGAGTTTTAAGCCAACTTTTTCACTCTCCTCTTTTACCTTCATCAAGAGGATCTTTAGTTCTTCACTTTCTGCTATAACGGTGGTGTCATCTGCATATTTAAGGTTATTGATATTTCTCCTGGCAATCTTGGTTCTGGCTGTGCTTCATCCAGCCCAGCATTTCGCATGAATGTACTCTGCATATAAGTTAAATAAGCAGGGTGACAATATACAATTAAATAACCAGGGTGAGAAAATATAATATACAATATACAATTGTTATTTTAATCTTACATAATAACCTGCCTCAGTGGATCCTGCCCCTCTGCCTAACTGTAAACTAAAGAGCCTTTGTTCAGCTCATAGAAAGGTAATCTGACCATGCTCACCTATGAACAGTTACAACTAAAAGAAGAGATTAACACACCCCTACCAAAGGTTGACCCTTCTGGAGGAGATATTTTGCAAGGTTCAAGACCCTTTTTACTTTACTTCCTCACTCCCTATTCCTCTCTGTTCTGCCTTTTGACTTTAGTTCTTCACTGTTTCTCTCTCTGACTCTATAAAAGAACCTGGCATCCAGAACCGGACAAGATGGTTACTTTGAGACATTAGTCTTCCATCTTCTCTGTTGGCTGGCTTTCCGCGTAAAGTCATATTCCTGGCCTCAACACTTCATCTCTCAGTTTCACTGGCCTCTCGTGCAGTAAGCAGAGGGAGCTTGGACTCAATAACAGGAGGAGGGATAAATCAGGACTTTGACATTAACAGATATATACTGGTATACATAAAATAGATAAACAATAAGGACCTACTGTATAGCACAGGGAACTATATTCAATATCTTGTAATAATCTATAAGGGAAATGAGTCTGAAAAAGAACATATGCATATATATGTAATATATATGCACATATATTTATATGTGTATATATGTAATATATATGCACATATATTTATGTGTGTATATATGTCTGTTACATATAAATTATTTATATATATACACATATACATATATGAAATTGAATCACAGTGCTATACACCTAAAAGTAAGGCAACATTGTAAATCAACTATAATTCAATTTTAAAAATAAATAATAAATGAGCAGAAGCAGAAGTTCCAATACTTTGGCCATCTGATATGAAGCACTGACTCTTTAGAAAAGACCCTGATGCTGTGAAAGATTGAAGGCTGGAGGACAAGTGGATGACAGAGTACAAGATGGTTGGAGGGCATCACCGACGCAATGGACATGAGTTTGAGCAAGCTCCTTGAGATGGTGAAGGACAGAGAAACCTGGTGTGCTGCAGTCCATGGGGCCACAAAGAGTCAGACCTGACTGAGCAACTGAGAAGCAACAATAGGTTACAAAAAATGAAGTTCTGTGTATGACTCATATTTGTGTCAATTAGCATTGCTCTAAAACTCTATGACTTACATTTCTTTGATTATAAATAATAGTAGCATATTTTATCCCAGTGATCCTCAAACTTTACTGTACATCACAGTTACCTAGATGACTTGTTAAAACAGATTCCTGGCCTACCGTCAGACTGTGATTGTGTAGTTCTGGGGTGGGGTCCAAGAATTGCTATTCCTTGCAAGTTCCCCAGTGATATGGATACTGCTGGTACAGGAACTATGTTTGGAGTAGCAAGAGCCTAAAATTCTTTCCTATAGTGCCTATAGCACTTAGCATACTGTACTGTTCACCTAGTGATGTTAGAAAGCTCTTGAAATAGGTTGTGCCTGTTTTTCTTGGTATCTCCAATGCTCCTGGTTAAATAATTGTTTTTTAAGTTGAAATGAATTGGATGTAATGGAATTAATTCTCTCTCTTTCACTTAATTCCCTTACTGGAAGCTCTGACAAGCACAAAGTACTAAATCAGAAATAAAATAAAAGAGATAAGGGTTGATCTGTTGGCCAATCTATTTTTCTTTAATTGATGTATGATTTATTTGTAATGTTGTCTCAATTTTTTTTCTATGCAGCAAAGTGATTCAGTTATACATATGAATTCTTTTTAAATATTATTTTCCATAATGGGTTTATCGTAGGATACTGAATAGTGTTCTCTATACTATACAGTAAGACCTGTTGTTTACCCATTATGTATATAATAGTTTGCATCTACTAACCCCAACCTCCCACTCCATCTCGCCCTCAACCCTCTTCCCCTTGGCAAGCACCAGTCCCTTATGTCTGTGATTCTGTTTCTGTTTCACAGATCGGTTCATTTGTGTCATATATTAGATTCCACATAGAGTAATATCATACGATATTAATATTTGTCTTTATCTTTCTGAATTACTTCATTTACTGTGATCATCTCTGTTGTATCCATGTTGCTGCAAATGGCATCATTTCATTGTTTTTTAGCGACTGAGTACTAGTATTCCATGTCTTGGCTCTTGTGAATAGTGCTGCTATGAACATAAGGGTGCACGTATCTTTTTGAATTAGAGTTTTGTCTGGTTATATGCCCCCAAGTGGGATTGCTGGCTTGTAATAGTAACTGTATTTTTAATTTTCTGAAGAACTTTCATACCATTTTCCATAATGGCTGCATCAACCTATATTCCCACCAATAGGGTAGGAAGGGTTTTCTTTTCTCTACATCTTTTCCAGCCCTTGTAATTTGTAGAATTTTTAATGATAGTCATTATATGTTAATAAGTCTATTTGCTAGTTTTTAAGTACACTATGTTGCATTTTGTTTCTGTTCCTCTTCATCAGTTTAGCCTAGTTTATATTTTTTTAGTACTTGAGGTACTGATGCTTAAGGCAATGAGTTAGCCCGTTTCAAGTGATAGGTGTATAGCTAGTTGGAATTCCAGGAAAACACTACCAATTACTCTGATGAAATTTCAGTTCAGGTATCATGGGAGCCCAGAGATAGGAGACAAACTAGCCTAATGTGCTGATTAAAGCCTTGTTACTCAAAGGACCCTTATCCTTAGACCAGCAGCATCAGCATCACCCAGGAGCTTATTTCAAAGGAAGGATCTCAGGCCAGCCTCTGAATTTATGGATTAGAATCTGCATTTTGACAAGTATCCCACATTATTTGTAGGCACATTGAAGTTTCAGAAGCACTGAATTGAAAGACAAATGTAGACTCAGGTGCCGTTGAAGACTGAGGTGAGCTATGGGCTTCTTTCCTGCTTTCCCTAAGGGAAGTCTGGGCATTTGGTCTAAGGCAAGTCAGATGGCAGAATGCAGGCAGATGCCTCACACAGATGGAGCTCCATTTCCCTGGGATGAGCAGACCAACTGCAACAGCCTCACTCACAACAGGAGCAAATCCCTGAAAGATCCGTGGCTAGAGGAATTAAAAGTAGGAGGGACTCTCAGTGTGATGGGGAGGCTGTGGCCATCAACCAGCAGGAGGCTGCTGCTCCTTGACAGCATGAAAGGAAGCCCAGCTCCGCCAGCCTACTGTTTGGGAGCCACCTGCCACACAGGAGTGGGAAATGAATTTACTGCCAGGTAGTAGGCAAGATGGCATCACTTCTCTCTCAGATTGTGAGCATGAGATACATGAAATGTGGGACTAAGCTTGCAAGGATTTTGTCACCATGGGAACATCTCCCCCAGTTCACCTTCTTTATAGGAAGAAAGGGGTATGTAAGGCCACCAGGAAGGTCCGAACCAATTACAGACCAACTCTAGCAACTTACAAGGCTCAGAGGCCATGTCAGATATTGGTGTTGAATATATTTTCTCTAAATGAGAATAGTTAGCTGAGATTTTGATTTTTATTCATGTCTTAATACCATCTTATGATTACAGTAAGTCCCCTGCATATGAATGGGTTCCATTCTAAGAGCACATTCTGAAGACCAATTTGTTCATAAGTCCAACAAAGTGAGCCTAGGTACCTAACTAACATAACAAACTATACTGCATAGTATTGTACTGTAAAAGGTTTGTAATAACTTTCACACAAATGATACCTAGAAAATAATAATAAAATAAAACATGTTAAATGTTACAGTACATTACCTCAAAAAGTACAGTACAACAGCTAGTATACAGGGGTTGGCATCAAGTGAATGGGCAAGAAGATTTACTGATTGGAGGAAGGAGAGGAGGTGGAAGATGGTAGCTGAAGAATCATCAGCAATAGGAGATGGAGGGCAAGCTGCAACTTCATTCATGTCTGACGTTAATGGAACACATATTCACACCTTTGAAAATTCAAAACTTGACGGTTCGTATGTAGAGGACTTACTATATTGTATTTTTAATGGAATAAAGGAATTAAAAGAAATATTTAAAAGTGGATACATCATTGTGACTGAATTTCTTTTAAGTGAAGAAGACTTTATCAAAGATATTTATATATGATGAATATCTGTCATTTAAGAATATTAGCAACATGGAAAAATAGGTAAGTAGCAATGATGGAAAGATAATTGAAAACAAAAATAGGAAATATACGTTAACAATATGCATAAAGGTTACTGAGGAATTCTAGAGAGCGTAAAAGTTATCCCTACTGTAACTGGCAGGAATATTCATTTTTAACTAGGTGCTTTTGGAACATCTATATATTAATATTTACTCATCTAGTCTTGTGTTCATTTATTTAACAGACATTCACTGAGCCCCATGCATGTGCCAGTTGAGTCAGTAAGTGTTTCAGATGCATCAGAAAACAAGGCAAATCAGGTAACTCTACTACATTTGCAGGGAAACAATCAAATCATAAGTAAACCACAAACAAACAAAAAATAACAGCCTGTGACAGATGATACATGAGTACTCAGTTTCTCAGTCAGACTCTCTGCAACCCCGTGGACCTGCCAGGCACCGCTGACCATGGGATTCTCTGGGCAAGAATACTGGCGTGGGTTGCCATGACCTCCTCCAGGGAGCTCTTCCAAGCCAGGGATCGAAGGCATGTCTCTTGTATCTACTGCATTGCAGCTGAATTCTTTACCCAGTGAGCCACCAGGGAAGCCCAATGTGACAGATGATAGTAGAGGGAAATAAAGCTATATGTGCTAGCTATTGCTGTTTACTGAGTCACCCCAAGTCAGCTAAAACGGCTAGCAGTTATTGAACTCACAATTCAGGAGCTAGTGGTTTTTGCCAGGATCAGCTAAGCTGTTCTTATCTGACTCAGGCTCATCCAATCTCAGCCGGGTGGCACCCACGCTTCCACAGTCAGCTGCTAGATCAGTTCAGGATTGGTGGCTCATCTCTGCTCCATCCTTCTCACCCTCCAGGCCACCCTGGGCTTGTTCATTTGGTGATAGTGCTGCTGCTAAGTCACTTCAGTCATGTCCGACTCTGTGTGACCCCATAGACGGCAGCCCACCAGGCTCCCCCGTCCCTGGGATTCTCCAGGCAAGAACACTGGAGTGGGTTGCCATTTCCTTCTCCAATGCATGAAAGTGAAAAGTGAAAGGGAAGTTGCTCAGTCGTGTCCAACTCTTCGCGACCCCATGGACTGCAGCCTACCAGGCTCCTCTGTCCATGGGATTTTCCAGGCAAGATTACTGGAGTGGGGTGCCATCGCCTTCTTCGTGGCGATGGTGCAGGGATCTCAAATAAGAGGATAGAAATACACAATGCCTCTTGAGGTCTGGGCTTGAAACCCAATATATTCCAGCTCTTGATGGTAAGATCTACTGAGAATCAATGCCACTTTTACAATCTAACACAGCAGAGCAGAACACATAGGACCCATTGCCAAAGCATTACAGTGTTTGGAACCCAGCTGAGCAAGGAGCCAGCAAGGAATCCAGTAGAGTGTGATGTTCTGGGAGTCACCAGCGGGGAGCAGGAGACAAAAGACTGAAAGCTACTGAGACAGATAGAGGGAGCACAGATAAGGATTCCCAAATAAATGATAATCTTGAAGGGATATAAAGCATAAAGTTATGTACATTATAAAATGGTGGAAAACTATCCTAGAGTTTGCCGAAATAACCAAAAGTAAAAAGTCATTGGTCCTCCTGGTCTTTTCATTTTTTCACCCAGTCATCTGTATGTAATATGTGATTTAGATATGTTCTTGTATTTTGTGCTACTCATTGAAAAGGAATTCCTATTTTGTCTAACTCAATGAAACTAAGCCATGACTGCAGGCCAACCCAAGACGGGCAGCTCATGGTGGAGAGGTCTGACAGAATGTGGTCCACTGGAGAAGGGAATGGCAAACCACTTCAGTATTTTTGCTTTGAGAACCCCATGAACGGTATGAAAGGGCAAAATGATAGGATATTGAAAGAGAAACTCCCAGGTCAGTAGGTGTCCGATATGCTACTGGAGACCAGTGGAGAAATAACTCCAGAAAGAATGAAGGGATGAAGCCAAAGCAAAAACAATACCCAGCTGTGGATGTGACTAGTGATAGAAGCAAGGTCCTATGCTGTAAAGAGCAATATTGCATAGGAACCTGGAATGTCAGGTCCATGAATCAAAGCAAATTGGAAGTGGTCAAACAAGGGATGGCAAGAGTGAATGTCGACATTCTAGGAATCAGTGAGCTAAAATGGACTGGAATGAGTGAATTTAACTCAGATGACCATTATATCTACTCCTGTGGGCAGGAATCCCTCAGAAGAAATGGAGTAGCCATCATGGTCAACAAAAGAGTCTGAAATGCAGCATTTGGATGCAATCTCAAAAACGATAGAATGATCTCTGTTCATTTCCAAGGCAAACCATTCTATATCACGGAAATCCAACTCTATACCCCAACCAGTAACGCTGAAGAGCTGAAGTTGAACGGTTCTATGAAGACCTACAAGACCTTGTAGAACTAACACCCCAAAAAGATGTCCTTTTCGTTATAGGGGACTGGAATGCAAAAGTAGGAAGTCAAGAAACACCTGGAATAACAGGCAAATTTGGCCTTGGAATGTGGAATGAAGCAGGGCAAAGACTAATAGAGTTTTGCCAAGAAAATGCGCTGGTCATAGCAAACACCTTCTTCCAACAACACAAGAGAAGACTCTACACATGGACATCACCAGATGGTCAACACTGAAATCAGATTGATTATATTCTTTGCAGCCAAAGATGGAGAAGCTCTATACAGTCAACAAAAACAAGACCAGGAGCTGACTGTGGCTCAGATCATGAGCTCCTTATTACCAAATTCAGACTTAAATTGAAGAAAGAAGGGAAAACCACTAGACCATTCAGGTATGACCTAAATCAAATCCCTGATGATTATACAGTGGAAGTGAGAAATAGATTTAAGGGCCTAGATCCGATAGATAGAGTGCCTGATGAACTATGGAATGAGGTTCGTGACATTGTACAGGAGACAGGGATCAAGACCATCCCCATGGGAAAGAAATGCAAAAAGGTAAATGGCTGTCTGGGGAGGCCTTACAAATAGCTGTGAAAAGAAGAGAAGCAAAAAGCAAAGGAGAAAAGGAAAGATATAAGCATCTGAGTGCATAGTTCCAAAGAATAGCAAGAAGAGATAAGAAAGCCTTCTTCAGCGATCAATGCAAAGAAATAGAGGAAAACAACAGAATCAGAAAGACTAGAAATCTCTTCAAGAAAATTAGATACCAAGAGAACATTTCGTGCAAAGATGGGCTTGGTAAAGGACAGAAATGGTATGGACCAAACAGAAGCAGAAGATATTAAGAAGAGGTGGCAAGAATACACAGAATTGTACAAAAAAGATTTTTGCAACCCAGATAATCACGATGGTGTGATCACTCATCTAGAGCCAGACATCCTGGGATGTGAAGTCAAGTGGGCCTTAGAAAGTATCACTATGAACAAAGATAGTGGAGGTGATGGAGTTCCAGTTGATCTCTTTCAAATCCTAAAAGATGATGCTGTGAAAGTGCTGCACTCAATATGCCAGCAAATTTGGAAAACTTAGCTATGGCCTCAGGACTAGAAAAGGTCAGTTTTCATTCCAATCCCAAAGAAAGGCAATGCCAAAGAATGCTCGAACTACCACACAATTGCACTCATCTCACATGCTAGTAAAGTAATGCTCAAAATTCTCCAAGCCAGGCTTCAGCAATACATGAACCGTGAACTTCCAGATGTTCAAGCTGGTTTTAGAAAATGCATAGGAACTAAAGATCAAATTGCCAATATCCGCTGGATCATCGAAAAAGCAAGAGAGTTCCAGAAAAAAACATCTATTTCTACTTTATTGACTATGCCAAAGGCTTTGACTGTGTGGACCACAATAAACTGTGGAAAATTCTGAGAGAGATGGGAATACCAGACTACCTGACCTGCCTCCTGAGAAATCTGTATGTAGGTCAGGAAGCAACTGTTAGAACTGGACATGGAACAACAGACTGGTTCCAAATAGGAAAAGGAGTACGTCAAGGCTGTATATTGTCACCCTGCTTATTTAACTTAAATGCAGAGTACATCATGAGAAACGCTGGACTGGAAAAAACACAAGCTGGAATCAAGCTTGCCGGGATAAATATCAACAACCTGAGATATGCAGATGACACCACCCTTAAGGCAGAAAGTGAAGAGGAACTAAAAAGCCTCTTGATGCAAGTGAAAGAGGAGAGTGAAAAAATTGGCTTAAAGCTCAACATTCAGAAAACGAAGATCATGGCATCCGGTCCCATCACTTCATTGGAAATAGATGGGGAAACAGTGGAAACAGTGTCAAACTTTATTCTTTTGTGCTCCAGAATCACTGCAAATGTTGATTGCAGCCATGAAATTAAAAGACGCTTACTCCTTGGAAGAAAAGTTATGACCAACCTAGGTAGCATATTCAAAAGCAGAGATATTACTTTGCCAACAAAGGTCCGTCTAGTCAAGGCTATGGTTTTTCCAGGAGTCATGTATGGATGTGAGAGTTGGACTGTGAAGAAGGCTGAGCGCTGAAGAATTGATGCTTTTGAACTGTGGTGTTGGAGAAGACTCTTGAGAGTCCCTTGGACTGCAAGGAGATCCAACTAGTCCATTCTGAAGGAGATCAGCCCTGGGTGTTCTTTGGAAGGAACGATGCTAAAGCTGAAACTCCAGTACTTTGGCCATCTCATGCGAAGAGTTGACTCATTGGAAAGGACTCTGATGCTGGGAGGGACTGGGGCAGTAGGAGAAGGGGACAACCGGGGATGAGATGGCTGGATGGCATCACTGACTCAATGGACATGAGTCTGAGTGAACTCTGGGAGTTGGTGATGGACAGGGAGGCCTGGCATGCTGCGATTCATGGGGTCGCAAGGAGTCGGACACGACTGAATGACTGAACTGAACTGAACTGAATAGGGAAGCAAGGAATGGGAGAGTATTCAAGAGGGGAAATGTGGTCGCATCCTCATGGACAGTAAAGGCAGCAGCGAGCTAGATTCAGTGTCACAGCTCATGACCATAGACAGGCTGGGTGAGCGTGAGCACGGCAACCTGGCCCAAGCTCAGCAGGTACTTTTGTGCATGGCTGGGTCATGATATACTGAAAAGGCATTCAGTCAAGAGAAATCTTGGGGAAGCTTGGAACCATCAAGTTATTGAGGCCACACCAGAGGGCAGAAAAGATAGATCAAGCCCTGGGCCTTTGGAGTGGGAGCACTGACTCCAAGACTCTAGACTACCAGAGAACTAACCCTAGGAAGTGTCAAATAGTGAGATCTCACACTAAGGAAACCACTTGAATACAAGACCTGGCATCACCCAACCACCAGTAGCACCCTGTGCAGGATGCCTCATCTAAACAATAAACAGAACAAAAATACAAACCATCAGCAATCAGGATCATCAGCAGACAGGATAACCACCCCACTTGGCCTTGCCCATCAGAGGAAAAACAAAGAAACAAACAAAAAGTTCAGCAGAATTCTCACCCTATATGAAGCTTACACAAACCACTGGATCAATCTTAGGAGGGCAGAAACCAAAAGGAAGAAATAATTCAAACTTAAAACCTCAGAAAAGGAGACCTCAAACAAAATAAGTTAAAAACATACATATAATGAAAAGGCAGAGAAATGCTATGCAAAGGAAGGAACAAATTAGAAACACAGAAGTCCAAGTAAATGAAGAGGAAATAGGCAAACTACCTTAAAAAGAATTCAGAATAATGATAGTAAAGATGATCAAAAACCTTGAAAACAAAATGGAGAAAATGCAAGAATCAATTAACAAAGACCTAGAAGAATTAAAGAATAAACATACAGAGACAAAAAACACAATTACTGAAGGACATTACATAATCATCAAGGGATCAATCCAAGAGGAAGACATGACAATTGTAAATATCTATGCACCCAACATAGGAGCCCCTCAATAAATAAGACAAACACAGACATAAAAGGAGAAATTGATAGTAACACAATAATAGTAGGAGACTTTAACAACCCATTCATGCCAATGGACAGATCATCAAAACAGAAAATGAATGAGGAAATACAAGTCTTATTAGATGAGATGGATCTTACTGATATATTCAGGACATTCCATCCAAATGCAGAATACACTTTCTTCTCAAGTGCACATGGAACATTCTCCAGCATAGGTACATTTTGGGTCACAGATCAAGCCTCAGGAAATTTAAGAAATTTGAAATTGTATCAAGCATCTTTTCCAACCACAATGCTATAAGACTAGGTATTAATTACAAGAAAAAAAAACTGTCTAAGAAACACAAACATGTGGAGATTAAACAATACACTTCTAAATGACCAACAGGTTATGGAAGAAATCAAAAGGGAAATAAAAACATTTTTAGAAACAAATGGCAATGAAAACAGGACAACTCAAAACCTATGGGATGCAGCAAAAGCAGTTCTAAGAGGGAAGTTCATAGCAATATGATCCTACCTCAAGAAACAAGGAAAACATTGAATAGACAACCTAACTTTATGCCTAAAACAACTGGAAAAAGAACAAAAACACCCCAAAATTAGTAGGAGGAAAGAAATCCTAAAGATTCGAGAAGAAATAAAATGAAAAAGAAGTGAAAGAAACAATAGTAAAGATTAATAAAACTAAAAGCTGGTTCTTTGAGAAGATAAGCAAAATTGACAAACCTTTGGCCAGATTCATCAAGAAAAAGAGAAGAATCAAACCAACAAAATTAGAAATGAAAAAGGAGAGGTTACAACAGACAATGCAGAAATACAGAGGATTATAAGAGCCTATTAAGAACAACTATATGGCAAGGAAATGGAAAACCTGGGAGAAATGGACAGATTCTTAGAAAAGTTCAATCTTCCAAAACTGAACCAGGAAGAAATAGAAATTATGAATAACCCAATTACAAGCACTGAAATTGAAGTTGTGATTTTAAAAAATCTCCCAAAAAACAAAAGGCCAGGACCAGATGGCTTCATAGGAGAATTCTATCAAACATTTAGAGAAGAGCTAATGCCTATCCTTCTAAAACTCTTTCAGAAAATTGCAAGGGAAGAAACACTTTCAAACTCATTCTACGAGGGCACCATCACCTTGATACCAAAACCAAGGACAACACAAAAAAGGAAAACTGCAGGCCAATACAACAGTTGAACATAGATGCAAAAATCCTCAACAAAATTTTAGCAAACAGAATTCAGCAACACAAGTTGGGTTTATTGCAGGGATGCAAGGATTTTTCAATATATGCAAATCAATCAATGTGATACATCATATTAAAAAGTTGAAAGATAAACCATATGATAATCTCAATAGATGCAGAAAAAGACTTTGACAAAATTCAGCACCCATTTATGATTAAAATTCTTCAAAAAGTGGGCATAGAAGGAACCTACTTCAACATAATAAAGGCCATATGTGATAAGCCTACAGCATACATTATTCTCAATGGTGAAAAACTGAAAGCATTCCCCTTAACGTCAGGAACAAGACAAGGGTGCCCACCTTCCCGACTATTATTCACCATAGTTCTGGAAGTCCTAGCTACAGCAATCAGAGAAGCAAAAGAATTAAAAGGAATCCAGATTAGAAAAGAGGAAGTAAAGCTTTCACTGTTTGCAGATGATATACTGTACATAGAAAACCCTAAAGATAGTATCAGAAAATTACTAGAGCTAATCAGTGAATTTAGCAAAGTTGCAGGATACAAAATAAAGACAGAGAAATCACTTGCATTTCTATATACTAACAATGAAAAATCAGAAAGAGAAATTAAGGAATCAATCCCAATCACCATTGCAACAAAAAGAATTAAATATCTAGGAATAAACTTACCCAAGGAGACAAAAGAACTGTACACAGAAAGTTACAAGACATTAATGAAAGAAATTTCAAACTGACAAATTTCAAATAGCAAATACTTGTTAAAAGCTCACTTTTGTAGGGACTAAGATTTTCATGAAAAGCCAAAGTTTTAGAAAAAAATTAGACAATCAGGCTCTCTAATCTCACAAAAATAATAGCAACAGTCAGTTTTGCGTAATTGAAATAACAAAGGTTTTGAGTCAGTTCTGCAGTTTCCTCAGCAGTAAAATGGGGAGCGTCATTGAGAGGACCTCCAAGGATGCCTTCCAGCTTTACCAACAGTAACGGGTGGAGCGTCACTGGAGCAGTGTAAAGTAATGCTTAAAATTCTCCAAGCCAGGCTTCAGCAATACATGAACTGTGAACTCCCAGATGTTCAAGCTGGCTTTAGAAAAGGCATAGGAACTAGAGATCAAATTGCCAATATCCGCTGGATCATCGAAAAAGCAAGAGAGTTCCAGAAAAAAACATCTATTTCTGCTTTATTGACTATGGCAAAGCCTTTGACTGTGTGGATCACAATAAACTGTGGAAAATTCTGAAAGAGATGGGAATACCAGACCACCTGACCTGCCCCTGAGAAATCTGTATGCAGGTCAGGAAGCAACAGTTAGAATTGGACATGGAACAACAGACTGGTTCCAAATAGGAAAGGGAGTACGTCAAGGCTGTCTATTGTCACCCTGCTTATTTAACTTCTTTGCAGAGTACATCATGAGAAACGCTGGGCTGGAGGAAGCACAAGTTGGAATCAAGCTTTCTGGGAGAAATATCAATAACCTCAGATATGCAGATGACACCACCCTTATGGCAGAAAGTGAAGAAGAACTAAAGAGCCTCTTGATGAAGTGAAAGAGGAGAGTGAAAAAGTTGGCTTAAAGCTCAACATTCAGAATACTAAGATCATGGCATGGGGTCTCATCACTTCATGGCAAATAGATGGGGAAACAGTGGAAACAGTGTCAGACTTTATCTTTTGGGCTCCCAAATCCCTGCAGATGGTGATTGCAGCCATGAAATTAAGAGATTCTTACTCCTTGGAAGGAAAGTTTTGACCAATCTAGACAGCAGCAGAGACATTACTTTTCCAACAAAGGTCCTTCTAGTCAAGGCTATGGTTTTTCCTGTGGCCATGTATGGATGTAAGAATTCAACTATAAAGAAAGCTGAGCACTGAAGAATTGATGCTTTTAAACTGTGGTGTTGGATAAGAATCTTGAGAGTCCCTTGGAATGCAAGGAGATCCAACCAGTCCATCCTAAAGGAGATCAGTCCTGGGTGTTTATTGGAAGGACTGATGCTAAAGCTGAAACTCCAATATTTTGGCCACCTGATGGGAAGAGCTGACTCATTTGAAAAGACCTTGATGCTGGAAAAGATTGAAGTCAGGAGGAAAAAGGGAAGACAGAGGATGAGATGGTTGGAAGGCATCACTGACTCAATGGACATTGGTTTAGGTAGACTCTGGGGGTTGGTGATGGACAGAGAAGCCTGGCGTGCTGTGGTTCGTGGAGTCACAAAGAGTTGGACATGACTGAGCGACTGAACTGAACTGAACTGAACTGAGCATGGCCCCACCCATCAGAACAAGACCCAGTTTCCCCCCTCAGTCAGTCTCTCCCATCAGGAAGCTTCCATAAGCCTCTTATCCTTCTCCATCATAGGGCAGATAGAATGAAAAACACAATCACAGAAAACTAACTAATCTGATCACATGGACTATAGCCTTGTCTAACTCAATGGAACTATAGGCCATGCCCTGCAGGGCCACCCAAGACAAACAGGTCATGGTGGAGAGATCTGACACACCGTGGTCCACTGGAGAAGGGAATGGCAAACCACTTCAGTATTCTGGCCTTGAGAACTCCATGAACAGTATGGAATGGCAAAAAGATAGAACACTGAAAGATGAACTCCTCAGGGCAGTCAGTGTCCAATATGCTACTGGAGATCAGTGGAGAAATAACTCCAGAAAATATGGGGACAGAGCCAAAGCAAAAACAACACCCAGTTTGTGCATGTGACTGGTGATGGAAGTAAAATACAAACCTGTAAAGAGCAATATTGCATAGGAACCTGGAACGTTAGGTCCATGAATCAAACTAAATTGGAAGTGGTCAAACAGAAGATGGTAAGAGTGAACATTTTAGGTATCAGTGAACTAAACTGGACTAGAATAGGTGAATTTAACTCAGATGACCACTATATCTACTATTGTGGGCAAGAATCCTTTAGAACAAATGGAGTAGGAATCATAGTCAAAAAAAGAGTCTGAAATGCAGTACTTGGATGCAGTCTCAAAAATGAGAATGATCTCTGTTCATTTCCAAGGCAAACCATTCCATATCACGATAATCCAAGCCCATGCTCCGACCAGTAATGCTGAAGAAACTGAAGTTGAACAGTTTTATGAAGACCTACAAGACCTTCTAGAACTAACACCCAAAAAAGATGTCCTTTTCATTATAAGGGACTAGAATGCAAAAGTAGGAAGTCAAGAAATACCTAGAGTAACAGGCAAATTTGGCCTTGGAGTACAGAATGAAACAGGGCAAAGGCTAATAGAGTTCTTCCAAGAGAATGTACTAGTCATAGCAAACACCCTCTTCCAACAACACAAGAGAAGACTGTACACATGGACATCACCAGATGGTCAACACCAAAATCAGATTGATTATATTCCTTGCAGCCAAATATGAAGAAGATCTATACAGTCAGCAAAAACAAGACCTGGAGCTGACTGTGGCTCGGATCATGAACTCCTTATTGTCAAATTCAGACTTAAATTGAACAAAGTAGGCAAACCACTAGACTATTCTGGTATGATCTAAATCAAATCCCCTAGGATTATACAGTGGAAGTGAGAAATAGATTTAAGGGATTAGATCTGATAGAAAAAGTGCCTAATGAACTATGAACAGAGGTTTGTGACATTGTACAGGATGCAGTGATCAAGACCCTCTCCAAGAAAAAGAAATGCAAAAAGGCAAAATGGTTATCTGAGGAGGCCTTACAAATAGCTGTGAAGAGAGAAGCGAAAGGCAAAGGAGAAAAGGAAAGATATATCCGTTTGAATACAGAGTTCCAAAGAATAGAAAGGAGAAATAAGAACGCCTTCCTCAGTGATCAATACAAAAAAATAGAGGCAAACAATAGAAAGAGAAAGACCAGAGATCTCTTCAAGAAAATTAGAGATACCAAGGGAACATTTCATGCAAAGATGGGCACAATAAAGGACAGAAATAGTATGGATGTAACAGAAGCAGAAGATATTAAGAAGAGGTGGCAAGAATACACAGAAGAACTGTACAAAAAGATCTTCATGACCCACATAACGATGATGGTGTGATCAGTCACCTAGAGCCAGACATCCTGCCAAGTCAAGTGGACCTTAGAAAACATCACTATGAACAAAGCTAGTGGAGGTGATGGAGTTCCAGTTGAGCTATTTCAAATCCTGAAAGATGATGCTGTGAAAGTGCTGCACTCAATATGCCAGCAAATTTGGAAAGCTCAGCAGTGGCCACAGGACTGGAAAAGGTCAGTTTTCATTCCAATCCCAAAGAAAGGCAATGCCAAAGAATGCTCAAACTACCACACAATTGCACTCATCTCACACGCTACTAAAGTGATGCTCAAATTTCTCCAAGCCAGGCTTCAGCAATACGTGAACCATGAACTTCCAGATGTTCAAGCTGGTTTTAGGAAAGGCAGAGGAACCAGAGATCAAATTGCCAACATTCACTGGTTGTTCGAAAAAACATCACAGTTCCAGAAAAGCATATACTTGTATTTTATTGACTATGCCAAAGTCTTTGACTGTGAATCACAGCAAACTGTGGAAAATTCTTAAAGTGATGGGAATACCAGATTACCTGACCCGCCTCCTGAGAAATCTGTATGCAGGTCAAGAAGCAACAGTTTGAACTGGACGTGGAACAACAGACTGGTTCCAAATCGTGAAAAGGTATGTCAAGGCTGTCTAATGTCACCCTGCTTAGTTAACTTATATGCAGAGTACATCATGAGAAATGCTGGACTAATGAAGCACAAGCTGGAATCAAGATTGCCAGGAGAAATATCAAGAACCTCAGATATGCAGATGACACCACCCTTATGGCAGAAAGTGAAGAGGAACTAAAGAGCCTCTTGATGATAGTGAAAGAGGAGAATGAAAATGTTGGCTTAAAAGTCAACATTCAGAAAACTAAGATCATGGCATCTGGTCCCATCACTTCATGGCAAAACAGATGGGGAAACATTGGGAACAGTGAGAGACTTTGTTTTGGGGGGTTCCAAAATCACTGTAGATGGTGACTGTATTCATGAAATTTAAAGATACTTGCTCCTTGGAAGAAAAGTTATGACCAACTTAGATAGCATATTAAAAAGAAGAGACATTACTTTGCCGACAAAGGTCCTTCTAGTCAAAACTATGGTTTCTCCAGTAGTCATGTGTAGATGTGAGAGTTGGACTATAAAGAAAGCTGAGCACTGAAGCATTGATGCTTTTGAACTGTGGTGTTAGAGAAGCCTCTTGAGAGTCCCTTAGACAGCAAGGAGATCCAACCAGTCCATTCTAAAGGAAATCAGTCCTGAATATTCATTAGAAGGACTGATGCTGAAGCTGAAACTCCAATACTTTGGCCACCTGATGTGAAGGACTGACTCATTTGAAAAGACCCTGATGCTGGGAAAGATTGAAGGTGGGAGGAGAAGGGGATGACAGAGGATGAAATTGCTGGATGGCATCACTGACTCAATGGATATGAGTTTGAGTAAATTCCAGGAGTTGGTAATGGACAGGAAGGCCTGGCATGCTGCAATCCATTTGGTCACAAAGAGTTAGACACAACTGAGCGAATAAACTGGACTGAATGATATAACTCAAAGCTGACATAAACAGATGGAGAGATAGTCCATGTTCCAGGTAGGAAGAATCACTACTGTGAAAATGACTATACTACCAAATGCAATCTACAGATTCAATGCTATCCCTATCTAATTATCAATGACATTTTTCACAGAACTAGAACAAAACCTTTCACAATTCGCATGGAAACACAAAAGACCCCATATAGCCAAAGCAGTTTTGAGAAAGAGAATGGAGTTGGGGGAATCAACCTTTCTGACTTCAGATTATACTACAAAGCTACAGTCATTAAGACAAGTATGGTACTGGCACAAAAACAGAAACATATACCAATGGAACAAGATAGAAAGCCCAGAAGTAAACCCATGCACCTATGGGTACCTTATATTTGACAAAGGAGGCAAGAATATACAATGGGGCAAAGACAGCCTCTTCAATAAATGGTGCTGGGAAAACTGGACAACTACTTGTAAAAGAATGAAATTAGAACACTTCCTAACACCATACACAAAGATAAACTCAAAATGGATCAAAGACCTAAACGTAAGACCAGAAACTATAAACTCCTAGAGGAAAACATAGGCAGAGCACTTGATGACATAAATTAAAGCAAGATCATCTATGACCACCTCCTAGAGTAATGGAAATAAGAACAAAAGTAAACAAGTGGGACCTGATTAAACTTAAATGCTTTTACATAGCAAAGGAAACTATAAGCAAGGTGAAAAGACAACCCTCAGAATGGGAGAATATAATAGCAAATGAAACAACTGACAGAGGATTAATTTCCAAAATATACAAGCAGCACATGCAGCTCAATGCCAGAAAAAGGAACAACCCAATCAAAAAGTGGGGAAAAGACCTAAACAGACATTTATCCAAAGAAGACATACAGATGGCTAACAAACACATGAAAAAATGCTCAACATCACTCATTTTTAGAAAAATGCAAATCAAATCACAATGAGATGTCACCTCACACTGGTCAGAATGACCATTATCAAAAAGTCTACAAACAATAAATGCTGGAGAGGGTGTGGAGAAAAGGGAACGCTCTTGCACTGTTGGTGGGAATGTAAATTGATACAGCCACTATGGAAGATGGTATGGAGATGCCTTAAAAAACTAAGAATAGAACCACCATATGACCCAGCAATTCCACTCCTAGGCATATACCCTGAGGAAATCAAAATTGAAAAAGACACATGTATCCCATTTTTCATTGCAGCACTATTTGCAATAGCTAGAATGTGGAAGAAACCTAGATGTCCATCAACAGACATCTGTTGGATAGATAAAATTGTGGTACATATACACAATGGAATATTCAGTTCAGTTCAGTTCAGTTCAGTCTCTCCATTGTGTCCAACTCTTTGTGACTCCATGAACTGCAGCATGCCAGACCTCCCTGTCCATCACCAACTCCCGGAGTTCACTCAACCTCATGTACATTGAGTCGGTGATGCCATCCAACCATCTCACCATCTGTTGTCCTCTTCTCCTCCTGCCCTCAATCTTTCCCAACATCAGGGTCTTTTCAAATGAGTCAGCTCTTAGCATCAGGTGGCCAAAATATTGGAGTTTCAGCTTCAATATCAGTCCTTCCAATGGAACATTACTCAGCCATAAAAAGGAACAGCATTGAGTTAGTTCTGAGGTGGATGAACCTAGAACCTATTATACAGAGTGAATTAAGTCAGAAAGAGAAAGATAAATATCATATTCTAACACATATATATGGAATCTAGAAAAATAGTACTGAAGAATTTACAGGGCAGCAATGTAGAAACAGACATAGAGAATAGACTTATGCACATGGGGAGAGGGGCGGAGAGGGTGAGATGTATGGAAAGAGTAACATGGAAACTTACATTACCATATGTAAAATAGATCGCCAATGGGAATTTGTTCTGTGGCTCAGGAAACTCAAACAGAGGCTCTGTATCAACCTAGAGGGGTGGGATGGGGAGGGAGATGGGAGGGAAGTTCGAAAGGGAGGGAATATATGTATACCTATGGCTGATTGATGTTGAGGTTTGACAGAAAACAGCAAAATTCTGTAAAGCAATTATCCTTCAATTTAAAAAATAAATTAAAAAAAAAGAGTGGCCAAGAGGGGAAAAGGGACAGAAAGGGGGGTGGGGGAAACAACCTAATTTAATTTAATTATCTATGGCTCTAACTCTAGAACTTAAGAATGAAATATATTAGACTGCATCCAAAAGTTTCAATCTGTTTCCTTTAATATATATATATATATATATATATATGTATGTTTATATATGTACATTGTTGTTGTTCATTTGCTCAATCATGTCCAACTGTTTGTGACCCCATGGACTGCAGCACAATAGGCTTTCCTGTCCTTCACTCTCTCCCTGAGTTTGCTCAAGCTCAACTCCATTGAGTTGATGATGCCATCCATCCATCTGATCCTCTTTTACCCCCTTCTCCTCCTGCCCTCAGTCTTTCCCAGCATCAGGGTCTACATGTATAATATATTTTGCTCAGTAGCTCAGTTGTGTCTGACTCTGCGACTCCATGGGCTGTAGCCCACCAGGCTCCTCTGTCTATGGAATTTTCTAGGCAAGAATACTGGAGCAGGTTGCTATTTTCTACTCCAGGGGATCTTTCTGACCCAGGGATCAAAACTGTGTCTCTTGCCCCTCCTCCACTGGCAGGCAGATTCTTTACTACTGTGCCACCTCGGAAACCCATATGCATATATATATATATATGTGTGTATATATGTGTATATATATATATGTATGTATGTATCTGTACACGTGTATATATGTATACACATGTATACACACAGGTGCATTTTTTTATTGTTTGTAGTCCCTTTTAGGAAAGTACACCATTACTTCAAGTCTTTTCTGGTGCCTTGTTTTCCCACTTTACATTGTGATCTGTCAGTGATGATGTGACCTATTGCAGACCGCTCTCAGAAGTTTGATCATTAGGGTTAGTCAAGCATTGCTAATGAACCAAGAATGATGCGTCCTGTGGTATTGGACATCCGCTGTGATAAGAAATAGCTCTCTACACTCAGAAGAAGAAAGAAACACTTCAATCCAGCATAAATGGAAGGACCCTAACCTTGCCTGATTCCACATAAGCAGAGGCTGCTTTCTCGCTCTGACGAGAAGGCACATTTTGAAATGGAATTAAGAAGCTGACTCGCACACCTGAGTCAGGCTCACCTAATGCCTCAGGGATTTAACCGTGATGGAGCTTATACTGCATGCAAGCTGGAGTTCATTTGTTACAAACAGTTTATGTCAGAAAGGATTAAACACATATTTAGGACTGGACTCAGCAGCGCTAAACAACTTCTTCTTCCTTCTAAAAAATAAAGATGGAGATTAGCTGTTTATATATGACACAACTGAATCAGAAGAAGTATTTCATATCTCTAGCAATTTATTTCTGTAATATTATGCCCGGAGTCCAAGCTTCCCATCTAAGCATAATGTTATCCATGATCATGAAGATTCCGATGACATGATTATTTGAATAAACAAATAATTGGATAATGTAGAACTTCCCAAAACTTTCCTGAGTAAAATAAAGTATTTTATTTATAAAATAAAATAAAGTTTATTTTACTTTAATAAGTAAAATAAAGTTTATATTGCATAAAGCACCTAAGAAATCCAGTGTGGTATTCATTAGCATTGGGTTTCTAGGTGGCACTAGCCGTAAAGAACCCACCTGTCAATATAGGAGACTTTAGAGATATGGGTTCAATCCCTCTGTCAGGAAGATACCCTGAAGGAGAAACAGCAACCCATTCTAGTATTCTTGCCTGGAGAATCCGCATGAACAGAGGAGCCTGGTGGGCTACCGTCCATAGGGTCACAAAGAGTCAGGCACGACTGAAGCGTCTTAGCATACATGAGCATGGTAAACGTTTTGAAAAACGTCTTATTAAAGAAATTGGTTAGAGACTTCCCTAGTGGTCCAGTTGTTAAAAATCTGCCTTGCAGTGCAGGGGACATGGGTTCAATCCCTGATCGGGGGACTAACATCCCACAATGACACAGAGCAACTAAGCCCAGATGCTGCAACTACTGAGCCCTTGCACTACAGCTAGAGAATCCTTGCACCTCAACAAAGGATCCCATGTGCCACAGCTAAGACCCAGCCAAATAATTTAATAAATATTAAAAAATAAAGCAAATTGGTTAAATATTATAGAATCCATATTTTTACATATATTTTATTGCACATGGAGCTCTGTTATTTCCATAATATGTCAATTTAAAGTTCATATTACTTGATGTTTCACAGAATACAATTTTGGAAATGCTGAGTTCTTTTTTTTTTTTTTTTTCATTTCCTGAGCAAAACACCAGCCCCTTTGAGAGATGGCCAAGTTGTAAAACAGTAACTGGGAATGGGTCATGTGTCTGGCCCATTTATTCAAGCAGGTGTAGCTCTAAGATCCACAATTTTAAATCCTTCTAGAAGAAAATGCCAGAAAACCAGGATGACAGGGACTCAAGCTTTCATGCAAAAGGAGCTAATAGGGAGCATGGTGACACTGAGAGGCAAAATCATCCTAAGAAACACCACCATAGGCAGCAGTGTGGTCCAGTAGCTCAGGGCAGTTAGAGGGAATTCTCCAACACCTTCTGGCTGTGTGACCTCTGCCAATTATTTAACTCCTTGAGCCTCATTTTCCTTATCTAAAAAAAAAAAAAAAGAGAGATCTCCCTAATACTCAATTCAAAGTATTGTTGTGAGAATTAAATTATGAGAATGATGTCTGGCACATAATAAACTTTCAGTGAACATGACTATTAGAGTAAAACAGGAAACGGCGTGGTCACAGTCAGTGTTTAATCTCAGGTAGATATTGACATCTATAGCAATTGTCTCAGACTTACTGACAGTGACAGCTAGAAAGGAATTTAAGCTCATCGAGCTCCTTCCTGTGACCTTGAAAGTGAAAGTGAAATCGCTCAGTCGTGTCCAACTCTTTGCAACCCCCTTGACTGTAGCCTACCAGGCTTCTCTGTCCCTGGGATTCTCCAGGCAAGAATACTGGAGTGGGTTACCATTTCTTTCTCCAGGGGATCTTCCTGACCCAGGGATCGAACCCAGGTCTCCCGCATTGTAGGCAGATGCTTTAACCTCTGAGCCACCAGGGAAGCCCCAAACTGGAGCCTGACCAAGCTGGAGACAATTTGGTCTCACATATTCAGTCTCTAGCTCATGAGTCTGTAGGAATTGAAAAACACAGAAAATATTCTTGTGCATAAAATTAGCATGATATTTTGAAATATATATTGACTTTCTCCTTAATTCTCCAAACATCTTGAATATTCCTAAAAATACCTTTGAAGTCAAACATTTCAGTATTATTCCTGTGTTACTCTTTGTGACCCCATGGACCACAGCCCTCCAGGCTCCTCTGTCCATGAAATTCTCCAGGTTAAGAATACTGGAGTGGGTTTCTGTTCCCTTCTCCAGGGGATCTTCCTGACCCAGGGATCGAATCTGGGTCCTCTTCATTGCAGGCAGATTCTTTACTGTCCAAGCCACCAGGGAAGCCCAATACTTTTAGCATGCTGCCCTTTAACTTGAACTGGATGTCAATTTCAGTAAACTATTCTTCATTTTTGTAAGAAGAACTCTACTCTCATTACCAACGAGTCTTGATTGGAAATGGATGCTAAGGAATTTGACCTACCTGGATGGGATCATTTGGATATACCACCTGTCCTCCATAGCTCTTCTCTCTTCTCTAATTTTCTACTCTTTAGCTTTCTCCATCAAATTATAGAACTCTGTCCTGTTTGTCTTTTGTCCCAGTGATGCAGTTTTCTGCAGTATCAAGTCTATAGCTTCACTTTAAATTCAGCTCTCAAATTTTTCCTTTTCTTGTACACATTTCTGACAACAGCTTATTTTCAACAGTCTGTCTTGGCTTTGTAAATACATGAATCCTTTTAACTCACATTCTGAGAGTAAAATTAAAAGTCTTCAAAGTGTCTCCCTTTTTTTCCCTGTAACTTTTTGGTTAAAATTTTGCTAGTCATTCCTAATCTCATTGCTTGTTACAGAGAACATGGCTTCCACATTTCTAGTTCTTGGGATAAACTGCAATGTTCCAGTGGTCCCTTATACAACTGGTTTATGTCCATGATCTAGGGAAATTACAAAATAATTTTTTAACTCTGCATGTAAAAAGTCTGTTTAACCACTGAATGGTTACTCTTTCTCACCTTAATTTTAAAAATTCCATATTTACTTCATTTTTAAATATTTGAAAGATTGAGATTTATGTTAAAAGTATAATAATAATTATGATTTGTCCATTTCTCACATTTTTCATTTTTTCTTATAAATTGTTTTCAAGCTGCTGTATAATCATCATGTATTTGATTTTTTTAACTACTCTTGTTTCACGTAAAAAATGTATTCAACATTTACTCCATCCAACACTAATATTGAAATTACTTTCTCATCTTCACATTTTCTAATTCTTTCAATTCAAACTTTGAGTGACAGATGTGTCCTTTTTAAGCAATTATAGTGGAACTTTCTGATGAAGTATGGTCGTGTAGAACTGAGAACATTCTTGTTACAAACTCTGGATCACTTTCGCCTTTCATCTCACAAGCTCTCATAGACACCCACTCATCACTTTATCTGATTTTCTTTTGCAGGCTAGACCTGCTGTGTATCATTTCTTAGTAAGTTACACAGTAGCATAATTAATTAGTGAGGAAATTTTTCCTTTCTATTAAGTCTTAAGGTAACAGACTTCCAAGGTTGGTCTATATAAAAGTAGTTTGTAAGATTATATTATGAATATAATTAATTAATATGTCATATTTCTTATTAAATGTGCCAGAGACTGTTGGATACATAGGGAAAAGTACAAAGCACCTCTTTGAAAATTTCTGCCATGTGACCTTGGGCAGATCCTGTGAACCATCTGAGACTCTGTTACCTCATCTAGGAAATGAAGCCACTGGTCTGTCTTGACTATAAAGTGTTCCTTTCCACTGGGAGGTTTTATGACTCTGCAGTGCTAAAAATAAGACAGATCCAACTCCTCAACTAGGACACAAGGATTTAGGAGCAGATGCACAAACTCTCAGAATCATAGTTTAAACTTTAGTGTGGCTTATGAACAAGGGAGGTGGTAGATGATTTGAATGATGGCACGTTGTACAGCATGATGGCATGCTATAGAACTGTTTTAAACCCTGTGCCATTGTTCTTTTTTTTAATATATGCAGAAGCCCAGTTTGATGAGTCTAGTAACTAAAGGCATTTTTCTCACATAAAATGTGTATTTCTAAGCTCCAGTCAGTGTAAAAGGTATTTATCCATGTAATCATTAAATATTAAGTGATTACTGACTCTTAAGTAAAACTGTGTGCTGAGCACTGTGTGGTGATACAAAAATGAATGAGGAATAAACCCCAGGAGATCCCTGTTTGATAACTGTCACTGTGGTTTGGTGACTCAGAGAGCAAAGAAAAGGACTTTGATTTTGGCCCTTAAATGATATATGGTGATAAGAAATAGGGACTTCATTAAATAATAGTTTTATGGGGTATATTGGAGAAGGAAATGGCAACCCACTCCAGTATTCTTGCTTAGAGAATCCTGTGGACAGAGGAGCCTGGTGGGCTGCTGTCCATGGGGTCGCACAGAGTCGGACATGACTAAAGAGATTTAGCATGCATGCATGCATTGGAGAAGGAAATGGCAACCCACTCCAGTATTCTTGCCTGCAGAAGCACAGGGACAGAGGAGCCTGGTGCTCTGCCATCTATGGGGTCACACAGAGTCAGACATGACTGAAGCAACTTAGGAGCAGAAGCAGCAGCTATGGAGTAATTATCAGTTCAGTTGCTCAGTCTGTCTGACTCTTTGTGACCCCATGAATCACAGCACGCCAGGCCTCCCTGTCCATCACCAACTCCCAGAGTTCACTCAAACTTATGTCCATCGAGTCAGTGATGCCATCCAACTGTCT
This sequence comes from Ovis aries, assembly GCF_016772045.2. Classification (NCBI taxonomy): domain Eukaryota; kingdom Metazoa; phylum Chordata; class Mammalia; order Artiodactyla; family Bovidae; genus Ovis; species Ovis aries. The sequence goes on from NC_056072.1 coordinate 9,055,149, forward strand.
CATCCTTGGTCGTCCCCTTCTCCTCCTGCCCCCAATCCCTCCCAGCATCAGGGTCTTTTCAAATGAGTCAATTCTTCACATGAGGTGGCCAAAGTATTGGAGTTTCAGCTTTAGCATCAGCTTCCAATGAACACCCGGGACTGATCTCCTTTAGGATGGACTGGTTGGATCTCTTTGCAGTTCAAAGGACTCACAAGATTCTTCTCCAACACCACAGTTCAAAAGCATCAATACTTTGGCGCTCAGCTTTCTTCACAGTCCAACTCTCATACCCATACATTACTACTGGAAAAACCATAGCGCTGTCTATGGGGTCTCACAGAGTCGGACACAACTGAGGTGACTTAGCAGCAGCAGCAGCAGACGGACCTTTGTTGGCAAAGTAATGTCTCTGCTTTTCAATATGCTGTCTAGGTTGGTCAAAACTTTTCTTCCAAGGAATAAGTGGCTTTTAATTTCATGGCTGCAATCACCATCTGCAGTGATTTTGGAGCCCCCCAAAATAAAGTCTGAAACTCTTTCTACTGTTTCCCCATCTATTTCCCATGAAGTGATGGGACCAGATGCCATGATCTTAGTATTCTGAATGTTGAGCTTTAAGCCAACTTTTTTACTCTCCTCTTTCACTTTCATCAAGAGGCTTTTAAGTTCCTCTTCACTTTCTGCCATAAGGGTGGTGTCATCTGCATATCTGAGGTTATTGATATTTCTCCTGGCAATCTTGATTCCAGCTTATGTTTCTTCCAACCCAGCGTTTATCATGATATACTCTGCATATAAGTTAAATAAGCAGGGTGACAATATATAGCCTTGACATACTCCTTTTCCTATTTGGAACCAGTCTGTTGGTCCATGAACAGTTCTAACGGTTGCTTCCTGACCTGCATATAAGTTTCTCAAGAGGCAGGTCAGGTGGTCTGGTATTCCCATCTCTCTCAGAATTTTCCACAGTTTATTATGATCCACATAGTCAAAGGCTTTGGCATACTCAATAAAGCAGAAATAGATGATTTTCTGGAACTCTCTTGCTTTTTCCATGATCCAGCAGATGTTGGCAATTTGATCTCTGGTTCCTCTGCCTTTTCTAAAACTAGCTTGAACATCTGGAAGTTCATAGTTCATGTATTGCTGAAGCTTGGCTTGGAGAATTTTAAGCATTACTTTACTAGCATGTGAGATGAGTGCACTTGTTTGGTAGTTTGAGGATTCGTTGGCATTGCCTTTCTTTGGGATTGGAATGAAAACTGACCTTTTCCAGTCCTGTGGCCACAGCTAAGTTTTCCAAATTTGCTAGCATATTGAGTGCAGCACTTTCACAGCATCATCTTTCAGGATTTGAAATAGCTCAACTGGAATTCCATCACCTCCACTAGCTTTGTGTGTAGTGATACTTTCTAAGGCCCACTTGACTTCACATTCCAGGATGTCTGGCTTTACATGAGTGATCACACCATCATGATTATCTGGGTCATGAAGATCTTTTTTGTTTATAGATGTTATACAAAAACTGAGTATGTATATATGCATATATGTACACATTTTAAATATGATAATGTTCCTATTAATCTCCAAGACAAAGATAAATAGCATTCAACATATCTGCCAAATATACTATGTTTGTGTTTGTTCATTTGGCAGAACATCTTCTTGGACACATGTTAAAGGGGGATATCTTTGGGCTGTGCTTATTTGGAGCACAAGTATAAATGGAGATGGACTGAGCATCATGCATGCCATTCAGGTCAAATGGTGAAGAGCCTTACTTAGACAAACAAACAAGATCTATAAACAACCAGTTAAGGTAGGTAGAAATGACTTTTGAGTGATTTATTCTCTTAGTGACTGGTGCTGTAGCTCCCCAAGGCTCTGAACTAAGTGTTTAAAAAGAACATGCTGCTAAGTCACTTCAGTCGTGTCTGACTCTGTGCGATCCCATAGACAGCAGCCCACGAGGCTCCCTCATCCCTGGGATTTTCCAGGCAAGAACACTGGCATGGGTTGCCATTTCCTTCCCCAATGCATGCAATTGAAAAGTGAAAGTGAAGTAGCTCAGTCGTGCCCAACTCTTAGCTACCCCATGGATTGCAGCCTACCAGGCTCCTCCGGCCATGGGATTTTCCAGGCAAGAGTACTGGAGTGGGTTGCCATTGCCTTCTCCAAAAGAACATAGACTCAGACTTATAGGACCCCTACACACAGTTTATCTACACATATAGAGTGTGTCATTAATAATTTTGTGGTAAAGCAAGTTCAGATCACATTATCTTGCTCTGTGGGCAAAGCAGTCTAGAAATAATCTCAGAAAATATCGACTGTGTCTGGTTTCACATCAGTCCTGAAAATGCTCTGAATAAAGTCATGGAAAGAACCTGAATTTAGAAGACAGAAGCTGTTTGAAAAACCTTTAGATTCTAAGGTAAAGCTCTCCTGGCTTTGGCCTCTTTGTGTTTCCACCCACGATGCCAATTCCTGGAGGTGCTTTTGGCCCATATAATGCATACAGCTCAACATTGCAGCTGCAAAGAAATTGAGGGGCCAGGATGGGGAGCAGATGTTAATATCCTGCAACCAGAACCACCCCCAAATCAATAGTAAACTGATTCATGCTGATGACATATGGAGAAGTCAACAAGGTGAGACAGAGAGCTTTGCCAGTGGGTGCTCAAGGATGAAGAGTGATGACCTCCAGAGCGAAGTGTAGAACAATAAGGAAGAGCAAGTCACATGTGCAATTTATTTAATGGGGAGACTGTAGTGAGAGATAGATAATTTCTCAAATAGAAATGGAAGTGGTGGGTACATATGTTCTAGCCAGACAGTGATGCTTCAGCAGGTCACTATTATGAGAGAAGAATGAGGCTAGACAAGTTTGTATGTCAGTTATCCATGGGAGTCACAAAAATAGGCTATAGTTTTCAATTAAATAGCTATCCTATGGTAAAATACTCGCTGATGCTTTTGTTCCTGTGCTTTTTTTCCCCCCTTTTTTCCTCCCTAGGGAAGCACAGGTTAGATTTAGGTAGCATCACTGTTGAATGTCAGCTATTTTAAGCTTTCTCCATATTTTTTTAGTCCTACAAAGAGTACGGTATGAAAGATAGACACAGGATGGTGCCTGCTTCATTTTGCACAAAGCCTTTTAAATTCTCCAAATCCTGGTCTCTAAATACTCTGCTGTGGAAAATACCAGGAGAAAAAAAAAAAAAAGAAAAGCACAGGGACAAATAAAGGATAAGATGAATGATGACGATTTTTAAATTTTAGTGTTTTTCCCCCTTTAGAGGTTACATACTCATATGGTCACTGTCCATTACAAATACATTTTGGCCTTTAAATAAGTGAGTCAGAATGCCATCTGGGTATGCACCTTCCTCACAATTAAGCTGTAGATGTGTTGATTTATGAATAAAGTTACACATTTTATATTGCATTATATAAATGTGGTTATAGTCATAGTATTGTGCAGACCTTTCTTTGAAAATAACTTTAAAAAAACTCCTCTTCAAAAGTTATCAAATGATTAGAATGCCATCTGGATATGCCCCTTCCTCACAATTGCGCTGTAAATATGTTGATTTATGAATAAAGTTACACATGTATATTGCATTATATAAATGTGGATATAGTCATAGTGCTGTGCAGACCTTTCTTTGAAAAGGACTTAAAAAAATTCCTCTTCAGTAGTTATCAAATGATTATCAAACTATTTTGTCACTCCACAAGCCTATTAAATATTGAAACTCTTAACTTTCCTGGTACACACACACACACAGAGCTCAATCCATTGAGTTTCTTTACTGTTCTCCCTCTTTCCATCTCAGGAAACAGAAGGGAAAAACATACAAAAAGATTCCACTGAGACAAGAACTACATCCTTACTGTAATGTCAAATTTTGCATGATCTTTTAAAATTGTGGATTGTTACCGAGTTCAAGCTTGTACTGCTCCTCAGCATGACAGGTCCATAAATCAAGAAAGGAGGTGTTGGGACAAAGAATTGCAGCCTTGTTCAGAAAGCTCCAAGATCCAGATGATGGACTTGTGTCCCAAAGGACCATCTTAACTCTGTTGGAATTCAGGCTTCTTTTATCCTAAAAGGGGAGTGGGGGCGGGTTGCCGGTTGTTGCAAACTTCTGGGTGCTGGAATTCTTTGTTCTTGCTGCTGTCCATGTAGGTGTGGTCACCATGTTCCCATTGATAAGACAATTGTCATTTTCGAGTCTGCGGCTTTTTCTCTCTCTATGAATGGCAGTGTTTTACCTTTAAAGGTCAAGCCTGTCGGGCAGAGCCTTGAAAGTGTGCCACCATGCATATTTCAGGCTACAGGCAAGGTTCTTTTGCAGAGGGGCACAGCCAGCATGGCAATAGAGCACAGGCAATAGAACACAAGAGTTAGAGCAAGCAGACAATGTCCAGCATGAAGCCAGATTTGCTCTTCTCTGTTACAGTTTTGCTATTAGGTGTTAATGTATCTTGAGTTAGTGAATGATATTCAGTTCAGTTCATTCACTCAGTCGTGTCTAACTCTTTGTGACCCCATGGACTGCAGCACACCAGGCCTCCCTGTCCATCACCAACTCCCAGAGCCTACTCAAACTCATGTCCATCACATTGGTGATGCCGTCCAACCATCTCATCCTCTGTCATCCTTTTCTCCTCCCGTCTTCAATCTTTCCCAGCATCAGGATCCTTTCCAATGAGTCACTTCTTCACGTCAGGTGGTCAGAGTATTGGAGCTTCAGCTTCAGCATTAGTCTTTCCAATGAATAGTCAGGACTGATTTCCTTTAGGATTGACTGGTTTGATCTCCTTGCCGTCCAAGGGACTGATATTAGAGGAAATGTGATATTAGTGAATGATATTAGAAGAAACAAATAAGGATAAGGTATTCAGTGTCCCCACCACTGCCCTCTACCACCCTTGACGCTTTCCTCCACTGGTACCATCAGTGTTGCTCTATAGGTAATAGGGTCGCACTGAATATTTATTTATTTATTTGGCTGCACTAGGTCTTTATCACAGCATGTGAACTTTCTCTACTTGTGGCAAGCAAGGGGCTAGTCTCCAGTTGTGGTATAAGGACTTCTCATTGCAGTGGTTTCTCTTGTTGCACAGCATGAACTCTAGGTTTCGTAGAGGCCTTCGTTGCTCTGCAGCATATGAAATCATCCCAGAGCAGGGATCAAACCCATGTCCCCTGCATTGGCTGGTGGATTCCTAACTATTGGATCACAAGGAGAGCCCAACCCATTGGTCTTAATTGCAAAGTAATATAGCACTAGGTTTCAAAAACTTGAAAAATATGGTATATTAAAAAGGAGCATGTATCCTTGCCAATTCTGTCTTTTACTGGGTTTATGATTTACTCAGAGTCTTGGTTTCCTTATCTACAAACAAGAGATAACTTTTTCTTTTCCAAAGAGTTTTCTGAAAACGAAGGAGTCAGGGGCTTACCCGATCGCTCAGTGGTACAGAATCCACCTGCACTTCAGGAGACACAGGAGACAGTGAGTTCATTCCCTGGGTTGGGAAGATCCCTGGAGGAGGAAATAGCACCCCACTCCAATATTCTTGCCTGAAAAATCCCATAGACAGAGGATTTTGGGTGGCAGCAGTCCAAAGGGTCACAGATAGTCGGATACAGCTGAGTTACTGAGCACACACTAACGACTCAAAGCATTTAAATGTACTTCTCTAGGATTGGGGACAGAGTAACTGGTTAGTAGCTGTTGTTTGACTTAATGACTAGATAAAAATTTAGTGTCTCTGCTCAACCTGGTTAATTTTAAAACATCTTTGTTTCATTTTATGAGAGGCAAAATTATGTCACAGGAAAATTGGTAGATAGGAAAGAATACAAAAATAGTTCCCTGTTATGTATTCCATAACACATAAAAGTTTTTTCCAATCTTCCTTCATTATCACATGTCTCATTTTATCAGTAATCCTCCTGTACATACAATTGGCTCATTCCTTTTTCATACTATTTTCCATATTTCTTCATAACCATGAAGTTTCAATACCCTCAGAACACTTCATATCAGAAAAATTATATTTAATATTTAAAATTTATCTTGTTTTTGAAATTTCAAAAATTTATTTAAGACAAATGTACTGTTGTGCTGCAGGACATGGGGTCCCAAAGACCTGGGGATGAATTAGCAACTGAACAACAACAGCAACTTGTAACAATTACCTTCTTGTATCTACTAAAATGAGTATATTGATTTATACTATGCATGGATTATTATATCATGTCCTTGCTACAGAACTTTTCTTTTTTTTGATCTTTTCAGCAGAAGCAATCATTGAGTTACCTAGAGTTTATGTTTGAAATATCTTTCAGCTAAAATAAATGCAGCATACCAAGAAGATAGCACAAACTCTGGATATGCTAACCAATGCATTGTATGTGGAAATGATGGATTTTACTTGGAAGCAAATTACTTACCTTCATGGTTTTCTGAAAACATTAACCAAGCAAAAATAGTTGCTAAGAATACAGTACATTTTCCAGCAAATTTTTGTCCTTGATAAAAGATTTTGAGAAGTCTGTGAATCAAAGAAAAATTTTATTCTCCTCTCATTGTTGTCTCCTCCCATTCCTTCCTATCCATGGAATAAATTCTTCCCTCTAAGATTCATGGGCCTTGCAGGCAAGTTATGGATTAACATTGCCTAAAATTGTGGGCCAAATCTAGGATTTTTATACCCACGTGAATTGGCCTTGGGAGAGGGAATGGACTTGCTTCAGAGGATCTAGTGCTGAATTTGATGCTATTTCAGTTTCCTTCCCGCTGTAAAGGGATGTGGTCTCTGATGGTCTCCTGGTTCAGTCTTGTGCGTGGAAAGGTGTGTGTACATGCTGAGACTAATCCTACTTTTCCACTCTCCTCTAAATCTTGCACGAGAAAAATTGAATAGGCTGTAGGAAGAGAACGTGAACACAGAAATCTCCCTGGTATCATGGAGAAATGAACTAGAGAGGTTTGCAGGGGGCTGCTAGAAAACAAATCCCAAACCAGCTTCTCCCCCAATGGCAGACTGTTCAGACCACGTGGTATTGTTTAATTTTCCCTTCCACAGATTAAAAAAAAAGAAATATATATATTATATATTTCTCTTTGGAGGGGCTCACAGCTTCTGAAAATTGAGGGAATGTACTAGTTATCTCAACATTGTATTCTCTTCTTTAAACTTGCCCCCCAAAAAAGAACCTTAAAAAAACACTATCACTCAGAGAATTGAGCCCAAACCAATACATTGTAAACATTCCACATTTCTTTTCTTCTTCTTTTTAACACAATAATATCTGTGCATGTGCCTAAAGCAATATGAATTATTTCATGCTTTTTCTTTTCATTATGTTAAAATTGTTTAAATTGCTGGATACAGAAGGATCTTTTCTAAAAGTCATAGAGTCTGTGCTATATTTCTAGAATATACCGTCAGATCCAGGGGACACCAATTTTTATTTTGATGCCTAGAATTTTCAAAACAGTGTCAAAGAAAATTAATATGGGCATGCCAGTGGTGTGCATGGCACTAGCTAAGAGGATTACTTACATTATTTCATTGAATCCTTACAGCAAAATGAAGAGGCTGTGATTTTCAACCTTATTTTGTTTATGGGAAAGCAGTCCCAGAGATATTGGGTAACTTGCTGGAAACCTCAAGGCTAGTAAATGGCCAAACAGGGTTACATGCAGGTTTTTCTAATTCTATTGCCCTTAGTCTTTCCAAACTTTACCTTTTCCTTAGAGATACTAGTGATTCTTTTAAGATCACAAGTCAGAAAATGCATATGCTGGTGTGCTCCATGGAAATAAAGCTGACAAAGACTGGGCTGGTTGGTAGCAGTCAAGGCTGAGCAGAATCCACCTTGATGGATCCAGTGTGGGGATGTGGAGAAAAGTGATTGCCTCAATGGTCTACAAAGTAATGCTTTCACTACCTGATGGGGGACCTATGATTTATGCAAAGAATGCTCTAAGAGAACCACCTCATCGATGTGCGCCATGTTTATTCTCTTGGAAAAATGGATCTACTTAGATACAGGGTTTGTCATTACTCTAAATTTGGACCTAGCTGTGCTTTCATTTCTCTAAAACATCCCTACAAAGTGAGAACTCATTCACTCTTAATGATTCTCCTATAAATTTGTTTATGGGTGATTTCAGCTGTGGAGTGTCAACTGGGACATGGAGATTTAATGAACATGGGTATGCCAAATCCTCCATTACAGCAGGCAAATGAGGCATTTTGTCCAAGACAGTTTACTAAGTGTGCTCTGGTATAATGAGATCTGCATTGTAACAAAGTGAGCGTGTGTCTCCCATTTGATTTAGGAAAGAACTGTAGCAGAGTTGGTGGCTGATCAGAGCAGCCTGTACAGCGGTGCTATTGGGGCTATAATATGACAAGCTTTCAGAACAGCCTGGCTCCAGACTCACGTTTGTCATTGCTAAATTAAGGGCTCTTAGGGTCGCACAGAGTCAGACATGACTGAAGCGACTTAGCAGCAGCAGCGGCAGCAGCAGCAGCTGTTATACTTGGTCTTCTCAGGTGGCTCGGTGCCAGTGCAGGAGGTGCAGGAGACATGGGTTTAGTCCCTGGGTCAGGATGATCCCCTGGAGAAGGAAATGGCAACCCACTACAGTATTCTTGCCTGGGAAATCCCATGGACAGAGGAGCCTGGTGAGCTACAGTCTATAGGGTTGCAAAAACAGGGTCTCCAAAAGTCAGACATGACTGAGCACACACCATGGGTGGGGTCCTTATACTCATGGGGTGTTGGGGAAATTTAAAGAGATATGCAGCTTTTAAAAAATTATGGAAGTATAATTGATTTACAGTGTTGTGTAGGTGTTTGCTATACAGCAAAGTGATTCGATTATGTATGTAGTTCTTCATATTCTTTTCCATTATGGTTTATTACAAGATATGGAATATAGTTTCCTATGTTATACAGCAGGACCTTGTTGTTTATCTCTTTTATATACAGTAATTTGTATCTGCTAATCCTAAACTCTTTGGAGAAGGCAATGGCACCCCAGTCCAGTACTCTTGCCTGGAAAATCCCATGGATGGAGGAGCCTGTTGGGCTTCAGTCCATGGGGTCGCTAAGAGTCAGACATGACAGCGACTTCACTTTCACTTTTCACTTTCATGCATTGGAGAAGGAAATGGCAACCCACTCCAGTATTCTTGCCTGGAGAATCTCAGGGATGGGGGAGCCTGGCGGGCTGCCGTCTATGGGGTCGCACAGAGTTGGACACGACTGAAGTGACTTAGCAGCAGCAGCAGCAGCAGCAGCAACCCTAAACTCTTAGTTTATCCCTCCCCTACTCCCTTTGCCCTTTGGCAACCATAAGTTTGTTTTCTATGTCTGTGAGCATGCTTCTGTTTTGTCAATAAGTTCTTTCATATCATTTCTTAGATTCCAATATGAGTGTTATCAATAGTAATTCTCTCTTTCTTTCTGACATACTTCTCTTAGTATGATCATCTCAAGGTCCATCCATGTTGGCACAGGTGGCATTGTTCCATTCTTTTACATGACTGAGTACTATTCTGATGTCTGCATACGTGTGTGTGTATCTATATATGCCATATTTTCTTATTCTCTTCTTCTTCCCTTCCTTCATGCTCTGTCTCTCTCCCACTATCATTCTCTCTCTCTTTTTTAGAATAAATACGCATTTACGGTAGGGGTGGGTGCTGGAAGGAAGAGATCTAGTTCAGGTGATGATACTCCTTTTCTGTAAAAGGTCAGACAGCAGATATTTTAGGCATGTGGGCCATATGGTCTCTTTCACAAACATTCAACTCTGTTATAGCATAAAAGCAGTCATAGACAATACTTGAATGAAAGAGCAGGACTATGTTCCAGTAAAACTTCATTTTTGGATTCAGAAATTTGAATTTCATGTAACTTTCACACATTCAAGAAATATTCTACTTTTTTTTTTTTAAAACGACTTAAAAATATAAAGATTTCTTAGCTCACAAGACTTACAAACACAGGCATTAGGGTAAGTTTCTGTCAAAGGTCAATTCAGCTCTGGTGTCTGCCTGACTCTATGCTGATAAATCTGGCATACAAAGTTTCCATCAAAGACATTACATCTGCCTCTAAGATCTCTTTACTGATTCTATTCCATGCTTAAAATTCTCAGAATTATCTTTATCTGCTGACTAGCCAGACTCTTTCAATCCTTTAAGACTACTCAAATGACTTCATTCGTGACATCTCTCCTTAGCTTCTGTATTAGTGTGCTCGGGTTTTCATAATAAAATACCCACTGACTGAAATGCTTAAAGAACAGAAACCTATTTATCACAGTTCTGGAAGCTACAAGTCCAAGATTAAAGATTCAGATGAGTTGGTTTCTCCTGAGGCCATTTTCCTTGGCTTATACATGGTCCCTCCTTACAGCAACATTACATTTTCTTGGTGTCTCATCCTCTTCTTATACGGACACTAATTCTGTTGATTTAGAGCCCTACCTTTTGACCTCACTTAACTTTAATTACTTCCTTAAAAGCCCTATCTCCAAAGACTGTCACATTGGGGGTTATAACTTCAACAGGTAAATTTTGAATGAACACAATTCTGTCCATAACACTCTAGGTCAGATGTATAAAACCTAAGGGGAAAAAACCTCAATAATCAAGATAAATACTATTTTAATACAATATTTTAAAAAGTAAAATCAATGCAAAAAGTCAATGATTTTTTAAAAAATCAAGGCTTTACATCAAGCAGGTTCTGTATTACTGATTTTTCATTTTACCTCAGGCTTCAGTATGGCTCAGCATGACTTATTTGGCTTTGCTCCATCAGCCTGTCCTTCTTTTTGGTCCTTTTTTCATTTATAACATGTGGATTCCTTTTCCTTTATTGATTGTGAATTTTTTAAAACAGACATTCTATTTCATGGCTGCATTCATCTCCGCAGTCTCTAGTGTACCACCTGACCCAGAGAAGGTGCCCAGTAACTATCTGTTGGCTCAAATGCAACCACTACATTCTCTGATGAGGCACCATGGCATTCATGAGGCATTTCAGTTTTTGGAGCATTTTTCTTTAATCAGAAATGTATAAACAAAGAGGCTACAAGGACCTTTATTCTGGTCTTTATGATGAGGACGTTTTGAGAAACTTAAAGGAAATGGAAGGTGGGATGGGAGGAAAAGCTTTATCTTCCTGTGCAGCAAGTGGTACATGCGGCTTACCATATGGGAGAGAAAGAAAGAAAGTGAAGTCACTCAGTCGTGTCCAACTCTTTGTGACCCCATGGACTGCAGCCCACCAGGCTCCTCCATCCATGGGATTTTCCAGGCAAGAGTACTGGAGTGGGCTGCCATTTCCTTCTCCAGGGGATCTTCCCGACCTAGGGATCAAACCCGGGTCTCCTGCATTGTAGGCAGACGCTTTTACCGTCTGAGCCACCAGGGAAGTCCCTATCATATGGGACACCTCCCTAAACCTCCCACCTTTGGTTTAAATTTATAGGTGAGAAAACAAATGAGCAGAGAAGTTAAGTACCTTATAGCCCAAAGCCAGTGAGTGAATTAGAGAGTATTTGAATTGCTCTGAATCCCATAAGAGCTACTTCCATAAAATTATATTTAGGTACACATTAAGGACTAGACATTCTTCTTCTCTTAAGGGAATTACATTTACATAAAGGAACAGCAAAAAGCAGGGCAAATCATTAATGGCTTTGGGGTTCTGGAACAAAATATTCTCTGAAATCAGCCATTCTGCTTTTTCAGATTTCTCCTATCAGATAATTAGCAGCTTGAGAATTAGTCATGCTCTGTTGAAGCACGTATTTACCATGATGTCATGGGTTACCAATGAGTCCATTGCAGGCACACAGTGGGTTGGAAGAAGCAGGGGGTCTGTCTGTTTCCCAGATTAACCTAGTGTATCCATCCTTTGGATGTACTCAGCCATAGAGCCCCAGTAAGGATACCCCAACTGTACTTTTATAGTTCCTTAAGGAATTAATGACTTCTTCTTCCAAAACAATGGCTGTGTTATTGTGATTCCTTCCTTGGCTTCCATTCACTAGAGATCCTGTTCTTGTTCTTTTGCAATTCTGAACTCTTGATAACATTCTCTTACCTCCCACCTTCCCAGCATCTTATCACCACTGCTACTCAGGGATCTAAATTTCACTGATCCTTATTTCCTATTCTACAGCAGGCATCTTCCCTGTTTTGACAGAAAGTTTTAACGTGTTAGTGTGTGTTAACATGCCCAACACATGCTTCTAAAACTGCATTCTAAGAACTCCTGGTTATTCTTTCCCACATGAGAGGGCTGATAAGACAGAGGGAGATCCAGGCGCTCTGAGAGCACCTCTCGTCGTGACTTTTTTTTCCTTTTGTCTGCGCTGGGTCTTTGCTGCAGTACACAGGACTCTCTATTTGTGGCATGTGGGCTTAATTCCCCCATAGTATTTGGGATCTTAGTTCTGTGACCAGGGATTGAATCTGTGTCCCTTACATTGGTAAGTGGGCTCTTAACCGCTGGACCAGCAGGGAAATCCCTCCTATTATGACTTTAAGAATCATATGTTTGCTCAGCAATCATCACCCCTCGCTGGAGTTGTATATTTCAACACTCAACATGGTTCCCAGTGATTCAGAACCCAGTGAGAATGGCAGGCTGTCCTCCATGACCTCTCATAGCAGTGGCAGAACCTTAAATACTGGGAGAAAACCCACAATGTGTGTAGACATTGAAAAAGGGGCAACTGAACAAAGGAGGTCCTCTTTGGGACCCCTATTTCCTGTCGGCCTGTAAGAATAGAGGAAGCTGGAATGTGGAGACAAAGAACACTCCTCTCAGAGCCAGGACACTCATTGTTTGTACAGCTCAACATTTAGCAAGTTACTGTGTGGTTTTTCATCAGTATGTGGGCGATAATAACATCCTCATTTTAGGATTGTGAAGCATATTAAAAGAGATGCAGATGAAGCTTAAGCTGCAGGGCCTCTCACTTGCATAGGGCTTGCAAATCATTTCATAGTTAAAATGTGTGTGTGTGTGTGTGTGTGTGTGTGTGTGTGTGTGTATGTTGAAATGTATAAATTTGAGGCCCAATAAAATCTAGATTCATGCTTGATATTTCTCATCATAGAACACATTTACTATCAGATAGTAGGAGAATATAAGATTTTAGCAAGAAATAATGGCATACTTATTTTTCTTGATAAACCCTAAAATAAAAAAAACACATGAATATAAAGGAAGAAAGATGTTTACTTTAAAAACTTAACATCATAACAGAAATTATATATATTTATTCCAGTCCCATCCCAATCTGTATGTGTATATATATGTATATAATATATATAGCATCTTGGATACAGTTGTTGCCCTATCCTGTGTAGATTTCAACATTCCCTCCTATGATCTCCCTGATAACATAGCTAAAGCTGATCTGAACACACAAGAAGTTAGCTCTGTGTAAGAGGAGAAGCACTTCTTTTAGAAATGAAGTAGTAATCTGTCTAACATTTACCAAGCACTTACTGTGTGGCAGGGGTTGCTCCAAGCACTTGAACAATAATAACTCAGTTAATCCTGTGAGGTGCGTTGGGAGTCTATCACTGTTTTCATTATAATGAGGCCACAATAACGACACAGAGTAGTTAAGCCAGTCCTCTCTACCCACGCAGCTACTGAGGAAGGGAGTTGGGTCTTAAAGCCAACATGTCCTATTGGAGAGGCTGAGTCCTCAACCACCATGATGAAGAGGACTCACAGGTCTGTGGGTGGGAAGAGGTATCTCTTCTATGTTACAAATTTTACTTATTAAAGAAATAACTTGGCCTTTAATTAAAAAAAATGATGCCAAATCAATAATTGAGAGTACACTGGGGCAAGGAGAAGATATCAAGAAGTTACAATGGACAAGGGAAAACTGAATTTACTAGAGACATGTAAGTAGGATTTTAGGGGAGTGCTCAGTTCAGTTCAGTTCAAGTCGCTCAGCCGTGTCCGATGCCTTGCAACCCCATGAATCGCAGCACTCCAGGCCTCCCTGTCCATCACCAACTCCCGGACTTCACTCAGACTCACATCTGTCAAGTCAGTGATGCCATCCAACCATCTCATCCTCTGTCATCCCCTTTTCCTCCTGCCCCCAATCCCTCCCACCATTAGAGTCTTTTCCAATGAGTCAACTCTTCGCATGAGGTGGCCAAAGTACTGGAGTTTCAGCTTCAGCATCATCCCTTCCAAAGAAATCCCAGGACTGATCTCCCTCAGAATGGACTGGTTGGATCTCCTTGCAGTCCAAGGGACTCTCAAGAGTCTTCTCCAACACCGCAGTTCAAACGCATCAATTCTTTGGCGCTCAGCCTTCTTCACAGTCCAACTCTCACATCCATACATGACCACAGGAAAAACCATAGCCTTGACTAGATGGACCTTAGTCGGCAAAGTAACGTCTCTGCTTTTGAATATACTGTCTAGGTTGGTCATAACTTTTCTTCCAAGGAGTAACCATCTCTTAATTTCATGGCTGCAATCAGCATCTGCAGTGATTTCCCAAGAAAATAAGTCTGACACTGTTTCCACTGTTTCCCCATCTATTTCCCATGAAGTGATGGGACCAGATGCTATGATCTTCATTTTCTGAATGTTGACCTTTAAGCCAACTTTTCACTCTCCACGTTCACTTTCATCAAGAGGCTTTTTAGTTCCTCTTCACTTTCTGCCATAAGGGTGGTGTCATCTTCATATCTGAGGTTATTGAGATTTCTCCCAGCAATCTTGATTCCACCTTGTGTTTCTTCCAGTCCAGCGTTTCTCCTGATATACTCTGCAAAGAAGTTAAATAAGCAGGGTGACAATAGATAGCCTTGAGGTATCCTTTTCCTATTTGGAACCAGTCTGTTGTTCCATGTCCAGTTCTAACTGTTGCTTCCTGACCTGCATACAGATTTCTCAAGAGGCAGGTCAGGTGGTCTGGTATTCCCAGCACTGGCTGCTCAATTATGCATCACTGGAGGAAGCTGGACCATCAGAGCTTAAGTGCACTTCCAGGGAGAACCACAACACAGTGACTGATCAGGGTAGGGTGCAGAGGTCCTGCTCCCAGTCATGGATGGTGTGCAGAGCCATCCAACCTCCAGAGTTGGTAATTAAATTAAACCTTTCCCCCAGTCTCAATCCATTTCCCTCAATCCCTTGTAGGTGTTACTTCTAAAAACTCTTTGGAATATTCAGTTCAGTTCAGTTCATTTCAGTCGCTCAGTCGTGTCCAACTCTTTGTGACTCCATGAATCACAGCACACCAGGCCTCCCTGTCCATCACCATCTCCCGGAGTTCACTCAGACTCATGTCCATCGAGTCAGAGATGCCATCCAGCCGTCTCATCCTCTGTCGTCCCCTTCTCCTCCTGCCCCTAATCCCTCCCAGCATCAGGGTCTTTTCCAATGAGTCAACTCTTTGCTTGAGGTGGCCAAAGTACTGGAGTTTCAGCTTTAGAATCATTCCCTCCAAAGAAATCCCAGGGCTGATCTCCTTCAGAATGGGCTGGTTGGATCTCCTTGCAGTCCAAGGGACTCTCAAGAGTCTTCTCCAACACCACAGTTCAAAAGCATCAGTTCTTTGGCACTCAGCTTTCTTTACAGTCTAACTCAGCCATAAAAGTGGATGAATTTGAGTCAGTTCTAGTGAGGTGGATGAACCTGGAGCATGTTATACAGAGTGAAGTAAGTAAAAAAAAATTAAAATCATGTGTGTGTGTGTGTGTGTATATATATATATATATATATATATATATATAAAATCTAGAAAATGGTACTGACAAACCTCTCTGCATATATATATGTGTGAGGTGAGGTGAGGTGAAGTCGCTCAGTCGTGTCCGACTCTTTGTGACCCCGTGGACTGTAACCTACTAGGCTTCTCTGTCCATGGGATTCTCCAGGCAAGAATACTGGAGTGGATTGCCATTTGCTTCTCCAGGGGATCTTCCCAACCCAGGAATCGAACCCGGGTCTCCCACACTGAAGGCAGATATAAATTAAAAAAAAATGATACAAATAAACCTCTGCAGGGAAGGGATAGAGACACTTAGAGAACAGGCTTGTGAACACAGTGGGGGAAGAAGAGAATGGGACAAACTGAGAGCGTAGCATTGATATACATGACCATAGTAAAACAGATAGCTAGTGGGAAGCTGCTGTGTAGCTCAGAGAGCTCAGCCTGGTGCTCTGTGATGACCTAGAGGGCTGGGATGGGGTCGTGGGAAGGAGGCACTAGAGGGAGGGGATAGATCAGATATAGATGTAGATGGTTATGACTGATTCACATTGTTTTATGTTGGAAACCAACAAGACATTATAGGGCAATTATCCTTCAATGGAAACATTAAGGAAAATTACTCTTCCTAACAAAGCTACTGCTTGCACATTTCCATTCAGGAAAACTGGATGTTCCAGTCTTCTCTCCTTATTTCAGCTGGTAAAGGTCATTTTATTTCTGGAGCCAAGTGTTAAATTTCCATTATTTTCCTCTTCAATCCTATTGAATTGTTAACATTAGGGAAACTTCCTCCTAATATTTGGTGACAGGTTATCTTCTGATGACCTACAGGGGTGGGATATACACACACACACACACACACACACACACACACATATATATATATATATATTATATATATAAGATATATATGTAAGATATATATGATATATATATATTTATATATCTAAGTATATATATATACTTAGAGTTATGACTGATTCATAATGTTGTATGTGGAAACATACAATTTTACTCTTGTGAATTTTTCTCTCATTCTGTACCTTCATGACCTGTCAGCAGGGTGCTAGCTGAGCTGCTTCAGGCACTAGTAGCCTTTTGTCATTTTAAACGCAACTGTTTTCTCATTAATTGTCTAATGCTACAAACTGTGTGGAGACTCCTAGCAGTTAAACACAAAGGAAGTGTCAAAAAATCCTAGCCAGGTGATAATTTTAGTCAGTATCCTCTGTCCTCTTAAATGATCCATGAAATTTCAGGATGTATGCTTGAACCAAACTCCTATTTGTTTATTTCCTGGAGTTTTTTTTTTTTTTTTTAACTATATTTTAATGAGATGAAGAAGCTGACAAGCTCATGCTTAAGACTTCGATTTGAACATATTCTGTAAGTACCAAGCCCTAGGCCATCCTGAGGGGAGTTCAGGACCCAGGAGCAGTCAAGAAGTCCCTCTAAAACACTTTATATGTGTGCCATTAAAAGACAGATGAAGAAAGAAAGAAAGCATGACAGGCAAGCTGGTGCCATGGGGCTTAAGGGGAAAGGCATAAATAAAATAAAGACCAGGGTTCCATTACAACTTAATTTACTGGCTATATAATTTGGGACAGTTTCCTAAACTCTCTAATTCATTTCTTTAACCGCAATATGAGGATCATCATACTTAAATTATTGGGTTATTAGGAGGATTAAGTGATATAATGTAAGTAAAGCCCCCAGAACAGTGATGTGATCTTATTGGAAAGCTTGAGGTCAAAAGTTGTATGTTGTAGACAAATCCTTTCTCTCTTCCTGGCCCCATTATCCTCATCTTTATATGGAGGGGGGGAAGGTGGGGATTGAAATTGAGTTATTTTAAGACCTCTTAACCATGTTTTTAGTTGGAAATTTCTATAATTCTATAGCAATTTAAATATGATTATGCTCATTTTTTCAGAGGATACTGATAAAATTGAAAAACCAGGTGGTTTTCCCATAATTAGTCACACAAATAAAAAGTGGCCAAGCTAAAGTTGGAAATCAAATCTTTGGGTTTCAAGTCTCCTGTTCTTGATTATCTATTTATTTGAGTACACAGACTTGCAATCATCCATATCTGCCTGGAAGATTTAGACACAGTGGGCACAGAATGTATTCAAAGTAGGGGACCTTTGTTTCTTCTTTGTCCAAAAGCAGACAATAAATGCTTTTATGTATCTCGCAGTGAGTCAGTTACATGATTTTCTGGGTCAGACAGAACTTGTCTGATTATTTTTTTGTCCTGGGATAACAGCACACGTATCATGGGAACATGAAAAAAATATGAGGCAACATGTCTGGACTTTTTTTATTTTACCATTACCATCAGTCCTTCTCATTCATTTCATAATTGTACTTTGCAGACATGTGCGATTTGGGGGGAGTGGTATTAAGCTGATCTAAATTTTGACTTCAAGCTCTGAAAAGAGATATTAATTAACATCCAAGCAACTTACCTGACCCCACGAAACATCATAGTTCTGTTACTGAGACAACAAGTAGAATTTTTACTTCATTCATTTCAATAATGTTTTATTTACCCCTTCCCCCCACGGAGAATATAGATCAGAATCCTTGAAGAAGAGCTTGAAAGATGATGTTCAATCTGGTCCCTGCCAACTTCTGTAGGCTAGACATGGCCATCCCTCACCATCAATCACTGTGGGTCAGACACAGTGACCTTCTCTTTGGTCCTTAAACATCCCAGATTATCCGTATCCTCTGGACCTCTTTTTAAAATTTAATTTATTTATTTTAAATTGAAGGATAATTGCTTTAGAGTGGACCTCTTCATGGATGTTCGTCTGCCTGGTCTTTCCTCATCTTCTTTCCTTGCCAAAGGCTATTTGTTCTTCTTGCCTTCTTGCTATTTGTTCTTCTTGCCTAGAATATATCTACCTGGATATCTTCTTTAAGCACTAAGACCAGGGTAGGTACCCATTTATAAGCTCCCAAATCATTCTGAAGCTCCTCTAATATTCATAGCACTTTTATTATATTTTCTGTGGCTACTGTCTTAGCTAATTGTACACGACTGCTGCTGCTAAGTTGCTTCAGTCATGTCCGACTCTGTGCGACCCCATAGACAGCAGCCCACCAAGCTCCCCCGTCCCTGGGATTCTCCAGGCAAGAACACTGGAGTGGGTTGCCATTTCCTTCTCCAATGCATGAAAGTGAAAAGTGAAAGGGAAGTTGCTCAGTCCTGTCCAACTCTTAGCAACCCCATGGACTGTAGCCCACAAGGCTCCTCCGTCCACGGGATTTTCCAGGCAAGAGTACTGGAGTGGGGTGCCATTGCCTTCTCTGAATTGAACACTACAAGATTATAAATACTAAGGGTGGCTTGTTCATTATTGTTTTCTGGTTGCTTTTCATGGTGCTTGATATATGTTAGAAATGTTTGATGAATAAATGAATCTTAAAAAAGAAAGAACATTAGAGGGGAAAAAACCCAAAATACTAAATGCCTCAACCACCATATTCAAAGCATATACAAAGGCAAAGTTGATTAACATTCATTGAATAACAACTCTATAGAGTAACACTTCATTCAGTTTTTATAATAACCATGTGCTATGGCCTATCTAGGGTTATTTAGTAGATAAAGAAAAGTCCTCAAAGATTATGTAAACCACCCAGAGTCACACAAATTCCAAGTCGTAGATATCAGTTTTTAGCACAGCTTGGCCAAGATCCAGATGTTTTCTGCACAGGTCAAATGGGTGAATTAATGAGGATGTACTGTGACTCAACACTCCAGCATCTTCCAGTTCTTGAAGATGGTACTAATCCATACAGTCCCTCCAAGAATATGGTACTGAGAGAGTTAATTCTTATGTCAGTTGATAAGGAGTCTGGGGCCCTCAAGGAAGAGAAAGGGACAAAAGTGGTTTTGGTTTTGTTTTGCTACATTGCTTTGTCTTAGTCACATAAGACATTTTTTTGTAAACTCTGAGTTGTTATGACAACAATCATTAAGACTAACTTTCTTTAAGCCCAGAGCGAATGATTATACAACAAAACAAACCATCTTGCTCAAGGATATGTTTTTCCTTAAGCTCTGTACTGATGATTATATAGCAACAATGAATCTTGCTCGAGGACATGTTTCTCTTTCTTAACAGGAACCTTTTGACTAATCTTAAGACATGTTGTGGGAGTGGGTCTGGTAAGACCTTTCTGTTGTTAGTAACCAGTTGAAAAAGTATATAAGGCCTTGATAAGACTGATGAGTGGGGCACTGTCTGCCTCCTTTTGAAGTCTATGTCAGAAGTTTTCTCAAACCCTTTTTCACTGTAATAAAACTTTTGCCACGTGAAGCTCTGAGTGCCTGAAGCCTCATCTCTGGTCCTAAAGCTAAATTCTCTTCTTTGGAGATCACGAATCTGACACTGTTCACGGTAAGCTATCGGTACTGCTTTTGTTTCACTAATTTGCAGGCAGAGGCAGTTGTGGCTCCACTTGGCCTCTCCTTTGTCATGATAGTCTTCACTCCACAAGTCAGAGTTGCCAGTACAGGCATTCTGTCAGTTGCTGAGTGTGCCTGTTTGAACTATACATTCTGGAACTGGGAAAATTAACACAGGATGGATTTGGGAGACTGAGACTTCAATGATGACCTGACTTCAATATGTTCTTACTTTGACTGGTGAACCACAGTGATGCTTTGGGTCTCCTGGGAGTAGTGTTAGTTCAGACTCAGTGTCTATAAATCACTAAAAGGTCTGATCAATTGCCTTTCTCCATGGCACAGTTCTCCTGGTAAATGGCCTTAGGCCCTTTTGGAGGAAAGCTTAGAGAAAAATTAATAGTGAAATTTGGGGTGTTGTTCCTCCCACAGTGGATTTTTCTCCTCCTTAATTCAAGGGAATTTGGATATGCAAACTGGCTCAAGTCAGGGAATCATGACTGAGGGGTCATGATTCTGCTTTGGTTATTCAAGTTAGACTCCTGTTCATAGAGTAGTCTATGGAGTTCATAGAGGAGTCATTCACCTCAAATTCTACAGCTTTTACAGATCAAGTGAGAATTTGTAGATTTTTCCATCTACTAGTCAACTAGTCAGCTAACTTGGTCAACTAGTTAATGTCACAGGTCTCTGTCAGAATATTATGATCGCTTCTTTGGCTTTTGTTCATTTTTTTCAAGTTTATGTGGAAAAAATATGAAAATATAAATAAATCAGTAGCATAAAATGAAATATTATTTTTGTAGAGTAGATTGGATTAGAGATCAAAATAAAATTTAAAAAATGAAAACGCATTGTATTTAAAATTATAGCTATGTATTTCTAAATGCTTTTAAGTTGAAGACAAAATCGTACTAGAATTATACAAGTTTAGAGAAAAATCGCAATGAGAAAAGATATGTCAAATATGTAAACATCTGCTGGATCATGGAAAAAGCAAGAGAGTTCCAGAAAAACATCTATTTCTGCTTTATTGACTATGCCAAAGCCTTTGACTGTGTGGATCACAATAAACTGTGGAAAATTCTGAAAGAGATGGGAATACCAGACCACCTGACCTGCCTCTTGAGAAATCTGTATGCAGGTCAGGAAGCAACAGTTAGAACTGGACATGGAACAACAGACTGGTTCCAAATAGGAAAAGGAGTATGTCAAGGCTGTCTATTGTCACCCTGCTTATTTAACTTCTTTGCAGAGTACATCATGAGAAACGCTGGGCTGGAAGAAGCACAAGCTGGAATCAAGATGCCCAGAGAAATCTCAATAACCTCATATATGCAGATGACACCACCCTTATGGCAGAAAGTGAAGAGGAACTAAAAAGCCTCTTGATGAAAGTGAACATGGAGAGTCAAAAAGTTAGCTTAAAGCTTAACGTTCAGAAAACGAAGATCATGGCATCTGGTCCCATCACTTCATGGGAAATAGATGGGGAAACAGTGGAAACAGTGTCAGACTTTATTTTGGGGGGCTCCAAAATCACTGCAGATGGTGATTGCAGCCATGAAATTAAAAGACACTTACTCCTTGGAAGAATAGTTATGACCAACCTAGATAGCATATTCAAAAGCAGAGACATTACTTTGCCGACTAAGTTCCATCTAATCAAGGCTATGGTTTTTCCTGTGGTCATGTATGGATGTGAGAGTTGGACTGTGAAGAAGGCTGAGCACCGAAGAATTGATGCTTTTGAACTGTGGTGTTGGAGAAGACTCTTGAGAGTCCCTTGGACTGCAAGGAGATCCAACCAATTAATTTGAAGGTGATCAGCCCTGAGATTTCTTTGGAAGGAATGATGCTAAAGCTGAAACTCCAGTACTTTGGCCACCTCATGTGAAGAGTTGACTCATTGGAAAAGACTCTGATGCTAGGACGGATTGGGGGCAGGAGGGGGAGGGGACGACAGAGGATGAGATGGCTGGGTGGCTTCACTGACTCAATGGACGTGAGTCTGAGTGAACTCCGGGAGATGGTGAAGGACAGGGAGGCCTGGCATGCTGCAATTCATGGGGTTGCAAAGAGTCGGACATGACTGAGCAACCGAACTGAACTGAACTGAGCCCTAAATGCACATACTAGGGAAAAATTTGACAGGTAATAAATTAATGAGCCAAGTTACTAATCAAAAAATTTGAAAGTGAATAATAGACTAAAGCCAGAGAAAGTAGATGGAAGAATGATAAACACAAAAGACACAAAATAATAAAATAGGAAACTGAAAAATTAAGAGGGCAAGGAAAATAAGAAACTGTGTTTGTCAGTTTTTTTTTAATATTATTATTCTTTACTGAAGTATAGTTGATTTACAATGTTGTGTTTCTGGTATATAGCAAAGTGATTCAGATATATATATATAAGGAGTAAGGTAAAGTCGCTCAGTCATGTCTGACTCTTTGTGACCCCATGGGCTGTAGCCTACCAGGCTCCTCTGTCCATGGGATTTTCCAGGCAATAGTACTGGAGTAGATTGCCATTTTCTTCTCCAGGGGATCTTCCCAACCCAGGGATCGAACCCGGGTCTCCCACATTAGAGATAGACACTTAACCATCTGAGCCACCAGGGAAGTCCTATTCTCTTGCATTATGGTTTTGTTATAGGATATCGAACATAGTTGTCCATGCCTAACAGTAGGACCTTGTTGTTTATCTACTTTATATACAAGCCCAGCTTGTATCTGGGCTTCCCTCATAGCTCAGTTGGTAAAGAATCTGCATCTACAACTTTTTTCTTAAAAACATAAGAATGAAGAGGAAATCAAGTAATATGTTACCCTATGTTGAATATCGGGTGTCTGTGTTATTATTTTTTCATACTTTAATATTTGAAATGTTTCGTGAAAATGTTTAAATGAAGAAAGGAAAGATAGCTTGAGCACTTTTCCTTGTTCTTTTATTTTTATTTTAACTTACTAAAGAACTAAGAAAAAAAATGGAAACATGAAATATACTATTCTCAAGAAGCAGAATATTTCTGGATGAAGTTAGAAAGAGATAGGAAAGAGAAGATCTGACGGAGTAGTGTATATTTAAAGCAATTTTCTTTTTGTAATGGAGAAAAAGAAAAATCTTTTAATAACTTTGTCATTCTGTTTCTCTTTGTCTCTGTTGAGGAGGAAGAAAGGATTTCTTTTTTTGGCCTTGTGTTTATCATGAACTACTTTTCTAACTGCTTAGATGGCTAATTGTCCATCCTATCCAGAGGTATCAGAACTTACAGTCAATTTCCTCCCAGTCTCCTGGCCCCGTTTGGAGCAGCTAAAATAAGGGAGTCCACTCAGCCATGGGCTCAGTTCACTTCTGTTGCCTTCAGTCCTGAATTTTCTCTTATATAATTCAAGGAAGCTTGGGAAAACTCATGTCATGCACAAAGAGTTCTTGCTAGTCAAACTGTTATCATCTGAAGTTGATTATACCTGTTCTTTGAAAAAAAAAAATTGTATTGGATGTACATGTTAGATACCATTAAATAATCTGCCAGTGTTTCTTGTATTAATATTTGATAAAAGGGGACTAAACTAGGCCAGTTATTTTTCTTTTTTGTCTGGAATAAAAACAGCATCATCTTTGGAAAGAATGTCAGTATGCCTACCTTCTTCTTTTCCTCCCTCCCTCCTTCCTCTCACCCTTCCTTCCTTCCTTGGATTCTTTGTTTCTTCTCTGCAGTCTTTTCAAAAGATGACCTAAAACTGTCATGTATACAAGAGAAAATCTGAATATAAAGAAGGGCCATCTCTAGTACTACCAAAAAGATAAATCCGATTGCTAAAGTATTGTAAGGTCCTTGTTCCAATGCAGCCTCACTCACGTTAAAGAATATTTATGGATTGTTTTATGGTTTGAAAAATATTTTCACATATATTTCATCATTTACATTCACAGAGCTTTGTGAGGCAGGTTATCCTATCTCTTTTACAAATGAGAACATTAATGTCCCATGGTTTAAAATGTGTATATTTATATTGCTGTAAGTGGCGGAAAACAGAACTCAAGTCCTGGGGTTCATTCTAGATCCTCTGTCACTGGTGCTGTTTCACGCATGTGGCTTCATGACATGGGGAGTGTAGGCAGCAGGTTGAGGACTTGTAGGGTGGAGGGTCAGCATTTCTTAGAAGGTTCTGTCATGTCCTTGGAGAGTTCCCCAAGTGAACCATCAATGTTACATAATATTTTTAAGGGCTTTAAACTTCTTTCAGTTTTTATTTTTGATACTACACAATTTTATTGTGGTGTAAAATTTTAAAAGTCTCTAAATCTATTACCAAGAGATTGCATACTTATTCAACATTAAAAATTCTTTCTAAGTACACATACATGCTAAGATGGCTCAGTGGTAAGTAATCCACCTTCAGTGCAGGGGATGCAGGTTTGATCCCTGGGTCAGGACGATCATCTGGAGAAGGGAATGGCAACCCACTGCAGTATTCTCGCCTGGAAAAATCCCATGGACGGAAGAGCCTGGTGGGCTAGAGTCCATGGGGTCGCAAAAGAGTCAGACATGACTTAGTAACCAAACAACAGCATGCTAAGACCATTTAAACAGAACACAAGCGTATGGAATGAAAAATAAACACATTGGTCTTTGTATCAATCATCCTTTCACCCTAATTTAATCATGATCAACAGCTTCTGGTGTATCCTGCTAGAAGTTTTGTCTACCTCTGTGTCTTATTTTTCTATCACTCATGTGGGTATATATGTTAGGTTAGTGTGAGTATACTTATCACATGCTGTCTACATAAGAGAGATCACAAGCTACATACTGTTTGTCGCCTTATCTTTTCACTTAATGTGTGTGTGCATATTAGTCACTGTCATGCCTGACTCTTTGCAACCCCACGGACTGTAGCCTGCCAGGTTCCTCTGTCCATGGACTTTTCCAGGCAAGAATACTGAAGTGGGTAGCCATTCCCTTCTCTAAGGCATCTTCCTGACTCAGGGATTGAACCCAGTTCTCCCACATTTCAGGTAGATGCTTTACCATCTGAGCCACTAGGGAAGGCCCTTTCACTTAATATATCTTGATCATCTTCCCATGGTGGGCAGAGGTTTGTGAGGTCAGTATCCAATCAGTGCTGCAGGCTGACTTGCTCTGGCCTTAGACCTCCTCATTCTTGTCCACAGCATCATCTGTTGTTGCCATGTCTGAGCTCCTTCTAAGGTCGCTCGCACTGGGGAACACGAGTAAGGGTTCCTCACCACGGCCTCTGCTACGTCCTCAGCACCATGTGTTTGGGGCGGGAGGTGGTCTTCCCTGTGTACTTTATATCCAAGAGGACTGCCTCTCAGCCCCTCCATGGCAAGATCCCTGTTTTTAATCCTGATGGTTCGATATGAGTAGGAGTCTTAGGTGCACTTTTCTGGATGTGCTATGGACTGACCTGTGTCCCCATATAATTCATCTGTTGAAGCTCTAACCACAAATGTGACTGCTTTTGGTGATTAGGTCTTTAGGAATTATTTAAGGTTCAATGAGGTCATAAGGCTGGAGCCTTAACCCTCTAGGATTGTGGCCTTGTGAGAATAGAAAGAGCTCTCTCTCCCCTCTCTCTCTTCCTGACTTCTCTCTCCACCATGTGAGGATACAGCAAGATGGTAACCATCTGCAAGCCTTCTTGCAAGATGAGAACTTCCCACAAGAGCTGTATCAGCCAGCCCCTTGATCTTGGACTTTCCAGCCTCTGAAATTGTGAAAAATACATTTGTGTTGTTACCACCCAGCCTGTGGTGTTTTGTTATAGCAATGCAAGCAGATTAAGGCACTGGATATGAACAAAAGCCTGGAGAGAAATCAATAAGGCATGAAGTAGATGTAATAGGGAGATGACGGCCAGGATCTTATTGGTACCATGTATGATGGGATTGGAATCTTGGGACAGGAAGGCCAGGTATGCACCAAGTTCAAAATAAAACTTCAGGAGTTAAAGTTACAAACTCTCATTTGCAGAGGACCATGCCTTTTATGTGTGCGAAAAGTCAAAGTGTTAGTTGGTCAGTCATGTCTGACTCTTTGTGACCCCATGGACTGTAGTCCACTGGGCTCCTCTGTCTGTGGAATTTTCCAGGCAAGAATACTGGAGTAGATAGCCATTCCCTTCTCCAGGGGATCTTCCTGACCCAGGGATCGAACATGAGTCTCCTGTACTGTCAGGCAGATTCTGTACTGTTTGAGCCATAGCCACAGTCATCTCTCCAGGGCTGAAGTGAACCTTTCTGGGGCAGAAATGTTCAGATCTTTTAGCACATACCCCTGTCTGCAGAGCAAAAATGAAGACACATCCTGAGAGTTCTAGGGGAAACGTAGAAACATAAGTAGCTTATGAAAGAAGCTTGAATCAAGTTTTAATCCTACTGTGTTTATCTTATGGTGTATGCAACTTGCATTCTACTTCTTAATAAATCTGTATTTATTTTACCATGAAATAACATTTAGATTTCCTTACCCTGGTGCTCCAAAGAGATAGGACAGTAAGTTATGTTTATCTTGTATTTCTGGCTTCCATTGCCCCTGCCCCACTTGCACATCACCTAGAGACATTCATCCTGGCCCAGGAAGCCCTGTAAAGGAAGCCCAGAGAGCAAGAGGAAGAGCTTCTGTCTGCATGGAGGGGCATTTTGCTGCCATCTTACAAAACAAAAACAGAAAACAGATCACACGCCCTTTCTGGATTCTTGCCAGACACAATTCTTCACAATTTTCCATTCTGACTTTGCTTTTAGCAGAGCAGCAATCACAAAGACAGAGCTAACATCTAAACCACAGCCCCGTGAGACAAAGCCCCCGCTCAAGGAGGGTGGAATGAAGAGAACTAAACACAGAAAGATAATCTGAAGCCCCGGAGCGGTTGCAACTCATCTCCATCAGTTTCCAAGCACTGATCTGGGCAGAGAGCTCTATCCTGTCATTGGAACAAGAGCCAGAAAGTAAACCACCTTCCCCTGGACTCAGGCCATTCATCTGGTTTTGCCTCTTCCACTTTACAGTGGCTTTTCAGGACTGATGTGCTGGTGTGTGTGCACGGGGTTTCATGTGATCAGAGGGACTTGAATGATTCACTCAGCAATGCAATCGACACTCTTTGTCATTGTGTAATCTTCCTGTAGTCTCTTTATCCTGGAAATGTGATGCTGCATTTATTCTTTGTAGATAAACATTCGCAGTAAATGGACTGCATATCCTCATCTACTCCAGTTCCAGCTAGCATATGGAAACTGTTCCTTGCACTTTGCAGAATTCAAAACGGTGAGGCTTTAGCACAGTACATTTTTTATTAGGTATGTCAAAAAATAGGCACATTTCAGAGCATCTGTGGGCAATGGATATTGTACTGTCCTCATGGGTGTGGGTTGTGGACAGCCCTAACTCACTTCCCAAATTCAAGTTATGAGTCAGGATTTAAGGTCAGAACTAGACTGTCTATAGAGAATTCTCAGTCATGCTAAGGTCTAAATTTGAAGGAGCAGTTTCACAGAGGAGTTAGAAGGTCTAGACGCAGCATCCAGCCAGCCAGGCTTCTATTAACTTATTCTTTCATACTAGTTTATGAAGGTAAGATAAAATCACTCATTTTCTCTCACATAATCAAGTGGTACTAGTGGTAAAGAATCTACCTGCCAGTTTAGGAGATGCAGGAAATATGGGTTTAATCCCTGGATCAGGAATATGCCCTAGAGGAGGAAATGGCAACCCAGTCTAGTATTCTTCCCTGGAGAATTCCAGGGAAGAGGAGCCTGGCAGGCTGTGGTCCATAGAGTCACAAAGAGTCAGATACGACTGAAGCAACTTAGCATGCATGAATCTAAAAAATTTGCAGGCCAAGTCTTGCCTTTAAAAACCACAACACATGAAAACCTGTTAGGTGTCTGAATTCAGATTGAAGAGTTTTTTTGTTTGTTTTTTAAAATCAAATGAAATCAGTGAAATCACAAAAATTTTAAAATTAAATAGAAATGGTATCTTAATTGTGTTTGCAATGAAAGCAGAAACAACCAAAAACAAAATCATAAAACAATACAATGCAAAAGACCATTATAAAACTCAGAGTATTTTAAGGGGAATTATTTTTGGAATTGTTTAGGTATGTTTTGGAATTATTTAGGGTTGTGCTTTAATAGTGGTCGTCAAACTATGTTTCCTTGAAACAATGATATTCAGCTGATT
Organism: Ovis aries; assembly: GCF_016772045.2. Taxonomy (NCBI): domain Eukaryota; kingdom Metazoa; phylum Chordata; class Mammalia; order Artiodactyla; family Bovidae; genus Ovis; species Ovis aries. Next base: position 9,083,590 of record NC_056072.1, read on the forward strand.
GGACTGAGGTCATCTATTCTTAAATCATAGCCATCATACTTTTCCAACCATGTGTATTATTTGTGACCAGTACACAAAGAGATAGATAAAGAGATTGAGAGTGAAGAGCTGGAAATTTTGGTTGGCAAAATAATTTAATATCTGTTTAATCTAGTAATATAACTAAATAGGCTTTGCATTTTTGAGCTTCGCATTTTATTTCATTTTTTAAATAATTCATTTACATGACATTTTACTAAAATATCAGCCCATGGTGGAATGGGAATAAAACAAAACAACAGTAACATCAACAACAACAAATCTATCTCATTTGTTACAGGAGCATTGTTCTGAAATTCTCTTGATTAATCTGGAGTTTTTCAAAAGAGTGAATTTTCCAAAGCTCCTTGTTTCCATGGCTCATTTGACACATTAATTTATTTCAGTGAAAGGCTAAAGGTAAACGTGCCTCCTCTAATATCGTCTTAGCCTTAAAAACATTTCATGTTTTCACTTAACAAAGCCTATTTAATTTTCCTGGCTTTTAGAATGATTTTTAGTGGAGAGAATACTTATTTAGAAAACACTTTCTTCTGACAAAGTATACCTGACCTTTCAGTGGGCATTGTGCAGCAGCTTGTGAGCCACAATGATGACAATAGATTTTAATACAAACTATCTTCTGCTTTTCCTGGCGGAGTACCAACATCTTTGCTGACATTCATGACACACCGTCTTGGTGGTGATGCCAGGGAGGGGAAAGCCCGTTTGAAACTGCAGAAAATCTGCCTGCTCCTCTGATGGGCTATGCTTCCAGAGGCTGGCTCATCACCTGCAAACAGAGTGTCTGAGGGTCTGTCAAAGCTTTCGCCACCTCTGGGTTGCAAACAGCCCAAGTCCCCTGGGTATCTCTGGATTTTGAACCAGAGTTTTCTACTGGCCTGTTACAATCAGCATCTCTTCAAGGTCCTTATTAAAATCTCACAGGAGTGCCTCACAAATAAAGCTCTCAAGCATGGCCAGTGAATAATGACCCTACCTCACGCTGACTGGGAATGTTTCAGCCAACGAAGTCAGGATTTTTCTAATAAGGGTTGTTGAGCAAATGGCTAGAAGGAAGTTCAGCTATGGGGATGATGAAGCTCGTGTTGGAAGTCCTCGGTAAATTCAGCCCATCGCTGTCTTCCTCACTTTCTATGGAGATCTTCTAAGGTGGAGACGCATTTGAAATTCATGGAGGTTCGTCTGTTTGATCAGCTTTCTGGGGCAGTGTGAAGACAGGATGCTAGCAAGTAAGGAATGGAAACAACACTGCACATACTATTCTCCACACTTGGATGAGGAAGTTGCTGCTTTCTCTACTTTTATTAATATGAACTGGGTGCCCCACAAAACTCATATGTTGAAGCCTCAAACTCCGGGACCTCAGACTGTGACTGCATTTGAAGACAGGCCCTTTAAAGAGGAAATTGTGTTAAAATGAGGTGATTACTGTGGGTCTTAATCCAAGTTCTTAATGTGATGTCCTTATAAGCAAAAGAAGACCATGCCAAGACACAGCAGGAAGGCAAGGGGAGAGACATCAGAAGAAAGTAAACCTGATACCTGGGTGACTTCAGGCAGTAGAATAATGAGAAATAAATATCTGTGGCTTAAGCCTCAGCCTGTGGCATTTTGTCATGGCAGCCCCTAACAAAGGAATGTGCTTAACTGTGTGATCGCAGGTGAAACCATGCTCTACTTTTGCGCTTCAAGTTGTTTGATCTCAGGATGGACAAAACATAAAGGCATGTGAGTTAGAATGTGCATATGTGGTCATATGTGTGATGTGAACATTAATTACTATGACTGAGTCTGCAAGCCATGTAAGTTCATTTCTGCACAACTCTACTGTATAGCTAGAGAGAACAGTCCACTCTTACAGAATGACTTGAGTTTCATGATTTTCTTGGGCTCCAAAATCACTGTGGACAGTGACTGCAGCCATGATATTAAAAGACACTTGCCCCTTGGAAGAAAAGCTTTGACCAGCCTAGACAGAGTATTAAAAAGCAGAGATGTCACTTTGCTGACCAAAGTATGTATAGTCAAAGCTATGGTTTTTCCAGTAGTCATGTATGTGAGAATTGGACCATAAAAAATGTTGAGTGCCGAAGAATTGATGCTTTTGAACTGTGGAGCTGAAGAAGACTCTTGAGAGTGCCTGGGACCACAAGATTAAGCCAGTCAATCCTAAAGGAAATCAACCCTGAATATTCACTGATGCTAAGGCTGAAGTTCCAATACTTTAACTACCTAATGCAAAGAGCTGACTCATTAGAAAAGACCCTGATGCTGGGAAAGATTGAAGGCAGGAGGAGAAGCAGGCAACACAGGATGAGATGGTTGGATGGCATCACCAACTAAATGGACATGAGTTTGAGCAAATTCCAGGAGATAGTGAAGTACAGTGAAGCCTGTGTGCTGCAGCCCATGGAGTTGCAAAGAGTTGAGCACAACTTAGCAAGTGAACAACAAAAAGGGCTGCCCTTGGATGTCTCACCTGCCATAGTGTGCGAAGGGTCCCACACTAGTAAGAGAACTGATCTGCAGAAATTTTTCTTGGTGGTTATGTCTGAAGAGAGTAGTCTTTGAAGTTCTGGTTATGGAATACAGCTTATGTCAAAAGCTGTGACCTGAACAGAGTTTAAAGGTGGTTCAATATCTCCTCAAATAAAGAGTCTGCCTCTAGTTGGTGAGATCATCTTCCCAATTCCATATTTAAGTTGATGGTTTTCTCCTACTTTCAACATTTAGACAATCAAAAATGTGTCATAGTTATTATTACTGTAGAAAATGGGAATTTATATAAATTTCAGAGGCCACTTATGTATTGGTGGTGGTGATTTGAGCTTCCCTGATGGCTCAGATGGTAAAGCATCTGCCCGCAATGTGGTGGTGATTTAGTTGCTAAGTTGTATCCGACTCTTGCGATCCTATGGTCTATATCCTGCCAGGCTTCTCTGTCCATGTGATTTCCCAGGCAGGAATACTGGAGTGGATTGTTATTTCCTTCTCCAAGGGATCTTCTTAGCCCAAGAATTGAACACATGTCTCCTGTGGCTCCTGCTGTGGCAGCAGATTCCTTACTGACTGAACCACCAGGATTCCACTTATATATTAATTTATTCATCCAACAAATATGTGTTTAGCGCATACTATGTGCTGAGCATTTTGGTAAATTCTTGGGGTTATTGTTCTTTATGAAGTTAAAATTCCAAAATGTTTAAGAGAAGCATGAGAATTGGGGAATGCAAAACTGTAAGTAATTCCTCAAAAAAATACAATGGTAATAGATTCTCTAAAAAGAGAATAGTGGAGAATGAGAGCTGTTTATATAATGTCTAAATGGTGAGGAGAAGAACTCTAGTGAAGGGACTTCCCTGATGGTCCAGTGGCTAAGACTCTGCACTCCCAGTGCAGGGGGCTCTGGGTTCAATCTCTGGGCAGGGAACTGGATCCTTCATGCTGCAGTGAAGATCCTGTGTGAAGCAGCTAAGACCTGGTGCAGCCTAGTAAATAAATAATTTTCTAAAAAGTCCAGTGAAGAAGAGCTAAGTGAAGACAGCTCCAGCAAGGGGGAAAAAAGGACCAAGACTCAGGTGCATGTGTTCAGGGCTCAGGAGGGACAGTGTGTCTGAGAGGAAGGAGTTGGAGATGGTAGGAAGTGAAGTCAGCCACATCAGACCAAGCCACATAGTTCAGAGTTACCCTGAATATTTGAAAGCCATTGGAGGGCTTTATGGAGATAGGCTAATATTTTTAAATAATTCTTTTATTTGTCGGATGCTGATGACACATTATCTCAGTAGTGACACTCATGCAGGGCTGCCTGGTTTAAACTGTAGAGAAATAATTGCATGAGATAACTGAGATGAATGTAATTTAAATGATATTCTCACCTTCCCAAAATGGCTCTAAAGGAATGGCATGGCCCTGCTAAGGAATTTAAACTACTGAGTAGTAGTTTCAAGGGAGCCATTACAAATTTCCATGGTCAGACTGTTTCCTGGGAAATCAGATAGGAGAATGTGGTGAATTAGAATGGACTATACTGGATCTGGAGAGTCAAGGCAAGAGGTCCTTTCAGTAGCTCAAGAGAAGAGGTGATGTGGGTTTCTGCCAAAGCAGTGTCAGTGGGGAGTAATGAACATTGGGGTAAGAGTAGTATTGAAACATATACATTACCATATGTAAAACAGATAGCCAGTGGATGTTTGCTGTATGACACAGAGCACCCAAAGCCAGTCCCCTTTTGACAAAATAGGGGGAAGGGATGGGGAGGGAGGTGGGATGTGCACCTATGGCTGATTCGTGTTGATGTATGGCAGTAACCATCACAATATTGTAAAGTAATCAGCCCCCAATTAAAAATAAAATAAAATTTCAAAAATGGGGATAATATGAAACTAGAGGTAATGCAGTCATTGCAAAGGTAGAATCTATGCGACTGACTAGTAATAGAATGGTGGAGCAAACGAGAGAATGAGTCCAGGCTTGTGAACCTTGAGCTATCTTAGCTGGGGATAATGCTGGTAGTAGACAAGAAGGGACAAAAATGGAAAAGTCATCTGAGTTTAGAAAAATTAATATGGAGCCATTTCTACTTGCATGTGAAGCCCACAAATATTGCCCAAAATGCATAAATATTTGCTTTGTATGAGAGTAGAATGGACTTCCTGACAAAAGAAGCATAGTATCATTGGTACTCACTCATCAACACATCATTAGTAAACATTGGGTTGGTCAAAAAATTTGTTTGGGTTTTTCTGTAATAGAAACTCAAACAAACTTTTTTTCCAACCCAATATTTTTGGGCCACCAAAATATTGCGATACTATTTTTATAATTATCAGTTTGTATTATGTAGGAAATTGTGGCAGGCTGTTTGCAAAAATGGCCACCATTATAGACCTCCGTGTATCCATGATCCTTTGAAATGTGCTGACTTCTCTCATAAAGGGGTGAAATTGATTTCTCTGCCTCTTAAATCCAGGCTAATTGTGATTTGCTTTGACAAACAGAACAGAGAGCAGGGAAAGAGTAAGTTTGTACCTTTTTACACTAGGTCTCACTAGCTCTCAAAACTCTCCCCACTGCCATGGGAACAAACTTGAGCTAGCCTGTTGGATGATGAGAGGTATGTTTGGCCAGATATATCTGATGCCCATTCCAACATCACACACATGTGTAAAGCTATCTGAGACCAGGCAGCTGTAAAAAGCCTGCCAGCTCACAGCAGACAGCTAGAGTCCAGTCAAGGTTAGTCCATCCTGCCTACATCCAGAACTGCCCAGGTGACCTATGGATTTTTGAACATAAGTAATATATAATTATTTTTTTAAGTCACTGAGTTTGGGGATGCTTGTTGTGCTAATATAGTATTATACATGGGAACCCTGTAGAAAATGTGAAATATAGATTAAAAGATTTTAAGAAAAGATAATTAAAAACACTTCCACCCAGTTCAGATATCAGGTCTGTTATGGTACTATGGTACAACTAAAGAAAGTGAAAGTGAAATCTCTCAGTTGAATTGAGTCCAACTCTTTGCAGCCCCATGGACTGTAGCCCAGCAGGCTCTTCCATCCATGGAATTTTCCAGGCAAGAGTACTGGAGTGGGTTGCCATTTTCTTCTTCAGGGGATCTTCCTGACCCAGGGATCGAACCTAGGTCTGCCGCTTTGCAGGCAGATGCTTTACCGACTGAATCACCTGGGAAGCAGGTTATGGTACAACTACATCCTTTCACAATTAGGTACTCATGATGTGATATTGGACTGAATGCTTGTGTCTCCAGGAATTCATATTTTAAAGCCTCACTCCCTAATGTAATGGCACTTGAAGGTTGGAATTTAGGTTTGGATGAGGTCATTGGGGTGGAGCCCCCATGATTGGATCAGCGCCCTTATAAGGGAATGAAAGGATTTGTGTTCACTCAGCCATGTGAGGGAACCAGGAAGAGAGTTCTCACCAGAACCTCCCTCTGCTGGCACCCTGATCATGGATTTAGCAACTTCCAGAACTGTAGAAATACACATTTGTTGTTTAAGCCACCCAGTCTATGATATTCTTTTTAAGTTAATTAGTTACTTATTTTGTCTGCACTGTGTCTTTGTTTTTGTGTACAAGCTTTCTATGGTTGTGGAGCTCGGTCTCATTGCAGTGGCTTCTCTTGTTGCAGAACAGCATGGGCCCTAGGGCATGCAGGCACAGACTTAGTTGCCCCACAGCATGTGGGATCTCCCAAGACCTGGTATCAAACCCCATGTCCCCTATCTTGTTTGTCAACCTGAGCTAAGATGCAAAATGAAAAATGGAATGACTCTCAATACTTTGATTGAAACCAGCTATTTTCATTTAATATACAGTATGGTTCTCTCCACAAGAGTAAAACCACTTCCACATCAGTTTACCATTTATACTTTATCCATTGACTATAAATGGACACCTAGAATTCTCTATTTGTCTTATTCTACCCTGAGTGTCTTTATTCCATCAAATGTCTTTTTTGACCGAGGAAACTTATGTGAAATATCCAATATCTTAGCAGCAGCTAGCATGGAGTTCTGTCTGGAGTGGCCCTGGAAATAGGAAAAAATGCCATTAATATAAGAAAAACATTATATAACTTATATTAAAGATCCAGTTTGGTGAAGTGTGATCTAAGTTCACAGCTAATAGCTAAGCTGTCTGAAGAAATGCAAGAGCTGATTTGTCAGTATTTTTCATTTGTCAGATTAAAGGAATAATGTTTTCTTTTTTAGTAAGAAAGGAATAGAGTGGGAATGTTAATCAAAAGACAGACTTTCTTTATTTGGGTTGATGGTGCAGGCAAAGAGATTAAAAATTGACATATGATGTTAGGAAGATACTTGGTTTATTTGATCTTCTATAAAGGATATGCTTGACATAAACACTCAAGGGAAAACTGTTTTCAGTAAATGTTTATTAGACACCGTCTTGTATCTGATAGCATATGCAGTGCTGAGAGGGTTATAGATGCACGGATTGCCTGATAACTGCTTTGATCTCTTACTATATGTGTGCATGCATTCTAAGTTGCTTCTGTCGTGTCAGACTCTTTGTGACCCTATGGACTGTAACCGTCCAGGCTCTTTGTCCACAGGATTCTCCAGGCAAAAATACCAGAGTAGGTTCCCATGCCCTCCTCCAGGGGATCTTCCTGACCCAGGGATTGAACCCATGTCTCTTACCTCTCATGCATGGGTAGGCAGGTTATTTACCACTGGCATCACCTGGGAAGGGGCTCTTATTGTATATCTGCAGTTGTAACTATGT